>NC_057725.1:42917968-42941920 GCF_004010195.1 Chiloscyllium plagiosum
TGACTTGTCCGGACTTGTCCGACCTGCCTAGCTCCTTTTCCACCTATCCACTCCACCCTCTCCTCCCTGACCTATCACCTTCATCTCCTCCCCCACTCACCCATTGTACTCTATGCCTATGCTACTCTCTCCCCACCCTCCCCTAGCTTATCTCTCCACGCTTCAGGCTCTCTGCCTTTATTCCTGATGAAGGGCTTTTGCCCGAAACGTTGATTTTGCTGAAGCTCCTCAATGCTGCCTGAACTGCTGTGCTCTTCCAGTACCATTGATCCAGAATCTGGTTAAATCCAGCATCTGCAGTCATTGTTTTTACCTCTTCAACCTTAGTGTCCATCCTGCTCATAATTGAGCTCTTCTGAGTACAAAAGGGAGAGAGAGATGAATAGCTAGGTTTTTAGCAGTGGCTTTAAAATGAAGTTAAGGATATCATCTGTGTGATTTACTTAAAAGGAGAGTACACTTTAAATGTGACCATCGTGTTTCATTAATTGATTCTATCAGTATGTCTGACATTTTTGAATTCATACTGTCGTGCTTTGCAGTGTTTGATATTAGCCATGTCTTTTTGATGAGACAGTGTTGAACCTCCTTAGTTCAAAATCCTTCCAATCTGTCATTGTTCTGACCAGATGATTGGCTTCTATGTTTATGAGAATGGAACTGAAAATTAGTTCATGTGATTCTTTTCAATAGCTCACTATTTTTCAGGAGCATGAATTTAAGCTCAGCCTGACATCTAATTGCTTTCAACTTAGGTGTAATAAGATATTTCCAAAAACCACACATCTCAAATACTATATTTTCTTTCCACTTAAAATTGTCCTATAAAACTCCTTTTAAAATGTATTTACTTCCTGCAGTAATTTTGAAAAGTGCTTTGCTCATAGAATACATCGATAGCTCATGAGCTGATGGACTCTTGGAAATAATTGATGGAACCTCCAAGAATATTTTTTAAAAAGTTGAGTGTATAGCCCTGGAAATAATTTGTCTGTTGCCTTAATGGTAATAAGAACTGATGCAAAATGATTGAAACTTAATTTAAAGTGAACACAATTTCCACATTAAATCAAAACTGCAAGTGCTTCCAATACTGTTCCAAAGAAGAGTCATATTGGACTCAACATTAACTTCATTTCTCAGATGCTCCCAGACCTACTCAGTTTCTGCAGCATTTTCTGTTTTGATTTTAATTTTTTTCCGAGAATCCACAATATCTTGGCATTAGTTTCGAATTTTCACATGTATTATGTATCAGAACAGAGGAATATTAGGTCGAGATCTAAAAATTACAGTGAACTTCTTTTAAAAAGACCTTTTCAAACATTTAGCTTTCTGAAATATTTTTAGACACAATGTTGAAATTGCAATGTTTTGATTCAAAGTGACTTTGTTTGTGATACTTTGAAGAATCAACTGACTGAATCATTTTTTCACCTTTCTGGCATATATTGCCTCTGCAAAAGTGTTTATTGCATTAAGGAATGAGGCATTAGACAATAGACAATAGGTGCAGGAATAGGCCATTCTGCCCTTCGAGCCTTCACCACCATTCAATATGATCATGGCTGATCATCCTTAATCAGTGTCCTGTTCCTACCTTATCTCCATAACCCTTGATTCCACAATCCTTGAGAGCTCTATCCAACCCTTTCTTAAATGAATCCAGAGACTGGGCCTCCACTGCCCTCTGGGACAGAGCATTCCACACACCCACCACTCTCTGGGTGAAGAAGTTTCTCCTCATCTCTGTCCTAAATAGTCTACCCCGTATGTTTAAGCTGTGTCCTCTGGTTCGGCACTCACCCATCAGCGGAAACATGTTTCCTGCCTCCAGAGTGTCCAATCCTTTAATAATCTTATATGTCTCAATCAGATCCCCTCTCAGTCTTCTAAACTCAAGGGTATACAAGCCCAGTCGCTCCAGTCTTTCCGTGTAAGGTAGTCCCGCCATTCCAGGAATTGACCTCGTGAACCTACGCTGCACTCCCTCAATAGCCAGAATGTCTTTCCTCAAATCTGGAGGCCAGAACTGCACACAGTACTCCAGGTGTGGTCTCACCAGGGCCCTGTACAGCTGTAGAAGAACATCTTTGCTTCTATACTCAATCCCTCTTGTCATGAAGGCCAGCATGCTACCTGCTGTACTTGCATGCTTACCTTCATTGACTGGTGTACAACAACACCCAGATCTCTCTGTACTGCCCCTTTACCTAAATTGATTCCATTTAGGTAGTAATCCGCCTTCCTGTTCTTGCCACCAAAGTGGATAACCATACATTTATCCACATTAAACTGCATCTGCCATACATCTGACCACTCGCCTATCTTGTCCAGGTCACTCTGTAATCTCCTAACATCCTCATCACATTTCACCCTGCCATCCAGCTTAGTATCACCAAATTTGCTAATGTTATTACTAATAACATCTTCTATATCATTAACATATATTGTAAAAAAGCTGCGGTCCCAGTACTGATCCCTGCGGTATCCCACTGGTCACTGCCTGCCATTCCAAAATGGAGCCGTTTATCACTACTCTTTGTTTCCTATCAGCCAACCAACTTTCAATCCAAGTTGGTACTTTGCCCCCAATACCATGCGCCCTAATTTTGCTCACTAACCTACTTTGTGGGACTTTATCAAAAGCTTTCTGAAAGTCCAGGTATACTACATCTACTGGATCTCCCTCGTCCATCTTCAGAGTTACATCCTCAAAAAATTCCAGAAGATTAGTCAAGCATAATTTCCCCTTCATAAATCCACGCTGACTCTGACCTATCCTTTATAATAGACTCCAGCAACTTTCCCACCACTGAGGTCAGACTAACTGGTCTATAATTTCCTGCTTTCTCTCTCCCATCTTTCTTAAAAAGTGGTACAACATTAGCCACCCTCCAATCCGCAGGAACTGAACCGGAATCTATCGAACTCTGGAAAATAATCACCAACGCATCAACGATTTCTAGAGCCACCTCCTTCACTACCCTGGGATGTAGACCATCAGGCCCCAGGGACTTATCAACCTTCAGACCTAACAGTCTCTCCAACACCAACTCCTGGCAAATATAAATTCCCTTCAGTTCAGGTTCTTCAGCCATTGTTACCTCAGGGAGATTGCTTGTGTCTTCCCCAGTGAACACAGATCTGAAGTACCAATTCAATTCTTCTGCCATTTCTTTGTTCCCCGCATTATGACTATGATGAACACATTTTCAGGCTTTTAGTAGATTTTGGAATTGACTATCTAGAAAGTTACAGATGATTTTTTTTTTCCTTCATCCTTTACCATGAGTAAACACACAATCATATTTTAACACCTGTTCCACAGTGACATTGCTTCAGTCAAAAGTGAAATGTTGATCAAATCTGATACCATTACACTGTTATAAGTCTTCTTGCTTCAACATGCTCTTGCAATGATATCTTTCTTTTCCTAACTATTGTCTCTGGAGTTCTTAGGGTTTGCAACTGACCCAGTCCCTTTTTCCATCTCCATTTTGTCCTTCAGTGACATCAACTGAAAACATTCTGGCTCCGTGTCTATGCTGACAACACCCAGCTCCATCCATCCATTTCTCTTGACACTTCCTCTGCTGCAGTGTTGCCAGACATGTTGACTTATACCCAACCTTTGAAAAGATGAAAGTTTCACTGGGAAACTATTATTTTGAATTCTACTGCTAATTTCATTCCCTAACCAGGCATTTAATCGCTGGGACGCCCCTCTGTGAGGCCAAATAATCACAACCAGGGTCTGGTTTGATGCTGAACTGAGCATGTTATTTCTTCCATTAGCAAAATCAACTACTTCCATCTCCATCAGACTTGGGTAAATTTTAATTGGTTGTGTGTAGCCTTGCCAGCTAAGTGCATACATACATGGTTCTTGAAAAGATATTGCAAGTTGCAAGCATCTTTTAGATGGGCTGACTTGTGTTTGGCCTGTATGTGGGGCACTGGCACATTGGTCTCCATTATTGCAACTAATTGTAAATGGGTCTACAATTGATGTTTTACTTGTTAAGCCAATGGGCTGTTTTGAAAAGTCTTATGTTAATACATTGGAGCTTCAACATGCTCCTGATTTAAGAGTATGCAGAATTGTGCTGCTGGCTGAAGTCTAGACAGAGTTAATGGACAGAAACACTTACCAGCAGAGTTGAATTTGATACAAACCTAAGAATTCATTATACAAGCCACTAAAACCTACAAAATCATTTTGCTGATTTTATACTGCTCTAAATGCTGTTATACAATTCCTGAAGAATCCTATTTGACTCAACTTTTGACTGTCTGTCTCATCACGGATCAGCTGAGTATTTCCATCACTTTGTATTTATTAATAATCTCTAGTTCCCACTTCCTTTGAAGTATTATTTTAGGAGGTACTGACTCTGCCTTCTTACTAGGTTTTTAAATAAATGACGCATGGTTCAAGGAAAACTCTTCAAAGCATTCACCTCATTAATGGGTAAAATTCCAATAGCTAACTTATCTCCAAGTCTGTACGGAACTAATTATTTTAATATTAAAGCAATGCCTTTGAAACGTTCCGTGAAATGCATAATTAAAGTATCCTATGTTCAGTCACACTATTAAGCAACTAATTGAAAATCATATTGTTCCTGCATAACAACATTATTTATGCATCTTTGTACCTATGAAACAAGCTTAGTAATCACAATATTCTGCGAAAGACAAGTAGCTATGGAAAAGCAAAGACATTTTAGATGCCTTTATTACAAATCACTCAGAGCAAATGTTAAAAATAAGTCACAGACTAATGAGATATTTTAAGGGGATTGGAATACAAAAGGGGCTGTGTGATGTTTCTGTTATAAATGGAATCTTGGTTCAAACTCCATCCAGATCACTGCCTTCAGTTTTTGACATTACATCTCTGATTAAATCTGCTATCTTCAACTGCTGACTATTTAATATAAAACAAAATCACTTCAGGCAGAAATAGCCAGAAAAAAGACCATTGACTCTGAGGTACAGTGGGAAACCCTCAAACTCTACCTCCTGGAAGGTATTCCTAAATGAGGCCAACTTTGCATTCTTGAGCATCGACTGTGAGGAATGAGTAACTGAGCTGGATTTCTACAACCATGGCTTCAAGTTTGTATTCCTCCCTTTTTTGAGATGTTTTTGCACTCAAGTTCAGAAAGATATTAAAGACATAATAGGCTTATGGCCATGAGCAATTGCCAGGAGGCCATAAAGCCACTAATGTAATTAATGAGTATTGTCAGTCAGACTCGCAGTGTGGCTACATGCTTCACATGAACCTTCCCACCCTTTTACATCTAGCACTATTGTACATCCCAGTTTTTTCTTGCTCATGTGTTAATCTAGATTCAATGCAATTACAACTAACCCCTATCTGGACAAATACTACGTTTTTGGTTATGGTGTCGAAACATGACAAATGGACTTGAAAATGGTAAGAAAATGGATACTGATGCTCTCCAGAAAGCTACCTGAGAGGCATAGATAAGGGGAATAGCAAATGTCTTTTCCCTAGGTAGGGCAGTTCAAAACTTGGGGGCATATTTTTAAGGTGAGAGGAGAAAGATTCAAAAGGGACTTTTTCCACAGAGGTTTTTTGTATGTGGTATGAACTGCCAGATGAAATGGTAGAATCAGGTACAGTTACTACAGTTAAAAGGCATTTGGACAGGTCCATGAGTAGGAAAGGTTTCATAGGATATCAGCCAAACACAGGCAAGTGGGACTTAGTTTAGTTGGGAAAACTTGGTCAGCATAGATGAGTTAGACCAAAGGATCTATTTCCATGCTTTTTGACTCTATACAGAGTCACTTTCTTTGCAGAGTGAAAGAACTTGAATGTGTTCAAGCAGTGCCCCTGATTCAACTCAAATTAAGTAACAGCCTTTCACTGGTTCATTTCTAATTGCAATACCCTGACTATTGAGTCATCCCATTGATTTAAATTTAAGCCAATACCGGTAGTTAAATGTAAATCATTATTTTAATTGGTGCCTTCTCCATTCCTCTACAATCAAAGTCTACTTGCCAACTAATCAACACCATTCCTAGGTCATATAAGTGTTGGTTTTCCCGTTGAATCGATATTCTTGTGAATTGTCCTGATAAGTGCAAAGTGAAAATCTTTGATAAAATGTACTCCTTTTACATCAATGCATCATTTATACAACTCCCTAAATAAAACAGTGTAGCTCAGTGGTTAGCACTGTTGCCTCATAGTGCCAGGGAGGTAGGGTCATTTCTGGTGACTGTGCAAATTCTGCACATTCTCCCCGTGTCGGTGTGGGTTTCTGCCAGATGCTCTGGTTTCCTCCCACAGTCCAAACATGTGCAGGTTAGGTGGATTGGCCATGCTAAATTGCCTGAAGTCTCCAGGGATATGCAGGCTTGGCGGATTAGTCATAGTAATGTGGGGCTATGGGGATAGCGTGGGGGCACTGGGTCTGCATGTGATGATCTGCAGAGGGTTAGTGCACATTTGATGGACTGGATGGCCTATTTCTGCTCTGTAAGGATTCTATGATTCTTAGTTTAGATTAGATTACCGACAGTGTGGAAACAGGCCCTTCGGCCCAACAAGTCCACACTGACCCTCTGAACAGCAACCCACCCAGTCCCCTACGTTTACCCCTAACTAATACACCTAGTACAATGGGCAATTTAACATGGCCAATTCATCTGACCTGCACATCTTTGGACTGTGGGAGGAAACTGGAGCACCCGGAGGAAACCCACACAGACACTGGGAGAATGTGCAAACTCCACACAGACAGTTGCCCGAGGCGGGAATTGAGGAGAAAGTGAGGTCTGCAGACGCTGGAGATCAAAGTTGAAACTTTATTGCTGGAACAGCACAGCAGGTCAGGCAGCATCCAGGGAACAGGAGATTCGACGTTTCGGGCACATGCCCTTCTTCAGGAATGACTCATTCCTGAAGAAGGGCATGTGCCCGAAACGTCGAATCTCTGTTCCCTGGATGCTGCCTGACCTGCTGTGCTGTTCCAGCAATAAAGTTTCAACAACGAGGCGGGAATTGAACCTGGGTCCCTGGTGCTGTGAGGCAGCAGTGCTAACCACTGAGCCACCTTGATTCTGTAACAATGACAAATTAATAAAATTCCATGATGCTATTTGGATGGTGAATGTAAAATTTTATTATACCACAGGATGTTGATGTTGCTGGCTAGGCCAACATTTACTGTTTATCCCTAATTGCCTTTTGAAGGTGTGTGGACATTCCAGTTGGTCATATGAAACATGATCAGTCAGAATCCAAAAAATATGGGGAGCAAGAAGGTGGGAAAGAAAGTTTGAAGCCAGATATCAGCTGTGATTTGCATGGAGTGGTGAAATAGGTTTGATGGGCTGTGTCGTCTATTTCTATTCCTATTTCTAAATTCACAAAATGACAAGGTTACAGGAGTTCTTTACTTCAGTCAGATTGGTTTATGCGATGTGAAATTGGTTTAGGTTTATGCTTTAGCTGTTTCATGCAGTTGATATATTTGGAATATTAATAGTCACCTGTTTAATGTTTATCATAAAAGTTATTTAGAAATTAATACTAAATTTAGTTATTCCCTCTCCAGAATGAGAGAGATTTATTCAGAAGCAAGTAATTGTGTTCTGCTAGTTCTTAATGTTGCGAACTAACCTGACTTTGTTCCCAGTATTCTACAGACTTTATTGTTCAATGTAATTTTCTAAATTGCTGTTGCCTATTATTATCCATATTACATTTATCGTCTATCTAGTTATTTCACTAAGCTGTCTCTGTCCTTCTGAAATCCTTTGTTTACAACACTTCCTCCTAGCTCAATAACAGTTGAATACAGAAGGACCTCAATATCCAAACGAGATAGGCAGGCACTATTTCGTTCGGATAATTGATGATTCGGATAATCGATTTTATCTTAAATAAAGGAAGCCATGGATAGGATAAATAGACAAAGTCTTTTCCCTCGGGTGGGGGTAACCCGAACTAGAGGGCATGGGTTTAGGGTGAGAAGGGAAAAATATAAAAGCAACCTAAGGGGCAACGTTTTCACGCAGAGGGTGGTATGTTTATGGAATGAGCTGCCAGAGGAAGTGGTGGAGGCTGGTACAATTGCAACATTTAAAAGGCATCTGAATGGGTCCATGAATAGGAAGGGTTTGGAGGGATATGGGTCAAGTGCTAGCAAATGGGATTAGATTGGGTTGGGATATCTGGTTTGCATGGACGAGTTGGACCAAAGGATCTATTTCTGTGCTGTACGTCTCTTATGATTCTATGATACATGAGAAAACCTTTGTAAAATGCAGCAGTAGTTACTATTTGGTAAGGAGTAGTGAAGACAGCATTAAATAAAGTCCCAAACAACTTCTATGATTGAACAGCATTTGTCAGTTTCCAGGAATGTAATCTCATGATAGAAAGACTGAAGCACCGCCTTGCGAATGTGTTTACGTTCTCGGCCATTTTTTTAAATGAACAGTCCTGGTAAGGTGACAGGAATACCTGTACAGTAATGTACAACTCTTACCTTTGTAAAGGGCTGTGTAACAACCCTTACCTAAAAAAAATCCAGTCGCCGATGCTTGAGCTGCTTGTGTTTCTTTGTTTTTGCCAGCGTTTTAACATGTTCTTCAGTACAGGTAAATCGAATACACTTACGTCTTTGATGTAATGTTTTTGCGGGGGCTTGGAATCTTCTTCAGATAATCCAAAATTTGGAAAATGGAGGTTCCTCTGTAATGTGTCTTGTCTCTTAAAACATCCCAAGGAACTGCACAGAAATATTAAAAAGAAAATTTGAAATCAAGCCACATGACAAGATATCAAGTAATTAAAGGTTTGTTCAAAGTGGTTTGAAACTCTTCAATGAGGAAAGAGTTCAGAGAATTTTAGGTGTAGCATTAAAGCTTTAGGACCTTGGCAGTATGAAGAATATTTAGATTTGGCCAGAAAAAGGTTTAGAAACAAGTTACAAATCTAGGAAGGAGCAAGCTGGTGGAGGGAGTGGGTTGTGAAACCTAAAAATCAAGACTTTTTATCCAACCAGGAGCAAATGCAGGTGAGTGAACAAAGGCTTGAGTACTAATTCAGATATGGGGAGCAGCATATTGGGTGAGCTCCAGTTTTATGGCGATTTTTAGAAGTGTGCCACCAGCCAGGAGTGTGTTCGAATCTGTTTATGGCATAACAACTGTCAGGATAAGTGTTTTAGCAGCAGGTGAACTGTACCAGGTTCCATCCCTGTTTATGTTTATGGAGGTGGAATTAGGTGAGCAAGCTGAGTAGATGTGATTTGAAAACTCATATTGCAGTCAAATATAATATCAAGAATGCATACATTTTTATGTTAAAAATCTTGAGTCTGTGTTTTCCATAAGAAATTTAGACCCATGTTAGTATAGCAGCTGTTCCCTACATTTGGTACAATTTCCAGTCAAGGCTGGACAGCACAACAAAGAACTGATAAGTTTACACAGATTTTCTATTTTGTATTTTTTTAATCAAAAATAAGGAAAAAATATAAACTGTAAGATCTAACGTGGTTGTGTGTCTTAGTCTAATGACTCGACTCAGTCTTGACACCAAGGAAGTGGTAGAGGAGGGTACAACTTGGGTAGGTGCATGAACATGAAAGGTTGGAGGGATATGGATCAAACCTAGGTAAATGGGACTAAATCTGTTAGGAAACCTGATTGGCATGAACAAAATGGGGTGAAGAATTTGTGCTGCATGACTCAGTGGACCCAATGTTTGGTCACTCCTTTCTTTAATTCAAGCAATCGCCATTTGCTGTATCCACTTGTTTCTTGTTTGTCAGCAGTAATACCATATGCTGGAATTTTTATGAAGTTCCTGTTGTGAGAATTTTATAATGTCTCTTTTTTTTTTGTACACTTTTTTGATTTTGTTTTAATCTTTGCGCACAGAACTCTGTCCGTTGTGCCCTGTTCCACCTTGTATCAATATTTCTCCAACAAAAACGAAGTACAGAAGGTTGTCTGCTAATTCATTGTCGTGTTGATGAACTGTTCTGCCCAGTTATTTTGAAGCCATCAAGTTCTTTTTATCTCACCAACTTTATCTCTATCTCTTTCTTTCGTCCAACATCCTTCTCTATTTTTCACATTGAACTTGGGTTATGTGGTGACAGTTACTTCCTGATTGTTTTACTCGCTTATCAATTATTTATTCTATATAATTTTCCTCATCTAATTAGGACCAGAAATCAATTGATCCAGAAAACCTTTTGGAAAACTGTCATTATTTGGATGACATTGTTTGCTCTGGAATTTCAGCTAGTCTGTGCTGGTAACACTGTTCATCTGACATCTGACAAACCAGTGTAAAAGATCAGTAATTTGAAGTCAGAGTTATATATGGCACTAAATGAGTTTCCATGATTTGTGTTTTGAGCGAGTTCAGAAAACCTGCAGGAAACCAGTCCTGCCGACAAAATTGACTGCAATCCCATATCAAACTAATCGCTCATTAACTGTGCCCATTTGCGGGTCTTCAAGGGCCTTTTTAAAAATTACATTTTCAGATGGACAACGGTATCCATTAGCACCTTACTTAAAAAAAAAACCTTTTAATATTTAACCTGACATGGTCTTTTCCTAAATTGAGATTCATTTCAGTCATACCATGACTGTTGACTGCAGACCTGTCAGTCAGGCTGCAAATGAGAGCAGGTTGTCACAAAGAATGGTTTATTCATAGTTTCCTTTGCTTTCTGTATTTAAATGTAACACTTACAAGCTGGTTTGGGAACAGATGTGGCCATTCAGCCCCTCAACACTGTGCCACTGTTCAATGAAATCATAGCTGATCTGTGCCTAACTCCAGATACCTGTCTTTCACCCATATCCTTAGTACCTTTTTGCTTAACAAAACTTTATCTATCTCAGATTTTAAATTAGCAACTGATCCAGCATCCACTACTGTTTTGTGGAAGAGTTCCAAAACCCTGCCATCCTTTCTGTAGAAGTGCTTCCTAATAATCTCTACCGAACAGTCTGCCCCTAATTCTCGGACTACGCCTCCTTGGTCTAGAATGCCCAACTGATGGAAAGAATTTATCTTTATCTACTCTGTCCTTTCCTATTAATATCTTGAAAACTTTGACCAGATAAGCCCTTAACGTAACTCCAAGAAAAAGGACCCCTCCATTGTATGATCTCTTCTACTGCTTGGATTTCAGAAGTTAAGCTATCATTATTGTAAATTGACATTGTATTCCCTCCAAGGTCAGCATGTCCTTCCTAAAGTGTGGTGCCTAGATCTTCTCTGAGTACTCCTAAGTGTGGTCTAACCAAGATTTTGTATAACGGCAGCATAGCTTCAGCTCCAGTCGTCTAGATATAAAGGCCAGCAATCCATCGGCTTTCTCATCTCTGGACATCCACTGTATTTAACTTCATGCCATCTAGAAAGTACCCTGATCTAATTTTTCGTGGTCCAAACTGGATGACCTTACACTTGCATCATATGCCATACAGCACAGTCTTAGCCCATTCACTTAGTCTATCACCATCTTTTGGTAACTTTATAGTATTATCTACATTGTCTATAATGCCACCTAACTTTGTGGAAAATTTGGATCCCATATTTAAAAATAAAATATGAACCTTACTTTGGAGTGCTCCCAATATTTAGCACTCGGACTAAAGGTATCTTCCACACACTGGTCCTTCTACTAAACTCTGAAAAACATTTAGAGGATCAGTGGTAAGTAACTGGTTTCAGTTATTACAGAAGGCATGGTTTTCACCTTCCTGTCGTGACATGACTAATGATGAGACTGATGGGAAAATTATGGTGTGAAAAATGTGTAAGAATCTAAGCGAATAAAGCTTCCTGATTTTTGTTTTCCCTGTCCAGCTTTAAATGGCAACTTTAGCATCTTGCCATTGAGCAGTGACTACTTTATTTCCAAGCCTTTGCATCTTGATAAAGACACAGCTTGCCTTTTGTTTATGTCGCTTCCAATGCTTCTCTCATCCCTGAACAGACTACATGGCGCAAATTCATAACCTGTAAATCAGAGAAGGCTGCAGCTCCTCACCATCATGCAACTGCTTCTTCACAGCAATGTCCCTGCATGCTCCATGGCCACTCTCCTTGACAGTTCATCTGCTCCGGACAACATTAATAAACCACCAGCCTCTTGCATCATGCCTGCTCTTCAAACATTTTAATCCTTCAACACTTCTTTGGAGCTTGTGATGATGATGCTTCTACTAAGTCACTGAGCACAGAGACAGACATGCATGACAGATATCTGCCTAGAATACTTTTGAACACTGGCATCTTATGGTTCTCAACTTCTTTTCTTAGTATTCATTTAACTTTACTGCTTACTTTTGTGGTTGTCAGCCTCTATTTAATTAACATTTGCTTGGAGCACATGCAATGTGTAAAAGTCAAAGGTGAACTGTCTGTTAGGGAACACCACAGTCTGTCAAAGGGGTCTTCCACTTCCAGACAACAGGGTTGAAATGGGTAGTCAGGCACTTAATCTGAACAAAATCCAGTGATGTCTTTGTAATCCAGGGATTGGACCATGGTTAGTCTTGCAAATCAATTGCGAGCTGTCAGTCAGGGCTGTCCTCCAAATCTGTTGAGGGGTGAGCCTTAATTTGTTTTGGAGCTCTGGTCAGTAATAGGGATTTATCAGGAAGCAGTCCATGGAGACCTGGGGATAGGCTTCATTCTATTGGGTTGCAGAGGGATTGGTGATAGTGATGAGGCAATTGTAGATGGTGGGGTGAGACTGCAAAATCACTGGGAGCCAAGTAGGGAGTACCAGAAGAGGTGTTCAAACAAGTTACAGTAACACATTCATGGGAGGATGTAAAGCCAAAAAGCACTTGGAGTTTCCATAGTCATGGGCTCTGGGGGTAAAGTGGGGACACTAATAGTTATGGAAAGGGGCTCAACACAAACATGAAGTTGAAACTTCATAGGGGTAATGTGAACAGGAAGGATGGGGAGGAAATCCTGCATCACAGGAAGCGTCTGCAAACTGCATTCTGTAGTGAGCACTGGACTACAATGGCTCCTGGCTGTCAGATACTCACTGGCATGCAAATTAGCAAAGCCATTGGCTGCGATGTGGAAGGGGAGCCTTTTGATTGAGGTGGCATCATAATGGTGTAGTTGAGTGTGCCAAACTATCTTGTTAGCTTACTAGCAGAATTCCACATGCTATCTTAAATTCTAAGGTATTTATATATACAATAGATAACAGTACCAAGCCATACCCTGTAATTATGTTAAAAATTCTGTCAAGCATTCTGATGTTCCAGTTCAATCCTATCTGAAGTAAAGGTGACATGAAAATGGTATTATGTCGATCCAAAGCTAACAAGTTGTTATTACAAGATTAGCTGGAAATAGGGAGTAATGCCAATCTTTTATAAGTATTTCTTCAGGTTTTTTTAAAGAACTTTATCAATGATAATCTATGGGTTCTATGAGAGTCAATGCAAACATGACTGTTAGAGAGCAGTTCCTACATGTGTAACAAAACTGTCGGCAGTGAAAATGAGTACTATAGATAGATGCACTATTAAATATCAACCTCAAAGGTCAACACATGTATCTGAACAAGGCTCGCCGGACCCGAAATGTTAACTCTGATTTCTGTTCACAGATGCGCTCAGACCTGCTGAGTTTTTCCAGCAATTTCGCTTTTTATTTCTAATTTACAGCATCCGCAGTTCTTTTGGTTTTTTTGTGTGTCTGAGAAGCCTTTGTACAAGTTATTATTAACCAATGTAACAATTTTAAACAACCAGAGGTGAACATGTATTTTTTCAAAGAAAATATGATTGCATGTTGTGAATAATCTTTAACCATTTAATCCACTACATTCACTCTCCTGCATTAAGAATTGTTCAGTATTGGTCTAAACTATCATTACTAATTTCCGCAGTTTTCCATAGACTATAAATGATAATGCTTCCAATGTTTTATCAAAGCAATTTGTCCCTGTATAGGCATTTCCTTGTAGTCATTTGTAGCCTGCGGCACGAGTGTATAATTCTATCAAACATTTAATTATTAAATAGCAATTGTTTAAAAAATTTAATGAATTGTATGCACACTTTAAAATAATTGTCTTTAAATAATTTAATTCAAAATACTTTATTGTGTGAAAACATTTACTTTGCAATTTCTTCTTCAGCTTTTAAAGAAGTATAATTTTTTCACACTTTCCATTATGTTGAAAGACACACAGTGACGTTCAACTACTTAGTCCATCAAAGATCCATCTTTGCAAACAAGTGGCCTTTGGGGATTTTCAGCCGATTTGGTAAGGGAGCAATAATTGCAGTGATGTGACTAGTTATATTTAGCCACATACATCGCTGAATTTGAAGGAAAAGCATGCGCTCCACCATTTTTCCCTAAGTGAATACAGAGAGGCAGAAGTTTGAATTGAACCAGTTATGGAGTTTTCTATTGTGGAAACACCCTGGGTGATCACTGACAGAAATTGAACAGAATGTGCAAGACAAGCACTCACAGGTATTTGATTTGAAGATGGCCACCATCAGAAACGGTTACTCTCCAAAGTCTGACAAAGCCAGAAGAAAGTCATCCTACGTGTTTTGCTACTGCTAAAATGTTGAAACTGTTTTTATTGAATCTGGAGTTTGAACTGACCTATATAAATTACTGTTCTTGTATCAAAGGCAGTGTTTTGCTTTAAAAACCTCTAGGTTTCTGAACTTGTAAAGAACTCATCTCTCATTTTACAAATCATTTAAGATGCCTCTCCCATTCACCACAATACTCATTTGCTACAATAGACACACAAATTAAAAAAAACATAATTTTGATCAAATCTAATTGAACACTAATCTAGTGTCCATTTGCCTCCTTCCTCCTCAGTATCTTAGAGCCCAAACATACATTCCAGGTGAAACAGCACTTTACCTGCACTTCACTCAACCTCATCTACTGCATCCTCTGCTCACAATATGGTCGCCTTTACATTGGGGAAATGAAGCGTGGATGGGGTGATTGCTTTGCAGAACATCTACGTTCTGGCCGCAAAAAAGACACTGAGCTTCCTGTTGCCAGCCACTTTAACACATGACCCTGTTCCGTGGCCAACGCTTCAGTCTCAGGGTTGTTGCAGTGGTCCAGCGAAGCTCAGTGCAAGCTGGAAGAGCAACACCTTTTTTTCAGCTTGGGGACCCTGCAGCTTTCCAGACTAAATATCAAGTTCAATCACTTTGGGGCCTGAACTCCCCTATGACCTAGCCCCCGAGCACAAAAACACCAGACCTTGTTATCACATACTCTGCCATTACATACTACCCATAGTTAGACACTAACAGTGTCCATTAACAACTACTCACCCTCCCAGCCTGATCGCCATTGACTCCTTTGTCTGTCCAACTGTTCTTTTCTCTCTTTGGGCTCTGTCCATACCTTCTGCATATAAACTGACATTCTTCTACCTCCCATGAGTTCTGAGGAAGGATCATCGGACCCAAAACGTTATTTTTGATTTCTCTTCACAGATGCTGCCAGACCTGCTGAGCTTTTCCAACAACTTCTGTTTCTGAACACCAGTCTGGGTCAGATACAGTTCCTTTGGTCTGCATGTCTGTCTGTGTGCGTGTGTGTATGTGTTTTCTATTTTGTTGCCAATAATCACAGTAAGTTGTGTGGATAAAAGATGCAGTAGTCGTAGTCGTATCAGGTCATAGGGCACCTCTCGCGTAAGAGATGGCTGGTTGTGGTTTAAACTAAGGTGACCACGCCTCAAGCAAGAGAAGAAATTGGGGAGGAGAGGTCTTTCATGGAGACCTCAGGTGCTGTGGGAATTGAACCTGTGCTATTGTTGTCACTCTTCATTGTAAATGAACCATCCAGCCAATTGAACTGACCCCCATTAAACAGATGCAGGATGTACCATCTAATGTATTTCTTGGGTCATACTCATGTACTGCGGTATGATGCATTGTTTCTTAGTACCCTGATTCTTGTGATGGCATTCTGGTGGCATTGTGATGTATATACATATGAGTGATCATTGTATCCCTAAGTCATATTGAAATAATAGAACACTACGATAGATATAATGTCATTAGAGTTTATTTTTGCTTCAAAATTGAACTCCTTTTTGACTGCCCCTTTTTAAATGTTGTCTGAATGTGAAACAGATTTTCATCGGTTTATGGTAATTAGTGCATTAAAATGCAATGAAGCACCATTTGAGATTTTTATTATTCATTATGGCAGTTGAAGAGGACAACCTTACTTTGTCAAGGTCATGTCGGAATAGACGGGATTTTTGTAGATGGGTGCAACCGAATGATTCAGTTCTGCTCTGTGGAAACTGTGATAGGTTTATGATATTATAGAGCAATACATGGCCCGGAGGTCATTTAGTTATGGAACAACTAAAACAACAGCAAAGTATTTGAAGGTGCAGTGGTGTTGGCCTTATCACTGCATCACAACAAATCATCAATTGGAATATTGTACTAGCTGTTCCTCAGAAAATCATTCACCTAACAGATTAGTATTCAGCCTCAATTGAAATGCTGATGTTGCTATGGTCGATGAAAATTGCAGTATTAGTGAATAAACTACATTGGACAACATTGGTTACATTTGTTGCAAAACTATTTGTAAATGACAAAGAAATCCCATGTTTGTATGCAGTAAGGTTTGAATGTTTTAATATTAAGAATGGTAGATAGTTCTACACAAGTAAATGCCCCAATGATTAACTTAAGATGTGCAGGTTGATGTCTGGTTTCTAAATAATTGCATAGTTGTACAGAACTAAAAGGAGCTGAGAGATCAAAGCTTTTCTAGACTCATCTGGACTAGGATGCAAGAAACTGACTTAACTAAATTTATTCGGAGAAAGTGAGAACTGCAGATGCTGGAGATCAGAGTCGAGAGTGTGGTGCTGGAGAATCACAGCAAGTCTGGCAGCATCTGAGGAGCAGGAGAATTGACGCTTTGGGCAAGAGCTCTTGCTGGAAATGTCGATTCTCCTGCTTCTCAAATGCTGCCTGACCTGCTGTGCTTTTCCAGCACCACACTCTTAATCTTAAATTGCATAAATTTTACTGTCACTTTGGAACACAGCATGATGCATTTTGTATATGCTTGTAACTACATGCATTATCACAGAGGACCCTGTTTTATGTAGGCCAAAGCAGTTAATTTATTATTGCACCCTTTTTCATCAAAAAAAAGGGGTTATGGAAACTGCCAGACTCTGAATTTCCATGCTAATATCCTGACAAGAGTTTACCTGCCTTGTCTGAGAACTAATATTGACAATTAACGATATCTGCTTCATGCCCACGCCAGTGATAGCCAAACCATGAGCACCACCTTCTCATACTGTATAAATTGGTGTTCCTTTTTCAAGTCTCTCCTTGGTCTTTTGTCCTGTTGAGTGTGAGATAAGAAAAACTTTGACTTTTAGTCTCCATTTAGCAGTGTTCTGAGTTTGTTCATGATTTCAACTGTTCTAGAATATGTGCTGAGCTAGTCACTGGCCCCTACTATATGTCAATGTGTGGAGGAATCAAGTGAGACCAATGTTTACCTTAACTGAAGGGACCTCTGGTTCCTACTTAGAATAGTGTTATGACATAGGGTAAACCCCTCTGCTAATTTAAACCCAACACACAGAAAAGCTCACTTTGTGCTGTAATCTGTTAAATTTCGAGAGGCAAAAACTATCCCAGAGGTCACTATTTAAAGTAAAATTAACAATTGTATTCTTTAAGTCCAACAGAGGACCTTAAAACAATAGCTATTTAAAAGTTCTTTCTCTTAACCCTATCTCTTACCTCCCACTCTACAATACTGGTCTACTAAATTCCCTCCTACAGCAAATCAATTTCAAACCCAGTTGTCATCATTGGATGTCGAACTTCCGCTGGAGGTTTCTCTAGGTCAGCTTTGGTCTTCTGCTCCACAAGTGTCTTATGGACAGGTACCTTTCAGAGAGCTATTCTGCTGGCAGTCTTTACTTGTGTTTACTCTTTGCTGTTCTTCCTCTAACTGTTCAAAATGTCTGGTTTTATACTCCAAAACATTGGATCATTTCATTAGTTTGTTGTCATCCGAAACATTAAATTCAAATTCGAGTGGATTTTGGTGTCTGGGGCATATTTTAAACTGTCCAGATTTGAATTTGTTTTTTGTACCATGGTAACACAGCACCAGCTATTTGTGTCAACCAAATGTTACATTTTAAGGTTGTTCAGCATACCCTGTGCTTTCAATCCTTGTGAGCTTCCTCTCTCTCTCTTAAAGGTACAATACACCTACACATTAATAACAATAGCTCCTCTAAAATTAGAAAAATGTGCTGAAATATTCAGATACACACTGATGTCAAAGTAACTGTCACACATATAGAATTTAGACATAGAGAACATAACCCCATACTGTTGTGCCATCAGTAAAGTAATAGTTGACAAGGCAAGGGCCATAAAATAGGAAGAAAATTCAGCATAATGTAGACTGGAAGATTGGAAAGACTAATCGGTAAAAGGGCATAAGTATGAATTCATGCATACTGTTGCAGCTGTATTGGACATTGGTTAGGTCACTTTTGCAAAACTGCATGCAATTCTGGTCTCCTTCTATTCAGAAGGATATTGTGAAACTTGAAATAGTTCAGAAAAGATTTACAAGGATGTTGCCAGGGTTGGAGGATTTGAGCTATAGAGAGAGGCTGAAAGGGCTGGGGCTGTTTTCCCTGGAGGGTCGGAGGCTGAGGGGTGACCTCATAGAGATTTATAAAATCATAAGGGGCATGGAGAGGGTGAATGGACAGTCTCTTCCATGGGGTGGGGCATCCACAACTAGACAACATAGGTTTAGGGTGAGAGGGGAAAGATATAATAGGGACCTAAGGGGCAACCTTTTTTTCACTGAGATGCATGTACGGAATGAGCTGCCAGAGAAAGTGGTGGAGGCTAGTACAATTCAGCATTTAAAAGGCATCTGGATAGGTATATGAATAGGAAGGATTTACCGGGATATGGGCCAAGTGCTGGCAAATGGTACTGGATTAGGTTAGGATATCTGGTCAGCATGGACATGTTGGACCGAAGAGTCTGTTTCCGTGCTATGCATTTCTATGACTCTATTTGAACATGATCATTCACTTACATTCTTTCAAGCCACAGTGCTTATAGATACTGGTAACTAGTTTTGAGCTGACATGAAGTAAGAATTTGTTGTTCTCAACCTCAGTGAGAAATGTAAGAGAAAACCGAGGCATGCAGCTGTCAGTTGAATTATCTCTCTGTGTGCTCCCACTGATACCAGCATCTACAGTGAGGGAGCAGCACATTGTCTGAAGTGACATCTTTCAGATGAGTATTAAATTGAGGCCCCAGCTGCATACTCCGAACTCTCTACCCTGTTTTCAAGCCTTCCAAGCAGCCCCATTTGAATTCTTTATCGATTTAAGCTGGAAGCTCGATTGCCAGTAGATTTGCAGGAGACACTCATGCTGTCTATACATCAATCTATTTCAGCAAATGTGAAGTGGAAAGACACGTGAACTAATGTAGCATTATAATGTAGTTGAAATGGTACAATTAATTAAGTACACTTTAATCTTCAGTATTATTCCTATGAAGGTCAGAGCATAACATCTTCCACTTTATAGTCAGTGTTTATTTCTGAAGTTTATGCTTCGCACATCAATAATGCCACTGGGAACAGTTGTTTTATATTTGGGAAAGTCAGTGAAACACAAAGGTGAGCCTTCGGGATAAATGTGTTTCTTCTTGTTGCTCAGTCTCTGATAATTGTTCGTCTGTAGCCATATCTTTGAGTCTACTCCAGAAACATAAGCCTTTTCTACTGGCTTTGTTCTACAGTTTGTAACAAGCAGTTAAATAGTCTGCCATCATGCTCCAAAGCAAAATGTACAAGTTTTTTGTGGCTTGAATATCACTTCGCCAAATGTTCCTTGACTCAAGTGTGCAGTAGATTTGTTTTTGCTGGACACTTGGCAACTTAACGATGGTAAAGTACTGTTTGAATACTTGACTAGTTTTATCAATTTCGTTTATACATGGTCCACTAAATACAGCCTTGGATAGCCCCATGGCTGCAGCCAACTGTCACGTGTCCTTGAATGGGAACTTTGGCGCACATGTCTCAATAAAGCTTCTGAGGTCCTTCCAACATTACATCCCACCTTCAAGAATTTATGGCTGGTATAAATGCTGTACCTAAGTTTCTTTCCCTGTCATGAAGTGATAAAAACTTGTGATGAGCATTTGTACTGCTAGAGTAATAAATTGCTTTTCATGTATCATAACCTTTGTAGCTCCTTGAGTTAGCAAATCTTTCAGGATAATGGTAGCTGGTTTTTGAAGCTTTTGGTCAGCAGTTTGCTAGATTTCTAGGTTGGCATTTGTAAACCAATTTCTCGAGCATAAAAATATTTTTAGGTTAGTATTAAAGTGACCCACCTTTATTCAGATTTCTCAAAGATACTAAATGTGGGAAAGGATAGTGTCACACTTGTGATCCAGCCACATCGATGGAACTTTACAGAAGGCATTTTGCTGTATGTTTTACCTGACCTTTGCAAGTTTTCTTGCAGATGTCAGTGATTGAAGTGGGGGTTAAAAAAAATCCCCAGTGATAAACTTTTTGTCTTGATGACCTGAAATAGATATCCAGAATCCTACTATAGTTTCTAAGAAACTACATTGAGGTCTTACCTGGTTGGGCGATATTGTCTCTTTAAAATGGAGCACCTGTCATTAAGCCTCATCTCATCCTGTCAAAAAATGTAAACTTATTTACCTTAATTACTGTATTATCTTGATATTATTATTTACAAATCAAGCTTCCCATCTCATTTTTACTGGGTATGGGAACAGTCCATGTGCATAACATGACTTCATATTGAAGGAAAAAGTTACCGAGGCAAGTTTTGTTTCTATAATGTGGAAAAGCAAGTCCTCTGAAAGCACAAAGTATTCTTTATTTGCTGAATGTACATATGAGTTGATTTTATTTAGAGAAAACTACCTGGTCTGTGATCTTATTTTTCAGTAGTCAAAATGCAAATTGCCTCAAGCTGCTGGGTGATTACAGGTCAGAGCCCATCTTGTTAGCCTTCTACCATTCCTGGTAATTGCATGATACAATGATAATGCAGTTGATTAATTGCGGCAGTCAATCTCTATCAATTAGTCTTACAACAAAACTAATGATACAAGGAAAACTCCAATTGTGATCATTGTTAGTCCAAAGTCATCGATTCCTCCCCTAGCATTTTTCACTCAGCACATGTCTCAAATTTTATAATTTCTGTTATAATTTTACAGAATAAACAATATATATAGAAAATGTCCGTCTTGATATATAAAATTGCTCTCGTAAAAGGTTAGCCAAGGATTTAAAGTATCAGAAATTAGCCAGGTTGAAAATTTAATCAAGAATTGAGCATATTTTTTAATGTATTCATAGTTTAAATTTGTCTGACTTTTTTGTTTAACTTGATCCATATTGCATAATAATGATCCCATAGAAATTCTCTTACAAATAAAACTATTCTCTGAGGGTTTGTAATGGGTGTGTGAACTAACTATTGAAACAAAAAAATTGGCATAATTCAAATGTTTATAACACCTGCTATCACCTAATGGAGTTCATTGGAACAAGGGATTTGCTGTACTGTCCATGCTTATTGGAATTGACTTTAGACGCCTCCTCAATAGAACCTGAGATCAACTTTGTCCTGTAGCCACTATAAAGACTAAGTTGTTTCACACTGGGGATTATGTCACAATTTATAGACTTGTACCTAATCCACAAGACAGTTTTAAATGGATTCTCTGTCTACTTTAAATGGGGTAACAGAGTCATATTCATAGAGATATACAGGATGGAAACAGGCCTTTCGGTCCAACTCGTCCATACCAATCTATCCCCATTTGCCAACATTTGGTCGCTATCCCTTTAAACCCTTTCTATTCATATACACATCCAGATGCCTTTTAAATGTTGTAATTGTACCAGCCTCTACCACTTGCTCTGGAAGCTCACTTCCCATTACGCACCGCCCTCTGTGTGAAAACGTTGCTCCTTAGCTCCCTTTTAAATCCTTCCCCTCTCACTTTAAACTTATACCCTCCAGTTTTGGACTCCCGCACCCCAGGGAAAACCTTGTCTATTCACCCTCTCCATGCCTCTCATGATTTTATAAACCTCTATAAGGACACCCCTCAGCCTCTAGGGTAAACAGCCCCAGCCTATTCAGACTTTCCCTACAGCTCAAACCCTTCAACCCTGGCAACAATCTTGTAAATCCTTTCTGAACCCTTTCAAGTTTCACAACATCCTTGCTTTAGGAGGGAGACCAGAATTGCATGCAGTATTCCAATGTGAGAAACATGTTTCAATCCCAGTCAGGTGACTGGTTCTGGGTATTGTAATCCATGTTGTAAGGCAGGTTGTCTTTTATGCAGTATTTTATTCTTTTCATCTGCTTCCAGACCATAGTAGGTAGATATGTTTATTGTGGTTTAAACAACAAGTATTGTAGTGTCACCCCTAAAATTCACCATTGTCTTACCAGACAATAGGGCTGCTCTCAGAGAGAGAGACAGAAACTGGTGGTACTTTAACCTGAGAGTCACCAAGCCTCAGGCAAGAGGAGAGATTGAGAAGAAAATTCCTCCATGGTAACCTTAGCTAGGGCAGGAATTAAGCCCACACTGTTGACATCACTCTTTATCATAAAACAGCCGATGACAAGAGAAAAAATGGAATTTGTAGAAATTGATAGGTTATTCTGATTATCTACTTGTGGTAGGCTGTCAACTTTTGATTTAGAATAAGTTAATTCAGTAGGCAATGGGCTAGTTAGCATTGAAATGTCAAAATGATGGCCTTGAATATTCTTTAATCAAGTTGGCATTAAGTATGTGAGCAGTTTTAGTGAACACATACTAATAGACTCATTTCCTTACTGCAATAGAATTACAACTGTCGATGTTTTATAAATCTACTGGTTGGTGTATCCTGTGATGACAGTTCATAATATATTGTTGTTTGGGAACTTTAGTTCTAAAGTACAGCAAAAATAGGTTTTAATTTTCAGTTCTGTGAATGTCTGACTTTGTCTTAAAAGGCCAAAAAGTAATTTTGACACTGCTAAGGTGTTTGCTGAATTGGACTTTGCAATCCAGGAAGAGAGGGGACTAGAAGCAGTTCATACTGAGAGAAGGGGTGTTGTTAGTAGCATTTTCTAAGTAGTCAGGACTGTGGAATAGTCCTGAGAAACTTTGGAGGAAGTCAGAAGTAAGATGTTAGAAAAGAAGACACCCCTACAAAGCTAAAGATGTGAGGTTAAGGAACTCATTTTAAGTAATGTGTTGAATTAGCAGCTTGTTTTATGGGTCATGCGGAGAGACATTAACTAACTCAAGAAAATAGCATTGGATTGTACGCATGCATTTTGGAGAACGAAAACTGACTTGCAACCATGCAAAGAAGTTTTAAATTTGTACTGTGTGGTGACTCTTCACCGTAGTTTGACAGTCTGTAAGGGTATTGTTCAATTAAGAGGACCAACCTTTTTCCTGATGTCTGCAATGGCATTATTTCTTGAATCATGTAAAACAGTTTGTTTTGTGTGAAAACTTTTGTTCTTAAAAGTGCATTGACAGCCTCATGAAAATGTTTAGTCACTGATCTCCACAGCAGACAAAAAAAGTAAAACTTCTGGTCTGACAACATAGGTCCCACTCTGAGATCTGACTTGTCCATTATTACTGAGGTAAAAACAATGACTGCAGATGCTGGAAACCAGATTCTGGATCAGTGGTGCTGGAAGAGCACAGCAATTCAGGCAGCATCCGAGGACAGGCAAAATCGACGTTTCGGGCAAAAGCCCTTCATCAGGA
>NC_057725.1:42943624-43080348 GCF_004010195.1 Chiloscyllium plagiosum
AAACAGACAGGCATAGCTGGGGCCCATGTGTGTGCCCATGGCTACCCCTTTGGTCTGGAGGAAGTGGGAGGATTCAAAGGAGAAATTGTTAAGGGTGAGGACCAGTTCGGCCAAATGAATGAGAGTGTCGGTGGAGGGGTACTGTTGGGAACGTCTGGAGAGGAAAAAACGGAGGGCTTGGAGGCCCTGGTCATGGCGGATGGAGGTGTAGAGGGATTGGATATCCATGGTGAAGATGAGGCGTTGGGGGCCGGGGAAACGGAAGTCTTGGAGGAGGTCCATTATTACTGTCAGCTGTGATCAGTGTTTATTGAAAAGAATGTACGCACTCATCTCTGAATCTTCGATAACATGACCACACTCGGCATATAAGAATGGACTGTGAAATATGAATTTGTTTAAGCTGTCTTAAAAGCTTCATTTACGTTTCCAAGAATTTATGTTTAAACAAGATGAAGGCTACTTTTCAAAACTACAGCTGTGTTTACTCGTATAAGAGTGCAAGCTGAAAAACAAAGATTAAACACCAATAGGGATTAAAGAAAAACTTTGAGTACAGTGAGATCAGTTTCTAAGATTGTTGCATGTCGAGCTTGCTTAAATGTTCTCTCTCTAAAGTAAAAGTGTTTAAATATTGAAACTGGAATTTTATAGTTTCTGATGTTTCTGTGGTTGAATTGTTGGAGATTACTCTCACAGATGGAATACACAAAGCAGGTCCTGGGAATGCGTGAAGGCTCTATGTCTTTGTTTTGCTTGTATAGTACTGTAGCTCTTGGTAGCTAGTTCAGTACAGTAGGCCTGCAATCCTTCCATTGTCCCATTGTTCAGAAGCAGTGATTGGTTCAAAATTGTCTTTCACATCATCTCAGTAAAAATAGTTTCAGGCAGACTTTTACACAGGACCTACATGGCTGTAAATCCCCAAACTGTTGAATCATGCTTCCATTATTATGTATTGATTTAGCCAAGGAATGGGACTCTTATCCATCCATTGTATTTTAGTCAACCAAATTAATTTTCTTAAAATGTCCTGGCCATTACTTTGGATGACTCTGATCCTGTCAGGAAGCATTGTCCGTATCTCCACAGGAATCACTATCAAAAGTTGACGTTTATTATTTTAGCAATGTCTGTGGAGTTTCAAAAGGTCTCTTGCAATTTCTTCTTGAGACATGTATGGTCTGGTTCCAACACATTTGGCTGAATCCAAAAGGGTTGTCATGTGACCACGGAGCCATTTTGTAATTTCATATATTCATTTAAAGACAGATCAGTTTTCTAAACAAAATCTATAGTATTATAACTATCCATTTGTAATATTGGAAATGTTAAATATTGCAGTTCACTTTTGTTTTGGTTCTTTGAAAGAGTGAGCTTAGCTTAATTCTCTATTTACCAGCAAAGAGGTCACTTGTTTTGAATTCCAGAAAATGTCTATCATACCTGCTGGAAGCTGGGAATTTGATGGAGTGCAGGAACTTGATGTTTCCTGTGTGCAAAGAACACAAAGAATTCTTGTAAAAAGTAAAGCCATAAACAAAATTGGCAAGATCTCGATTTGCATTTGCACTGCAAATTGGATGCATGCTGATAACTACCAAGTAATAGCCTCTGCACAACATCAGGTATTTCAAATGTCAGATCTAATTTAGCCTAATCTATCAGCAGTTTCGCTTGGAATAGGTTTCAGTTTGGATTGGCAACTCTTTCTTTGTACTGTCCATCAGCTTGCATTGCATTTTGACAGAACATTATCACCTGACTTGTATTGTCACAAAGCTTCAATTGGTACTTCCCAATAAACGTAAAAGAAAACTTTGCCCCCACTGGGATTTAGTCTATGGCAAAATCTAGATCTAGGTTTAAATATGATGCACATCATGTTGGTTATGGAAATGAAATAATTTTAATTATGTAATTATTTTTCATAAAATATTTTATTTCGATGATTACCTCATTAATTCATGCTCTGCTCTTACACAAAGGTGTTGCATAAGATTTTGTTTGGGGAATAAGGCACAAGTAATTAAATTGATGTCCTAAAAGTGCATCTTTGTTCAGCATTTAATATTCTAATGTTCTCATAATTTTTCAGTAGG
Organism: Chiloscyllium plagiosum; assembly: GCF_004010195.1. NCBI lineage: Eukaryota > Metazoa > Chordata > Chondrichthyes > Orectolobiformes > Hemiscylliidae > Chiloscyllium > Chiloscyllium plagiosum. Next base: position 42,945,727 of record NC_057725.1, read on the forward strand.
ACTGTAAAATGGGTGCAGATCAATAATTGAATAATGCACAGATTTGTTGATATAATCCATTAGCTCATTTACGTTTTATTTGATATCCTATGTGAAAATTTTGAAGCTTTTTAAATGTAGTTATGTTCTGTGTAGATAACCTGTGTTTAAGACAAAATGTTAAAGAATGGTTGTAGTGATATGAATATCTCAGAGCTGCAACTTGTACTTTGTGTGGCATTTTTAATGGAGTAAAATGTCACGAAATGCTTTACAGCATTGTAAAACAAAGTTTGGCACCAAGCCATTTGAACAGATAACAGAGTTGTTATAAGGAGCATTTCAAATTCCTCCACAGCCTCTCTGCTTTCTGTCTCTCTAATCTCCTTCAATTCCACAACTTTCTATTGCTCTAATTCTAGCCTGTTGAACCCCTGATTTCAATAACTCCAATGGTGGCTAAATCTTCAGCTGCTAAGCACATAAGCTCTGGGATTTGTGGTATGATGTACATACTTTTTTTTAAGGGTTATATCTTAAACTGCTGTCATTCCATGCCTTGTCAGGATATAATCTATTAGTTCCGTTATTTATTGGGCAGTCTGAAGCAGTAGTAATCGAGGTGTATTGTGTTTGGCTCCCAGTGAACATTGTCTGTTGAAGTGAAACAAAGAACCGTGGATGCTGCACATCTGAAACAAAAACTGAAACAACAGGTCTGTCTGGCAGCATCTGAGGAAAGAAAACAGTTATTGTTCCAAGTGCAGTGACTCTTCCTTGGAGTTCTGATGAGTCAACAGAGCTGAAACGCTAACTCTGCTTTCTTCCTACACATGCTGCTGGATCTGCTGAGTTTCTGCAGTAATTTCTTTTCTTTTGCTGTATTGAAGTGTTTGACCCCGCCAATACTATCTGCCTGTACATGCTTACACCTTGTTCGTCTTGTGCAAGCATATGAACATTTACAATTAAAGAGCCAATTTTAAAACCACTTTAAATACTTGCCTTGATAATTTTTTCATAGAGAAATCTAGACTTTCAAATATTTTGTTTGCTAGCTTTTAGAGGTGTTTTTAAAAGCTTTTGATACTTGTTGATTCTTGTCGTCAGACCCTACCTATCTGCTTAGTTGTTTTGTCCAAAAACCCACATTATTGTCTTACTAATCCTTATGAATGACCAGTAAGTTTATGGTCAAAGAAAGAATATAATACAACAAATTAAAATAATTGATTTTGAATATTTTACTGCAAAATATACTTATTTCAAACATGCCACATCCCGATGAAGTAAACAACTGGGGTGCAAAAGAAACATCTGGTTGAAAGAAACCTCACTCTATGTAAGTGATTCTGTAGTTATGTAGGGATTCTACAGACTGAACCCTCACTGTGGGCTTGTGTCAGGTTATGGTAAGATTCTGGAAAAGCACAGCAGGTCACCCAGCATCCGAGGAGCAGGAGAATCAACATTTTGGGCATAAGGAAATGAGGAAACTGGTGAAATCTACATTAATCCCGTGTGGTTGAAGAGTCCCAAGGCAGAAGATGAGGCTTTCTTCCTTCAGGCGTCGGGTTGTTCCGGAGGAGGATCAGGACCTGTGTGTCCTTGGCGGCGTAGGAGGGGGAGTTGAAGTGTTCAGCCACGGGGCAGTGGGGGTTGGTGGTGCAGGTGTCCCAGAGACGTTCTCTGAAACGACGTGTAAGTTGGTGTGCTGTCTTCCCAATGCAGAGGAGACCACACCAGGTGCAACGGATACAGTAGATGACATTGCAGTGGAGCTACTCCATACTGTCATCGACTATATCTAGCCCATTTAAAATTGAAGAGTGTCAGAGTTAATTTTTGGCACAATTGAGTTTTGATATAGACAGAATGTAACAATATAACAGTTGAAGGGGAGAAAAAGTGCCTACCTTTGTAAATAGAAAAATTCTTTCATGCCATCTGGCACTCTTTGAATAAGAGTTGAGTGTAAAATGCTCAGATGAGGAAGGCTTAACAGCTAAACCTGTGCTCTGAGCTTCAGTGCTGAGATGCCATCTGGCTGAACTGCAGAACTCATTTTAGATTTTTCTCCTGTTTCTGAGGAATGTCTTCCTTTTTTTCCTCAACCAAGGTTACTCACCTACCCAGAGTGATTGGATCCTCGAGCTCATCCTAATCCACGTCTCACACCTCTGCTGTCATCCCTTGCCTCCCAAACTTTGCCTTTTACTTTGTACTCCACCAGCCTTTAGTTAATAATTATTCCCTGCTATTTTCATCAGCTAGAGTATAATGCAACCACAAAACGCATCTTCCCTTTTCCTTCCCTCTTTTTCAGCATGCTGTAAGGATTATTTCCTTTCTGACATCATAGTCCACTCCCCCATCACCCCGATACCTCTCCTCCAATCTCTACATCCTTCCATGCGAATGTAGGAGATGCAATAGCTGCTTTGTTTTTTAACCACCTCCCTTTTCTTTGTGCAAAGCCCAAACACTCCTGAGCACAAGTGTTTTACTTGTTTCTTTCAGTTCACTGGTCATGATATGGTCTCCTTTAATCTGGGGAGATATTAAAATGAACCTTGATCAGTGTCTGAAATGCCTTGCCCTGCAAGGTTACGGACCAGGTGCTGAACAGGTTTATTTGAAATAGGTTGAGAGTTTTTTGCTTTCACTGTCAAACTGGGCAGCAAATTCCAGATACCTACCACCATCTTGGTGCAATACATGTTCCTCTTGTCTCCTGTAATAGTTCTATCAATTACCTTCCTTTTATTATGTGCTCCCTAGTAATTAACCCTCTGTTAGACTGGTCCCAGGCTGTCATGCGGACCTTGTAAAATGGCTTATTTAAAATCTACGTAGAAACTTCCAATGCGTGATCAATCATCAATCCTCCTGTTACTTCCTCAAAAAAGTCATGTTCAATGTGGTTTTGTTTTTCTCGTTTCTGTTTGTTTTGCAAGTTTGATCTTTGTCTTCCTCCCTTTATTTCTTCATTGCTATTTTCAGATGGTTAGGAAATGGCTATTGACACTCCATTTGGACGCAACCTTTATCTTCACACTCTCCATTATTCCTCGGTTGCCTCATGAAAGCTTTTGTTCTTTAAGCTGCCCTGGCCTCCATCCTATGATCTTCACCTTTGTTCATTTTGCTCTGTCCCTCCTTCCACTGACTTTTAAAAACAATTTCAGTTTCTCTTCGGTCTTGATGAAAGATCATCAACCTAAAATATTAACGTTTTTTTTCCGTGATGCTGCCCGACCTGCTAAATGTTTTCAGCCCTTTAGTTTTGGTCTTCCATGACTTACTTTTGTCTTTCCAAAGTTCTCTTTTTCACCCTCCTGTTGGCGTTTTCTGGGTTATATTCAGTTCCTTGGCCAAGAGGCTTACACAGTTTAGTAATGTGCAGTGCTGGGTTTAGATCCATTAACTTAGGTTAGGCTGTAAGGACCACCACATTCTTAATGGCTTGGTATTGGTATGATACAAACCCACACCAAACAGTGATGAATGACTGCGATGTGCATCTGTGCAATCTTCTGCAGCACCCTTTTGAAATGTATATTACAGCAGTATGAACTTTCTGGCTTTTCCAGAAGTTTAGCCTGCCTTCCAATCAAAGTGCGATGATTATCCAGAATTCGTCAGCAAGCCAATGTATACTACCCTTTGATAGCCCTACATTTATGGGGATCATGTAACTCTACAGAAACACAAAAGAGCATTTACATCTGAACTTTCGTTTGCCTTTTTGAGGGAAATTTTAATCAACTGGCCACTTGTAATCCAAGAATTTAAATTTATTGACTCAATTAATTATTTTTGTCTGGGATAGAGGTGTTAATTTTAGACATTAAATTTACTGGAATAAATTCTTTTTTTGTATTGGAGTCTGATGTGTGATGATCAAATTGGATGCCAAGTGGCAGCTGCGAAAGCTTTGAATTCATTTGCAGTTGGTACTGATCAGCTGCAGATATTTGGCAATATATACTGTGACAATGTGATTACAATAATCACACACCAAGGGGCAGTTTAGTGGCACAGATCCAGTAATCTTCCAGTTCAAACTAGAAGCACAATTATGCAATACATTTTCACGTGTTGGACAGAACATAAGATATTGCATAGAACACTGATACCTCACCTGGAGTATTGGGTCCAGTTATGGCCAACAGACTTTGGAAATGATGTGATGATATTGTGGAGAGTGCAGAAAAGATTCATGAAACTGATCCCCGGGATGAGGACCTTCAGTAAAGGGGAGAGATTGAAGCAGTTTGAGCTGTTACACTTGAAAAAGGGAAGGTTGAAGGAATGTTGATAGGTGACAAAATCATAAAGGGGATGAGAGGAAAGACCTATTCCCATTGCAAAAAACAATTCAAGGACAAGTGGGCACAAGTTTAAGGTAATTTGTAAAAGAAGTAATAGAGACATGGGTAAAGGTTTTACAAGTAACAAGTAGGATCTCACATGAACTGCTTGAGTGTTGAGTGAGACATTCAACAGGATTGTCATCTGAAAAGGAGGAGTGTCAAGGGGAGAAAGCCCAAGTGTGGCACTAGGTAAATTGGTTCTGTGGAGAGCTGGCACAGATATGATGGCAGAATTGCCCCATGTGATTCTGAGTAAAATATACATCCTCACTGGCTTAAACAGTGCTGGTTCAACCAGTATGGGTATGTAGAGATGGATTGTAAATCCCTAATTTATCCCTTTTTCTAAGTATCTGTAATGATCAAGCTAGTCAGATTTTTAAAACAATTTTGTTTTATGTTAGCTGAACTGAATATTCCGCTATTCTGCGTATTGTTTTTCTGTAGAATCCCAAGTTTCAGAGTGTCTCTCTTTTGATTTTCTTTTGGATCCTATGGTATTTCCTCATGCACGTTGCAAGACTAGTTATGCTCTATCGCAAGACATGTTTTATATCATTGGTTTATTGGCTTGAATCCAATGGTATTCCATAATCACTCTTTCACCTTCTATAACCCACAGTGATTTTTGTATTGTTTGTCTCTCTATGGCCTCCTCAACTTGCAGTACTCCCTCAGTGATTGCTGCTTTTTCTGTGTGGAGGCTGAGCACTTGAGATAATCTATGCCATACATGTTTGAGACCCAGACTAACCATATGGTCACCTATCATTTGTGACAGCGCTTACATGACATTACGAGCTGCAAAGCAAAGTTGAACAGAATCATGGGTAACTGTACATCCCTCCCTGATGAGCTCAATGATGAGCTCTACACTTGCTTTATACAAGGGTTAGTGAAACGATGTCACCTATCCCATCAGCCTCAGATGCACCCTGCACCTTCGGTCACCATTGTAGATGTTAGATTGGCTTTCTTGAGAGTGAACCCATGGCAAACAACTGGCCTGGAGGGAGTCCCTGCAGATTCTGTGCAGACTGACTGGCAGGAGTACTCGCAGACATTAGATTACATTACAGCGTGGAAACAGGCCCTTCGGCCCAACAAGTCCACACCGACCCGCCGAAGCACAACCCACCCATACCCCTACATTTACCCCTTACCTAACACTACGGGCAATTTAGCATGGCCAATTCACCTAACCTGCACATCTTTGGACTGTGGGAGGAAACCAGCGCACCCGGAGGAAACCCACGCAGACACGGGGAGAACATCTTTAACCTTCCCTTACTACGGTCTGAAATCCCAACCTGCCTCAAGAAGATCTCCATCATCCCAGTGCCCAAGAAAAATCTTGCAGTGTGCCTCAATGACTACTGGCCTGTGGCTCTGACATCCGTGTAGCGGAGTGTAGGGTATCTCCCTGTCTGCATCAATAGAGTTGAGGTGGAGATGGTCGAGAGCATCAAGCTCCTGAGAGTGACGATCGTCAGCAATCTGTCCTGGTCCACCCACATTGACACAACGGTTAAAAAAGCACAATGCCTCTCCTTCCTTAGGAGGCTAAGGAAATTTGACATGTCCATAAAGACTGGCAATTTTTATAGATGAACTGTAGAAAACATCCTGTCAGGATGCATCACAGTGTAATATGGAAACTGCTCTTCCCAAAATTCCAAGAAACTACAGAGTTGTGAACACTGCCCAGTCTATTTTGCAAACCAGCTTCCCATCCATTGTCTCTATCTGTACCTCCTTTGGGAAAATAACCAACATAATCAAAGACCCCTCCCACCCCAGTTATACTTTCTTCCTACCTCTTACATCGGGCAGATAATAAAGAAGTTTGCTTACATGTACAAGCAGATTCAAGAACCACTTCTTCCCCGCTGTTATCAGAGTTTTGAATGGACCTCTTTAATGTTAATGTTTATCTCTCTCTGCACCTTCTCAGCAGCTGTAACATTGGAAACTACACTCTTTCCCTGATGTACCTTTATAGTACAATCCTCCTCTAAAGCATGTAAGACAAAGCTTTTCACTGTACCTCAGTACACGTGACAGTAATAGATCAAATCAAACTTGTTCAATATGTTGTCCATAAAATTAGCTGCTTTAATTGAAATAAACTCCCTGGAGAAATTTGGCTTTGAAAAAATGAGCGGTATGGTCTATACTGTGCGGCGGCACGTTGGTAATTAATAATTGTTCTCCTTTATACGCGCGTCTAGATCTTGTTTTTCATTGATGACAAATAGCAATATTGATTCTGTTTTACAAAGGAAACTATGCATGGACTTTGTACTTTAGACTTCTTGTTGCATAGTTTTTCTATTTGAAAACAGATAGCTTCATTTATCATTTGCATCTTTTCCATAGGAAAACATTAGACTTTATATTAAACATTATTTTTATATCTGTACAGACTTGGTTTTTAGTTTGTTTTCTATTATTAACTTTGTAGGAAGCAGAAAGGAGTTTATAAACATCTAAGTAGTTCAAGATCATTATTGAAGCTTTCATATTATACTGTAGTGATTTCTAATTTGACATTTGTATGTTTTAACAATGTATGTTGTTAGTGATTCCTAACTTCAGCTCATTTGGTAGATGCCTACAGAGCATGAATTGAACCATGTAATAGGAGGTATATCTTAAAGTGTGCAGTGGAAGTTTGGAAACTGTGTTTGTGTGTGGTGATAAACATGGGACTGATGCAAATTGATTGGAATCCATTTATGTCAAGTTTGCTGCTCTGGAAAAAAATAATCAATTCTTGACCACCAAATACCAATTTGCAATTCTACAGACAGCTACTCTAAATATTAGGACTGGCACTGCTTTAATGCACTTGATGTTTCCATTGAGTCCATGGTACAGTTTACATCAGCCCTGTGACATATTTCTGATCCAGTGAAAGGAACCCGAGGCTTCAAGGGCTCTTGCTGCATTGGGAAAATGTGCATTATTTTACATTATTTCCAATGATATTTTGACATAGCCATAAAAAGGAGTAGCAAGTTACCACAGGTATTAGAGATTAGCAAGAGAATAAGAGGTGTCAAAATTACACTTCAATGTTTTTTTTGTCAACTGTTGCTTTAAATTTTAAACTAATTAAGACTAAAAGTTGGTGAGCTTTGAAGCTTTCATTTTTTATCCTTTGCATTCAGAATCTGCTCAAAGTTGGTGTAGAAGAAACATTTTCCACCTTCCTATCTGAATAGAAATCTCCTATCTTTATGGCTCATCATGTAGTGGAGTCTCCTAGTGAAGTCTGACCCCGATCTAACTCTTCCTCCTGATTGCAACGTCAGGTTAAAGGTTGAAGAGTTTAGTAAGAAGACCTGGATTTTGATCCTTCTCCTTTTGATACACACTATTTTTAATCACAAAACACTAAAAAACAACTATTTTGGTAGCTCAAATTTATTTGGAAGTATCATGTCTGAATACACAGTTAACAGAAGTTAGCATCTCTGCGGTATGGTTCTTGTCCTTTGGTGTTGACAGATTTACTTTATTGTATGATGGGAGTGATAAATCTACAAAAGGGACTTAAACGTCATGTTTGCAAAACAATGTTATAGGATTGCAATGTTTTGGGATGATCTTTAACTTGAGGGGACAAAGGAGGAATAAAGGATGGCAAGAAGGAGAGAAGGACCAGATAGAAGCGGTCTCTACCATTCGTTGCACCTGAACATGGGAGGGAACTTGTGCCCGGGTTGAAATGACTGAATTTGAAGGGGAGAATCTCAGGAAAACCCAAACCATGAAAGACGCAGTTCTGAAGTTACATTAAGAATTGAAAAGAGCATAAGTAAACTTGTGGTAGCTAAGAATCATGTTGGACTTGATCTGGGAGCCTTGGATGTTTATTTAATGAACTGTGTAAGATAACCGTGGAGTGAGGTTTTTAGTTCTGATAAAAACAAAAGGGGAAAGTCCTGTGCCATAGGTTAAATAGTTGTCGACAAAAGTTAGCATTTAAGCAAAATCACTTTTAGTTTAATGAAATAAGAATTGCAGGTGCTGGAAATGTGAAATGAAAACAGAAACTGCTGCAGGTCTGATAGCATCTGTGGAGAGAAAGCAGAGTTAATGTTCTTCAGAACTACTCAAGTTCTAAAGAAGGATCACTGGATCTGATGTGTTAACCCTGCTTTCTGTGAAGGGATGCTGCCAGACCTGCTGAGTATCACTTTTTCTTTTAAGTTTGTTTGCTGCAGTAAAAAAATGTTAGATTAGAATCCCTACAGTATGGAAACAGGCCCTTCGGCCCAACAGGCCCACACCGACCCTCCAAAGAGTAATGCACCCACACCCATTCCCGACCCACGTGCCTGGTGTTGCAAGGCAACAGTACTAACCATTGAGCCACCATGCTGCCCATTTTAACCTTGTTACATGACTCCTTTTTAAGCTGGTTGCTAGAAATCTAACTTTAAAAAGAAAGTTAATCTATCTCTATGGAGATGGTAACAATTAACAGTTTCAAAATATATATCAGTGCAATAAACCTGACTGAACACGGACTGAGTAAACATATACCTAAAGCTTGTGTGAAAATTCAGGCCTTCCATTTTTGTATTCATGAAAGCAATGTCAATTACATAGCAGCATAAACATAGTGTGATTTCAATAGAAACAGATCCACAATTTGCTTCTGTGCTTTGTATTGTCATGAGAGAATTGGTGGCATCTTGATCTTGATCATAGATTTATATAGCACAGAAGAGCCCTTCTAATGCTAAACCAGAAAAATGTAACAAAATATTTGGATCTCTTGTTGATTAAAAGCAGCAGTAGTGTCTCTGCAATGATAACATAAGCCAGATCTTTCATTCCTTGTTGCTGTCCAGTAACTCCTGTTGGCACAACCACACATATGGATATTGGATGAAGATCAGATCAGGTTTTGTTGTCATGCCTCCTTTCCTCTCTCTCTCCTGTTATCCAGAGATAAATATCCTGCCAAACATACATTACCTCTGCTCTCAAGGAAATGATTACGACTTGGCTAAGGTACCAGAAAGCTGCAGGTGTCTGGGAGCTGTGTCCCAGTGAGGAGAAAATTAGAGGTCTGGGATAAAAGATCCAACACTTGCTATTTTGGAAGTCCAATGACATCCAGCTGAAGGACTGCTCCTCAAATGTTCACAAACAGTGGAACTGAATTGCTGTCACATCACCCTAGGGTTCTGTAGCATCAAAGGTTTTTGCTTTCTGCAAAAGCAAATCTTTTATTTTCATCAGTGGGAAAGCATTTGTACAGATTACTTGTGATCGATGAGCAAGAAGTGCATTCACTCGATATTATGGCGTGAAATTAAGTTTATTTTTTTTCCCTATCCTTGTGATACTGTGAAAATCAATCTGAAAGCAAATTAATTACAAACTTGTGTTTGTGTTTGTGGAGGAGGTATTTTGCTCAGTTTGAAGTCAAGCATTAGCTGCTAAAGAACCCAAGTAACCAAGAGATTGGAGCACATCTGGTAATCTTAAACAATAGATAATTAAAATAAAATATTGGTCTGGTCACGATATTGTGGTTAGACTGCCAGTCAGATTCTATGATTAAAAGGGTATCTAGTTGATGAGAGATGTGCTTTGTGCATCACCAATTAAGTTAATTTCAGATTAATTATAGATAATGAATGCTGATATTACACTCATAATTACAGGCTGATTTTCTTTTCTGGCTGGATACTTATTTCAATGTATATTTATCTGTTAAAGTTTTTGGTATTGGGGAAGTTGGCCAATGATTTAAAGTAGGCTGTTATACTCAGCCTTGAAATTAGGTGGTATTCTTTTAGATGGAAATCAATGAATAGCCTGAGCATGGCCTTACTGTCCTACACATCAGACAAGAATTTGCACTCCACGCTGTACATCAGGCCAGGAGCCTGTACTTCATATTCTATAACATGGCCTTTGGTCCATGCCATGAATCAGATAGGAGCCTGGGATCTCTCCATTATATTTTGCAGGAATTTATGAATCTTTAATTGTAGTAAGGCATTTTTATGCTTTTTCAAATTTCTTACTAATTAATTGTACATAGGATTTTGGAGTTTTATGTATACCTTTGACTGTTTACTTGAAGGATTTTATGGGTGATGAAGAAGAGTCATTTTGGACTCAATGCTATCTGTGATGAGGGAAACAAAGATGCTGTTAAATCTGTTAAATTTCTCCATTTTGTTTTTAGTTAATGATATGTAGGTATATACTCGAAAGGCAGTGTGGTGAAGGTTCAGTAGATCGCTGATGGGCCAATGCACTCCAAAAGCCAGATAAAATAGATTAAATTTCACTTTCCTAGAATTTAGAAGCTTGAGAGTTGATTCTCTAGATGCTTGAGAAAGTAAATGCTGGGTAAGCATCATATATCATCACCCCAGCTGGCAAGCCTGGAGCGAGGGATTGCAATCTTTGACAAAGGTGTTGGGTAATTTGGACTGATGAGGAATTTCTTCACTCTCGATTGTGAATTTTGGGGATGCTCTATCCCTTGATGGCTGTTGATGTTAAATATGTTCAAGACAGAGGCTGATGATGGTTTTTGAATATTCAGGATATAATGTATGGAGAAAATGGAGTTGAGGATCAGCGATCGTCTTATTGATAGGGCAGGCTTCAAGGGCTAGATGACCTACTCTTTTGTTCTATTTCTTAGGTTCTTGTGTACTGTACATCTGTTAAAGCATACCAAGTGATTTCTGGCAGGATCTTGCTCTTTCTATTTTACATGTAGTTCCGGTACTGCATGTCAGACAGCATGAAACTTTTTGGTACTGTCTGCTCAGTGGGATCTTGGCCTTCCTCTGCTAAAAAAAATAGGATGAAGGCAACTATTCTTATATTTTCTTGTATAGACCTGTAACAGGAGCCAGGGCTTGCTCTACTGTAAACAGACAGCAGAGCATCTAGCTGTATGTAATCCAACAGGTGTTTTATCCCTTTTTGTCTCCTGTTAGTAGCTTTGTTTGCAATTAATTTCTTATTGAAAAAAATACATCTTTTTATTCCTAACAATCATTTTTTTCTAATTTTATCTGAATTTTTCAACTTTTTAAATGAACTTTCTAAGTAAAATTAATTTTCTCGATTTAAACTGAAAATATTTTTAGTTTTTCAAAAACACCCTTTTGTGTTCCTAGATAATGGTGCTATGCTTATGCAATAGTGTTTCTAAATCACAAAGACCTTGTTTTATGTTGAGGAAACAGCAGACGATAGAGAACCACAAATACCTGTTTAAACGGGCTAAGTTTGACATAACATCATAAAATAAGGAACTTGTCTACAAAGTTAGTCTTCCACCTTAGCAAAAGAACAAACTAATATGGCCAATACTTTTAGGCAGCAAGAAACAGAAGCTAAAGGCAAAAATCAAGCTCACAACAAACTATAAGACCCTTCCTTTTATCAGAGCTCCAGAAGGGATGTAGAGTTACAGATATTCCAAGGGATTCTGTGTCCTTTTCTTTTGTCTTAAGATTTTGTTCTTCACTGAAAAGTGTACTAGCCACTGTCTACCTCAGAATTTCCCTACTATGAAAATTGTTCCTCATACTGAATATTACACTGAAGTATTAATTATAAACATAGAGGTGCATTGAAAATAATAATGGTATTGCTGGTCAGGTTTCTGTGGTTTCACAACTCCAATAGCCATTAATTAACAAATCAATCTGCAAAGTCAAGGGAATAGAGATTGACTGAGAGTTGTAATTTGATAGAAAACACTAATCAATTCACATGGCACTGTTTTATTTTTCTTTGCACAAACAGCAGCTCACTTTCAACCTCCTGGTCAGTTTTAAGAACTTTCTGGATTTTTACAGTACATTGAACTTGAAATAAAATCACTGCAGGAAATTAGAATTGGGCTTTAACTGTGTAGATATTGTTTAATAAGGCATTAATAGTTGATGCAATGGCAATTAGTGTCACCAACCCAGAAAGCAAACTCTTTTCGATCTAAATGAAAACTGAAAGAACTGTGGATACTGTAAATCAGAAATAAAATCAGAAGTTGCTGGAAAAGCTCAGCAGGTCTGGCAACATCTGTGAAGAGAAATCAGAGTTAATGTTTTGGGTCCAGTCCTCACAACTCAGAAATTGTTGATGCCAGAATATAAGAACTGGAGAAAATCAAACTAAATGCAGTAATAGAAATTTTTACTAAGTTGGTTTTTAAAGTGTAAAATTCTCTCCAAGTGGAAATCCACCAGACTGTGGTTAAACTAAGAATCTTTTGAAAAGTCAGGATGCTTCGAAGCAGTGACCCTTTATCAATTAATGATCAGGAAACAACCACCAAGCTTACAAAATTGGGAAAGAGTATGTGAATCTCAATTAAATCTCCAAACGTGCATTTGTCCACTTTCCATCCTTGGCACTTTTTTAAAACTCCGTGCCTGTAGCACTTCATTTTTAGTGGTGATCCATAAGCCAGCAGCATTGTTCATTGCTAGAGGTAATTAGCACACTTCTTTTTAACCGCAATGTCAGTTCGGGTAACACTCCATACTGGTGTCACAAAGCCATTGTTATTATTAATGAAATATGAATTGTTAGAAGTTACTATCAGAGCTTTGCACCCCTACCAGATGTAATGATGTTGTCTGTAGTGTGCTTGTGGCTTCACTGTCAGCCCCTTCTGTGATGCCACTTCACTCTGGCCTCTTGTCCCTTGCTGCTACACTTCCTATTCTTAAATGCACCTTGTGGCAAAGACCATTGAGTCCTTCTGAATTTCTGTTGGAGTGAGAGAAAAACTTTGACAGAGTTGATGCTGTCAGTGACTTTGAAATATTCAATGCACGTCTTAGTTTTTTTAAGAAAGTGGTGAAACTCTTTAACATACTCCAGAAACCTCAATTAAAGCAAAAGAGTAATTTCAGGCTTAACTCAGCTTAAATTACTCCATTGTTATTTTACTTGATGACTGGCAGATCATTCCAACAGAGATAACATGGAAACAGTGCAAGTTAGGAATGATACACTGTGTCAGTGCTTTAGAATATGTGACAAAATGGCAGAATGCCTCTCTTGCAGTGTAGTGAGACTGAAACTTTCGAAGAAATTATGGGGTATTGTTTCAAACTTTAGCATTGTGAATAAAGAATGCTCATTGCTATGTTTAAATGCTTGATGTTGCAGATGGAAAGCCATTATTGTCTGCAAGGTAAACCTTTCCCCTATTTTCATGTAATATACTGCTTCTCAAATGTTGTGCAATTATCTATCCTACCCTATAGTAAAAACTCATTGTGCTAACTACCAGCTTTATTAATGATTATTCTATGTACTTTAAATTAACTCCTGAAAGCATGTGTAAAGTCCTTGGAGCTGTCAGTTTGTGAATACCAGTCTTCCATGCTACTGTTTCTCCAGTGGATATCTGATATCTGATAGCTGAGAGAGAGGTTGAGAATCAGCTCCAAAGAGAGCGTGTTTAAATCAAATTTAATCACTATTATCTGATAACTTGCTTTAAATAATTAAGTTCATTCAAAGCTTCCCATTTAGAAATCAATTGAATTATTGAAGTAATTGTATTTTGTACATTATTTTGAAAACCAGTCTCGCTCCAGAGCAGATCTCCACTCTGTAGTGTATTTGTTTTTATTCATTCATAGGATATGGGTGTCACTGGCTGGGCCACTATTTATTGCCCATCTTTACTTGCCCTTTAGAAGATGGTGGAGAGTTGCTTTCTTGAATTGTTGTAGTCCTTCCTTGTGTAGAGACTTTCAGAGTGCTGTAGGAAGGAGCGCTTCTTGATTTTTAACCCGATATGTGATTTTCTTGGTGCACAGAGTATTTAGTGCTCAGTTACAGGCTCTCAGCTTTCTTGGCTTATGTTGCATTTTAGCCCAGGGGAGTCACAGGCGGCTAGTCATGGTCGGAATCACTGAACAATCAAGGGGGTGTCAACCTTACACGTGCAATATGTGCCAGCAGTTTACGTGGCCAGCATACTGCATGTGCTTTAAGCAATTAGTTGTGTGTGAAAATCAAATGGGAGAAGTCCTTACTGGGGTGAAGGGAAGCTACATTTGATTAGGGGAAACCACTAAAGTCAAAGGTCTCATTGTTGTGCAATGCAGAAGATCATTGACCACCCTTCTGCACTGTTAGGCATCTTGCTTCATTCACTACACAGCACTGACCTGCACTGCAATTTATGTCTTAGGCCAACGTGGTGTGGCTTCCTGTGGCAGTCTGCAGGAAAACAAAGGCACTTCTCCCATGTCCCTTTCTGTGAAGAAAGGCCTGAGCTTCTCTTTGGGCCATATCCTCTGTGATTATGGCCAACTGTTGTAATAAGAACCAGCTCCTTACTTGCAGCTTCGGCAGTGGTGTACCAAATATGATGCCAGCAACATCAACACTGCTATGCTCCAGCTGCAGTGAGCATTTCCATCTATCTGACTGTGTATGTGAGATTCCCTGAGAAAGGTACTCACAAAATTAATATGGTAAAGATTTGTGTAATAACAGAAGGTTGTGTATAAAAAGTAACCCTGAACTATGAAGGACTGGGCACCAATAAATCTCACTCAACAAAACAACTGTAATGAAAAATGGGAAAATTCTGCCCAGTGTTTCTGTGCACTGATTTAGAGATGACAAGATTTTAAACTTTGTTAGTATCTTCCTCAAATGCAACATAAATATCTGTGAATTCTGTTCTGCAAGGCTAATGCAATAGCTCTGACATGTTTGATGTTTGGATCCTATTAAAGGCCTTACTAAAATATATAGTAGCTATTAATCACATTTATGAGTGTGTTTTGCTGCTGGACTTCATAAATGATGTTAGTGAAATAGTCCTTAATTAGTTATTTCTCTCTTTTTAACAATAGGATTGGTGAAGCTCGGAGTCCACTGTGTAACATGTCAAAAGGTCGCAATAAAGATTGTCAACAGGGAGAAGCTCAGTGAATCGGTGCTAATGAAGGTAATATCCAAATGGGAAGGCTTCATTTAAATTCTTCTCCATTTTAAGGCAACCCTTAAAATTAATTTCATTCATCATATTAAACAATTAATTGCTGCAACTCATACTGTATCTGTGTATTCCATAATTATTGTGGAGACACCATGGAATTAAATATAGTATTCGTCTTGCAGGGAAATACATTATAAATTTGAATCTGGTGGGTACAGTGCAATAAACTGAATTCAATTATAAAGTGTTTTCAAGTAATGCTGATGCTATGCCTCATGTGCCGTGCCTCAAATTTATTTTAATGTGTGGTTTTTTATTCCCAGTATATTAGGAAATTTATACAAGGCAAACTACTTGCTGAAGGGAACTTGTGCAAATTCACATTGTTTAGTTTCTACACCTTCCATGTGCATCTGGCAGCCTTATCGACAGCAGAAAGTGTGTAAGAGGTTTCTTTTAATGATGAATGTTCTGACATACAATTTGTGAGATTAAAACCCAGGTGGAAACAACCCAGTTTAAAGTGCGTTGTTGCAAGGGACCTCTGAAGTGCTAATTAAATCAGCGGAGTTCTGATGTAAACAGTTTTGACTGCTACTGAAAATCTGCTTGATAAACCATTTCCACAAATTTTATACATAATAATAGGATGTTGTCAGTGTTTTGCTATTGTTCCATTCTGGATATATCATGTGACCATGATTTCTCTGCTGTATTTTAATGGGTTTCTCTCTCATTATCATGCACACCTGAAACAAAATGAAAGGAGGCAGACTCTTTAACATTACTGTGGAATATCTTCTAAACAATGTAACAATGAAGGGACTTTATTCAGACTTTAGCAGCATTTTGGGATAGATTAAAGAAGGAAGCAGTAACAAGAATGGTCTAATTAGATATGATCAGTTTTTATCTGAGGACTAAGCTCCTCATATGATTGAAATTGCAGTATAATCCCCTGACATCCATTAAGGCATAAAAATGTACAGCACAGAGCGAAGCCACTTACCCCTCACACCTGTGCTGGTTCTGGTTCCTCAACTGAATCTATCTACTCTAATCCCATTTTATGCCTCTTTCTCCAAGGGGTTAGGAAAGCTTTATCTCCAGCATACATCCTTGGCCCTGTTGTCAGTACGGTCACGCATTCTAGCAGTTTAGTTCTGCTAATCAGTAATATGATACCAATTTTATACAGTAAAAGATCGGTGTGCTCGACAGCATTTGGTAGTAATAGTAATCTAACCTTTGAAGATTACTGTATTAAAGTTGAAATAACTTGTTTACAATTAACAATACTGATTTGATGCTTGAACCATTTGATTTGGAAATGTTGTGAAGAATAATCTATATTTTGGAGGAAACAGTTCTTATGATTATGTTCTGAAAATTAATTTTTTCACTTGCGCTCCATTTTAGATTTGCTTTAGATTAGATTCTCTACAGTGTGGAAACAGGCCCTTCGGCCCAACAAGTCTACACCACCCCTCCAAAGAGAAACCCACCCAAACCCATTCCCCTACCCTATATTTACCCCTGACTAACACACCTAACACTGTGGGCAATTTAGCATGGTCAATTCACCTGACCTGCACATCTTTGGACTGTGGGAGGAAACCGCAGCACCCGGAGAAAACCCACGCAGACACGGAGAATGTGCAAACTCCACACAGACAATCAGGAATCGAACCCAGGACACTGGTGCTGTGAGGTTTTACTTCTGATCCTATATGCTTATTTAACTAAATTTAGTTATATGCTAAAAACAGAAAATGCTTCACTATATTGAATTCAGAATTTATACCACTAGTTGTGGGAACTCCATAGTTCAAGATTTGAAAGTGAATGAGGAGGACAGATTCTGAATCAAATTTATCTGTTGTTAGATGTTTGGTTTCCCAGTGCTGTTAAATGTCAGACAGTGTAAATCTATTTTATCTTGAATACATAATCTTTTTTTAACCATGAGAAGTTGGAAAATTAAGTTAGCCCCACAGTTCATCAAAACTGAATGTATTCGTATTTGAACTTTTTGGACTTTGGGAAATCAGATCCAATTCGTAGAAGAAACTAACTATAAAAAACAATTACCATTAAATAATGTGTTCCACTAACCACAAGTGGAGGTTTTGTATCATAAATTTGATCATGTTTAAGAGTGCAAGTGGTGCACAGAATCTTGTCCCTTATCATATAATGCCATGTTTTAATCTTCAAAACAAAATATGATACTATAATGATTGTAACATTAAAATAAAATTCTGGCTGTTTTTTATATGTAAAGAAACAAAGAAGTGTTTCTGTGAAATCATTCTAAGACAATATTCTAATTTGGTGCTCAGTGATGACCATAACCTGCTCGTGTTATCACCTACATTGATATTTATATTATTCAAGCCCCTCAACAATGTTATTCCAGTAACCTTCCCTGATGCGGATGCATTGTGCTCTTTTTCTTTTGTTCTTTAATATCAGGTCCTTGCAATGAATTATGCCCTCTTTTATACATTAATTAGGATTCTCTTCCTGAGATCTGATTTTTCATGAGTTTAATATAATTACTGCTAACTTTGAAGAAGCTAATCTGTGTCTGGATTTGTCTCCAATTATAAGCAATTATTACCAAGTAACCTCCTAGACTTATTGGCTTGTCTTTAGGATTAATGATTCTGGATTAGTGGTGCTGGAAGAGCACAGCAGTTCAGGCAGCTGCTGTGCTCTTCCAGCACCATTAATCCAGAATCTGGTTTCCAGCATCTGCAGTCATTGTTTTTACCTTTAGATCATTTACCTAAGGCTTAATGATCTTAGTACACTTCCTAGCAGAAAGTCATCTACCATTAATACTGGATAGGAAAGGAAGGTCAAGTTTTGAACTGTAATTTAAAATCTGAAACAATTGAACAACTGAACATTGTGTGCCACAAGGTCAGCACATTTTAAAGGAAACCCAAATTCAGGTCCCAACCTAAATCTGTAATAAAATGGAATGAGGTGGTAGTGTCATGTGGCTTTGGTTTACCCCAAGTGGAGTGTAAAGTCAATTGTGGTATATATCAAGCTTACAAACTACTTAGGGAGTTCAGTGGATAGCTAAGCTTTCTGTAAACTTGCGAAACTGATTTGTACATTTGTAGAGAAAGGATTCTAATTTTTTTTCTCTCTAAACTTTCTAATTTTGTTTTTGTTTTTTGGAAAAGGGCTATATCTGTGTCTCTATGCACTATTCTCTTATGAGTCAAACTATTAAAGTTTTAGCTTATTGGAAGTCAGGCAAAATAAATATGGCGAAGCCTGCCTGGAACCTGAAGTGCACTGTCAGTTCTCCCTAGATCTTCTGGCGCAGAGCTATGGATGCTGCCTTTGGACCATGAAACCTCTGGCTGAAGTACTACTCCTAGTTAAAATTACACAGCACTTGAATCCCACCAGTTTAACAAATGTACCTCAATCATTATTTCAGCTTCAGTTAAGTTTGAAAAACAGAAAGTAGAAAATGCAATTTAATAAAAGAATAATTGGATCCCAATATAATAGATAATTGAATGCGCACACAGTCTGGTTTTGCTGCTTGGTGGTAACATTGGAGATTCTCCCTCACAGTTGATTTGCATTTTGGTGTTTGATGCAAATGGATAGTTAAAATAAACTTATAAAAGATGTCTGAATTAAGAAGAATAATATAAATGTCTGCAGCTTATCCTTTTATTTGTCATAAACAGACATGAGGTGCAACATTTCTCCAGTTCTGTTCACATTACACTGATTTATCCACCAGCTATGTAATTAGGTTTTTATCTTTCAATTGTATAAAGTTATTGTGATGTTTCCAAAATGCAGCTTCATTCTGAAAACAAAGTTATGATGTTCATGGCACTGTCCAACAAAATCTGTTTGAAATGCAGCATTCTTACTGAGCATTTATACAGCCTTTCTTACATTGGATTGCTTTTGAAAGCGCTCAGTGTATTGTGATCTCAACCAATCAGAAACGGGCAATCTGTGTCACGATGTCCTTATCAGACACTCCAACAGTGTATCAAACAATTGTCACAACTGAAGATGAGAAAGTATATTTTCTTTCTCTAGTTCTGTCACTCCATTGGGTACAACATATTTAAATGTATTAACCAGTTACTGATGGAATCAATTTTATGTTATCTATGTACTAGTTTCAGAATACAGAATATCTGTCGAACACAATGTTGTCTTTTGAAGCAATTATTGATTTACTGTGAAAAAAAGGCTTAATGAACAAAGATGAAAACTGATTAACATTCAGTTCCACATATGGAAATGTAAATATTAACCCTCCTAAATAGCCTGATGCATTCTTATGCAAGCTAGTTAAAGGGGATAAAGAAGCAACTTTCCCGCTAAGATGAAAGAAACACATTGGCCAAATAATTGTTAATTCTTGAAGAAAAATGATTAGATATGAAATCTAGATGGCTTTTGATCTGTCATCCTGGAACCCAAACAGATGTCACTAGACACATGTGGTTGTCACTGGGTGTTTTTAGAAACAGTTTGTTCTGGTGATATTGAGAGGAAGTCTTCCAAAGCTTCTCAGGAGTATAACTATACCTCTCAAGAGTTTTCTCAAAGTTGTGAAAGGATAAATCAGGTGTAGCAAACTGTATCCCAACTGATTTTTCCAAGCAATATTCAGCAATAACAAAAATCACCCCATAAACTTATTCACATGAGTTCTTGCTGAAAACCCCCCAGCAGTTTTATAGTTTACAGGACTTTGCAGATTTACTTAGCTTCATTTTTTCTGCCTGTAAGTTTTTTAGTTTTTTAAAATATCCAAATTGTCCTTCCACCAATAACTATTTAAAGTCCAGGCAGCACTCAACTTTACAAATAAATCAATTTCCACAATTTTCTAAATATAACCTTCCAAAAAACAATTATACCTTCATACCACAACCAATGCCTGCATTGTTGCCAACAAAAGCATAATGAATGGTCATTTCTTGGTTAGCTATGCAGTGTTTGAGGCAAAGTAGTATTAGAAGTGTCAGATAAAAATTGTTAGGCAGTGTTCAAAAGGAAATGTAAATTTTATGCTGAATGCCCACCGTTCTAAATGACGTATTGCTACAGTCAGCAAGAAAATTTAAAGTCAACATTAAATTGCACCATTTCACATTTGGAGCTATAGCTTTTTATTATGCAATTGTCTGTGCTTAGCAGAAAATGTGAGGTTTTCTGAGTATAATTTTCCATGAAACATTAGAGTGTGCACTTTTATTTATTTTTTTGGAATTTGAATGAACCTGACTCAATGTTTACCTGTTGCAATTATAATTTGACTTTATACACAACCAAGAGACAATTCATTAGTAACTTTCAAGAGGGTGCAGGATAAAAAGTTGAAGGAGAAAAACTGCATGTCTAACATGGGACAGAAATAGTCAGAGACCTCCATAATTTATAACTGCATAATCAAATAATATATTTTTCGTAGTTCTTGTTGCAGACTCCCTCTGCTGGTACAAGTATATTTGATAGTTTGGAGCAAGTAAAATGTATGTTTCCATTTTCAGTATGTGTGGGAAAAGTGAGAGTGGAATGAATTGGATTGCACTTTAAAAAAAACTGGCATTTGACAATATGCTACATATTAACCTATTATTCTACAATATGGTTCTGCGATTTTTATGCTGTACTGAGCCATAAAAGACTCAAAAGAGTGTTGGAGAGCTAGAATTGTGAAAATGAGACCTCAAAACAATTAATATAAAATAGACTTCCATGCAGAGTAATTTAAGTGTCTGTTATACTGTGGAAATGAAACTTATGCCAATCTTACAAGTACCAATTTGAATTGTGCCCCAGATGCAACAGGACCCAGCAGGCTGCAAGCTTTTCATGGCAACACCAAAAGATGTACTTTAACGGAGAATAATAGTCACTGTTTATGATAAGGAGACCTCAGGGCCATTGTCACCACGAGAATCCATAATCATGTTCTGTAAAATAGTCCTGAATAACAGCAAGGTGGGAGAGAATTTAAAGTCAATTTCTGGAGTCTAGCTATCCTTGTGATCTGAGGAAGGTGAGATAGGTGTAGTAGAATATTGAGACTCCTAGCTATTCAAATGTTAGAATCACACACGTTACACTCCTGTTCAAAAAACCTCAGTGCAGCAACTGCAAGCATATCAGTTTAATTTCGCTAATGAGAAACTTCTAAGAGCAATAATTTGGGCCAAAATTAATAGATGTACGAGCAAGTTGATTAGGGAAAGTTAAAATCCTATTGAATTTTCCAGACGTATTTGTACAGGTAATGGGGTTAATGAGGGCAGTGCTGTGATATGATGTATGTGGACTTTCAGAAGGCTTTTGACACACTGCATAACAAGCTTTTGCAAAGTTATAGCTTCTCGGAGTAACAGGGCTGGTAGTAGCATAGTTGCAGATTTGGCTGAGTGACATATTCTGTAGACTGGAGGAAAGTTTGTAGTAGAGTTCCTCAAGGTTCTGTGTTGGAACTCTTGCTTTACTTTTCCTGCAATGTATTAATGGGCTTCATGGAGTCATAAAGATATATAGCAGAGAACCTTTGGTCCAAGTCGTCAATGCTGACCAGAAAACCTATATAAATCTAGTCCCTACTTACCCCATATCTCTCTATACTCTTCCTATTCAAATACCCATCCTGTAACCTTTTAAATATTGCAAGTGTACCAGCGTCCACCACTTCCTCTGGTAGCTCATTCCATAGACATATTGTCCTCCATGTAAAACGTTGTCCCTTCTGTTCCTTTTAAATCTTTCCCCTCTCACCTTAAACTTATGCCCTCTATTTTTGGACTCTTCCACCCCAGGGAAAAGACCTTGCCTATTTACCCTATCCATTCCACTCAAGATTTTATAAGCCTCTGTAAGGTCACCCCTCAGCCTCTAATGATCCAGGGAAATCAGTCCCAACCTATTCAGCCTCTCCTTATAGCAGAAGTCCTCCAACTCTGGCAACATCCTTGTAAATCTTTTCTGAACCCTTTCAAGTTTCACAACATCCTTACTATAGGAAGGAGATGAGAATTGCACACTGCTGCAAAAATGGCCAAACCAATGTCCTGTACAGCTCCTACATGAGCTCCCAACTCCTGTACTCAATGCTCTGCCCAATAAAGGCATGCATTCCAAATGCCTTCTTCACTATCCTACCTACCTGTGACTTCACTTTCCATGAGCTATGAACCTGCACTCCAAGGTCTCTTTGTTCAGCAACCCTCCTGAGGAACTTACCATTAAGTGTACAAGTCCTGCCTTGATTTGCTTTTCCAAAATGCAGCACCTCACATTTACCTAAATTAAATTCCATCTGCAACTCCTCAGCTCATTGGCTCATCTGATCAAGATCTGTTGAACTCTGAGGTAACCTTCTTCGCTGTCCACTTTACCTACAATTTTAGTGTCACCCTGCATACTTAGTAACCATACTTCGTATGCTCACATCCAAATCATTTATATAACTGATGAAAAGCAGCAGACCCAGCACCAATCCTTGTGGCATACCACTGGTCATAGGCCTCCAGTCTGAAAGCAACCCTCCACCATTACCCTCTGTCTTCTACCTTTGAACCAGTTCTATATTCAAATAGCTAGTTTTGCCTGTATTCCATGTGATCTAATCTTGCTCACCAATCTACCATAAGAAAGTTTGCCAAGCGCCTTAGTGAAGCCCAAATAGATCACATCCGTGATTCTGCCCTCGTCAATCCTAAAAAACTCTTGAAATACAGGCACAATTTCAACATTTGCAGATGATATTTAGTTTAAAACATTGTAAAACTTGAGGCTGACAGTGTAGATCTTCTTTACATTGGTGGAATGGATGGACAGGTGGCAGATGAAGTTTGATGTGGAGAAACATGATGTAATTTATTTTGTTAGGAAGAACCTCTATTATCCACTACTCCAAAGGGTGTGCACTTGATTGAAAGCAGCTCTTTAATTATTATTTTTTTCACTCCCTGTACTTAATGGAAATTGGACTAGCCACGTAAACATTGCAGCTATAAAAGCAGATCAGAAGCTGGAAATTCTACAGTGAACAACTCACTTCCTAATTCCCCAAAATCTGTTCATGATCTCCAAGACACATGACAAGAGTGTAATGGAAAGCTTCCACTTCCCTGGATGAGTACAGCAACAATGGTGCTTAGAAACTTGATCACCTCCATGAGAAAACAGTGCATGGATTTGATATCCATCCAGCACCCTCAACATTCACACTCTCGCCTCTACCTTCAGACAGGGCTAACAGTGTGTACCATATACAAGATACACTTTCCAAATCTGTGATCCTTACCATCTGGAAGCACAGGAACAGCAATTCTGTGGGAGCACCAAGCCTGTAAATTCCCTTCTAAGTTGCATTCCCTGATTTGGAACTATATCATTGTTCACAATTGCTATGGCAAAACCCTGCAACTCTCTAACAGCAATATGAAAGTGTGTGTATCATCTGAACTGTAGCAATTAAGCAGGTAACTCTATCACCATGGCTCAAGGGCAATTAGAGACAGTTGAAAAATGGTGACCTTGCCCACTGACACCCCAAGACCAGATGAGGGAAAACAAACCTCTGATCGTACAACTTATAATGACAACTTGTATTTTTAGGATAACTTACTTGCACCAAATACAGATGAACACTGCATCTGCTGAGCTTCCTTGTTGAATCTGGAAGCAGTCAAGCATTACATTTACCAACTCTAATGATAAATGAGTTGGGCTTTGCTGGTTTATGTTGAATTAATTGCTTGGAAAATACAAGTACATTGAAGTAACTTGCTGTTTTGAGTACTCCATATTTCTTTCTAGACTTAAACTTCATTTTCTACACTATAGCCAATGGTGAATTTAGCTGCATTACCATTATATTAGTTTTAATTGAGTTTTTTTTTCTGAAATTTATCCTCTCAACCCTCTGTACTTCCCAGTTGTCCCTGAGATATACAGCTGTGTCACCTCCTTTTCTACTGCTGCTTTCCTCTTCAAACACCCGATTATTTGCGTTATTTAACTTAATTTCAGTCATCTAGATGCTGTCACTCCTCTGATCATTTACCTTGGCTCTGATTTGTTGATAATGTGCCTCAGTGGTGCTGTGCTCTATGCTTTGTGTGAAAATTTACCTTTTATCCTGTCATTAAGTAAATCACACTGATTTGGTGCTGCAAGCCACAGTAGTATATCTTATTCCAGTCAAGGAAAATAACTTTTAAAACTGGCTTTGATAAGAAAATGAAGATGAATGTAATTGAAATTTTCAAAATTTCAGTTTTGACCAGTTAAATGTAAAATATGTTTTAAGTGTAATCATTCCTTAGGTTGCCTTTCTGGAAGGAGCACTGTTTCTGGAACACCCTATGATGTATTGCAGCAAAAGTATGCATGTCTGTGTATAAGCTAATAATGTTGTCATTCCTGTTATTTTTAATAATCACAGTGCTGATTATTAGGCAATGATTTAATCATTCCAGTTTAATCCCAAATCTAATCAGATAATTATGGTCTGCTTTCTGTGAAACATGCTGGAAAATAGTGTTACAAAGCTAGCACCTTTCTTTTCTGAGAGCTGTTCCTTGGCTCAAGTAGACTCCATCCTTGAATTTTTGTCAGAGGGGCAATAGACCGGGCCGGACTCCGATATTTCTGGTTTGGTACTGAGCTGAAAAGGATTTTGAGAGGCCTTTTTGTTTATATGTAAACAGATAAGACTTCAGGCCAAAGTGGTCATGCTTTAGAAATGACCTGTATAAACAGAGGGGAGTGGTCAGCTCTCTAGCTGAGCTGAGCTGACCTGTTTTAGTTCAGTCTTGAACTGGGAGGTTCAGCAGGGAGCTATGTGGAAACTCTCTTTCTTTTCTGTCCTTCAACTTCAACCTGTAAGCACGTATTCCATTTATACTCTAAAGGGAGTTTGCTTATTGGGACTGTTGTGTGTTTTTCAAACAGCATAATTAAGTCTAGCTGGATAGGTTGAGTTCTGTAGGGGTCCTTTATTCTGTTCTTGTGTTTCATTGTGTAATTCTGTGAATAAATTTTTTGTCTGTTTTAAATTCTACTAGTCAACCTAGCTATCTTACTCCGGATAATTTTCACTGTACACTTAGCGAAACAAATTGCAAAGTTAGATTAGGTTCCCTACAGTGTGGAAACAGGCCCTTCAGCCCATCAAGTCCACACCGACCCTCCGAAGAGCAACCTACCCATTCCCCTATATTTACCGATGAGTAATCCACCTAACACTTTGGACAATTTAGCATGGCCAATTCACCTTTCCTACATATCTTTGGACCGTGGGAAGAAACCGGAGCACCCGGAGAAAACCCATGCAAACACGGGGAGAACATGCAGTTGCCTGAGCTGGGAATTGAACCCGGTCCCTGGCGCTGTGAGGCAGCAGTGCTAACCACTGAGCCACCGTGCCGCCCCTCAGGTCTAGGGCTGCCTGCTTAAGAATGTTTTGAGTGGTCTGGCCTGGTCCATAACAATAGTTTGTCAACATACTGCAGATAATATCACCTTTTGATAGCAATACCAATACATTTCTCTTTCACAATTGTCAGACTTAACAGGCTGTTCAGCATTGGTGTATGGACACGACACAGTTATTAACCTGGCAATTACAGTATGCCATTATATGCAAATTAGAATGAACACTGCCTTGAATTCCAGCTGTACATAGGTGTAATCTGCCTGTTGTATTAATGCATGTACTCTTTTAAAATGAATATTTTGGTCGTGAATTACAGTTTAAATCTATTCTAAAATATCTTAGTTCTGTCACAAAAATAGCTGCTGTACATATTATATGTTTAGATTTAAGTTTGAATAATCTGAGCAAGACAGTAATGTAATCTTTGTTCTGTTAATAGGATAGGAGGTGGTTTAAATGTTTAAGTATTGGAAAACAGAATCTTCTGTCTTTGTTAATTCCCAAGTACAAAAGCCATCTTTCCTGGCAACTAAGGCTGGACCAGACTACTTGTAATCTTGCTGCTATCTTTGACTCCTGAGATCTCGGGTTCACATCCACATGTTCACTAATACATCTGTTTCCAAGTCTGTAGCATTGTCTTTCTCCTTTTCTAAGACAATTTTAAAAATCTAGGAGAAAGTGAGGACTGCAGATGCTGGAGATCAGAGTCAAAAAGTGTGGCGCTGAAAAAGGAATGATGAAGGGCTTATGCCCGAAACATCAATTCTCCTGCTCCTCGGATGCTGACTGACCTGTGCTTTTCCAGTGCCACACTTTTCAATCCTCTTTACTCACCTCCACTCTACCAGTGCAAGGGCTCTAAACTTCTCTCTGAAATCTCACACTCTATCTCTGCTTCCGTCTCCACTTTACACAGTTCATGCTGTGCCTCTCTAACTATTGTCTACAACTTCTTCCTTCACTTTCTGTCATCCACGCCAACTCCTGACACCACTAACACTGCCCGCTTACTCGCTCAGGACATCTGCACCGAATGCAAAGGAAATAGTTGTGTAGCCCACTTTCCTCTCTCTCATTCCAGGAGACAAAGGGTAGAAAGAGTCGACAGTGTGCTGCCTGACATTCAGCTCCTAACCCCTTCTGAGGAGAGTATCTGACTTTGACCACTCCAAGTTGCTAACTGACTGTGTCCAAGCCCCTTATAAGAGGCTACCCTTGACTTTCTAAGCTGGAACCCCCGCCCCGCCCCACCTCCTCTGAGCAAAAGCTATATCCCTTGACTTGACCTGAGGACTGCTGATAACCATAACAAGTGTCCTGGCTTTGTGTCTGTGTGCTAAGCAGCAAGGCAACACACAGGTAATACAAACCTGGTATCGCTAGCAGAGGGGCAAGGTGAGGCAAGGCAGGGATACTGTGACCATCTGGATTGACTCAACATGATTGAGGATTAAGGCAGCAACTTTGCAGCCAAGAGATTTTTCCTGGGCCATAATTATGTTAAAGCAAGGGAGGCTGCCATTGTACCCTGAAGTCCAGCACTGAAGCAGAGAATGCTATAAGTGGATTGGTAATGTGCCACAAGGGATTGGAGAGACTGGCACATGTCAAATGCCAATCTGTGGACATGGTGAGTGTAGCCTGGTGCTAGTGGATGGTGCCCTGAAATGGTTTGAATGGTGATCATTATGGAGGCTCTTCACAGTCAGCAGTGAGTCGAAGTCACCCAGTAACTCTGCTGGCTTCCATGTCAAGAATTCTCAGCATCTCATTTGCTTGCAGTCGACAATAGGATAGAAAGCTGAATGTTACTGAGGTGAGATCTGCAATTTAACAAGGTTGTTAACAAGCAATAATCCCCCTTTAATAGTCAACTCACTGTTACCTCTTGAAATTCTTACCTCCATGCCCCAACTTAGCCAAATGATGCAGTAGGTTGATCCTGATGTTAAGCTGGGCCTTGTTGGATGTCTTGTGTAAATCTACCATGTTTCTTGTCACAGCCTGTGTCATTTAGGGCACCTTATGATTCCCAAAGTTATAGGAAGGTCATGTACTGATTAAGAAATAAATAGTTTTATTGTCAATTATCTATTTACATCTAAATTTTAAAAAGGTTGTGTTTCTACATAGATTTAAAGGCAATGTTTTTCTGGTTGCTGTGGAAAGGAATGTAATGTAAGTTATGTTGAGATCACAGAGATTGTTTTCTTGATAAAACTTATAAAGAATCTTTGGGTCATTTCATTAAGTTGTCATTTTGTGTTGTTAAAAGCACTTTCTAAATGCAAACTGTTGAAGGCAAAGATGAGATTTCTTAGGTGTTTAAAATCCTGAAGGGCTCAGATGGAGTAAATAAAAAAAAAACTATATTACTAAAGATTGAAGAGAGTGTAAATTTAAAGCAATTGGCAAAAAAAAGTAGAGGTGCCATGTAGAAAACAGACTGTTCTATGTAGCTAGTGGTTAAGTTTGAAATGCACTGCTAGATAATGAGGTGGACACAGTTTCAATAGCAGACTTCAATAAGAAATTGAATAACTATGAAAAGAAGAGAACTGTTGAAACGTATTTGGTAAAAGCACCAACAAGTGAAACTAACTGGATTGCTGTTCAAAAAAAGTAGAGTAAACTTAATGAGCTAAATGGCTCCCTTCTCTACTCTACTATTCTGAGTACCTGTTTGACAAATGATGACGACTACCCAGGTTGTGAATTATTCTATGAGATGTGGAAAATTCTACATTTTCACTTGTACATTTCTGTGTCTCTCTTTTTGTGAATCTCTAAATCTAATTCTTTTAATCCAATTCTTGTTTTCCCTCTTTCTTCATCTCATTTGGATTTGGTATTTAGACACTGTAATTCACCCTCATTCTCAAACCTCCTCCAGCTATTTCTGTATCATTAAATTTTATTCCCTTGGAAAATATAATCTGTGTTATTCACCAAGATCCTGGATGCTGTGTTGTCCTTGCTACGTCATAATCAGTTTGCATGTTGTCTTTTGGGCAAAAGGTATTTGAAACCTAAACATGTTCAAATAAATCTAATTAATCTAACCAACTCGCACATTGGACTACACATTGACAAAATAAGCCATTTCACATCTGTTCAATTAGATGAATTGTTCTTACTAAGCATTTGAGTGGACTGTACCTTAAGGTTCCAAACTCAGTTCCATCTCAAAACAATTACAGATAAAGGTACATTTTGATCTCTGGGGTTGTGTCAAAATGGTTCAAAAACCTCAATCATATTTGTATTGAACTTTGCTTGGCCTGATTTGAGCTGCTTAAAAGCACCACATCTGTAATGGTGAATTAGATCATAGTGGCAGATGAGTATTAGAATAATCCACATTTTAAACATAAACTACCAACTGGCATGCAGGATGAGGTTTTACTGAATCCCTTTACTCATTGGCTTCAAAGTTCCAAAGGTCAGGTGAAACTCAGGAAAATATTTTATTTAATTTTAACTTTATTGATCTTGTATTTGGCATTGTTGGTGCAAGTATTTTTCCCCTCTGCATTACTCAAGCAATGTACTGCATGTGGGAACGTAGCAATAAATCTTAGAGACACAATTGTTTTCATGATGTGGCAGAGCTTTAAGAAGAGCTCTGCTATTTAATTCATTCTGTGGTTTGAAATAAATGTGTGTGTGTTAGTGTTAGTTATTTGTATCCATTTGCTATTTTTTCCAGCAACACCACTTTTCATGTATCACTTTCTACAATCTGCTAGTCAGAGCTCCATTAGGGGAACCCGCTTTTGTCTTAACAAGCTTCAGTAGCCTTTGGGTCTGTACTTCTCACTATCATTACCTGTGTCAATATCCATAGGCATGTATGAAATAACTGGTGAAGAGATAGCTAGACCTAGCACTTCTGGTCATTAGCACCATTATGAATAGCTCGGCATTAAGGATATGACAGTGAGTCACATATGATACGTGACCTGCAGAATAGAACTGATCATGCCTATCCATAGCAACTGAAAGATTAAGACAAATGATTAGCCCTCTGGGTAAAGTCACAAAGCAGTTCAGTGGTTTTTGATACCATGGGCAGATAAAAAGTGCTGTTGTAGCAATAGAAGTCCTGTGGCTACAAGGTCAGGTCAGAAGCTGGGGATTGAGGCAAGAAACCTCCTTCTCACTCCCCAAAACTTGTCTAGCATCAATAATGCACACTTCAGGATTGTGAAGAAATATTCTACACTCTCTTGAATGAGTGCAGCTTCATTTATACTGACATCTCACACCATTAGGACAAGGCCACTCACTTGATTAGCACTCCAATCAACAATGTAAACGTTGACTTCTTCCTCAATCAACGCACACAATGGCAGAAGTGTGTATCAGACACAAGATGTGAGGCAGCAACTTATTAACGCTCCGTCCACAGCTCCTTTGAAGCCTATGACATTCTACCAGCTGGAAGGACAAGGCTAATAGACACGAGACCCCT
Organism: Chiloscyllium plagiosum; assembly: GCF_004010195.1. Classification (NCBI taxonomy): domain Eukaryota; kingdom Metazoa; phylum Chordata; class Chondrichthyes; order Orectolobiformes; family Hemiscylliidae; genus Chiloscyllium; species Chiloscyllium plagiosum. The sequence goes on from NC_057725.1 coordinate 42,975,999, forward strand.
ACACGTTCCTCTGTAAATTATCTACCATCCTGACTTTGAACATAGATTGTCATTCCCTCACTGTCACTGGGTCAAAAATCTAGAAATCCCTTTTTAGCAGCATTGTGGGTGCCCTTCTACTAGATGGATTGCGATAGGTCATAATTTTCAAGGACAATCAAGGATGTGCAACAAAAGTTAGTTACCAGTGATGTCTGCAAACCATGAAATCCTTTTTTTTAAAAAAAAGAGCTTGCTTACATAAAATATGAACAGTTTTGTCTTGATGTGACAGTATTAATTACTGCCATTTGACTGCAGCAGCTTCTGATGTGATTTCAGACAAACACTGAAACTTCCTTTGTAATGACCATATGATTCACTTTGCAGAACAAGATGGGAACAGAAGACCTTGCCCTCCTCTTGAGTTTAAAGGCTTTGGTTGATGAAAATAGATCAAACCAAAGGCTGTTATTTTTGAGCTAATCTGTTATTTCATATGAAAGTAAGAAACTCTGTATTGATATGGAGTGTCACCTCAAAGGCCTTCTCATATTCAATTGTCCCTTAAATGATGTCTTTTACGATATTTATATTGTAGCCTCCTTCTGTAACCTCTCGTTGTAACCTCCTTCTGTCTTATCACTGAGATACCTGTGTTCTTTTAATTCTGACTTCTTGCACCTTCTCATTTTTAATCTTTTCACCATTGGTGGCTATGTCTTCAGCATCTTAAATGTTAAGCTTTTGAAATTCCCTCCTAAACCTTTCAGCCTCTCTCCTTTCTCCTTTTATGATGTCCCTTAAAACTTACTACTTTGACAAAATTTTTGATCACATACCCTAATATCATCTTATGTAGCTCAGTGTTAAATTTTATTTGGTAACACTGATGAGAAGTGATATTAGATGCTTTACTATCTTAATAGTAGTTTGCATTTATTTATCCTTTTGTATGGAGACAGCAATTTGCAACACTGAATCTGGAGCAAGGAGTTTCATCCTTGAAAATATCTTGAGCAATAAGGTAAGCAAACTTTATGAATATAAATCCAATTCTGATAGCAATATTTTTATTAAAAATCTAGAAGTCAAGTCATTGTGTGAAAGATATTCCAGTCGAGAGAAGATTTGCTTCTCTTATTAGTTCGTTCTCACTGATGATTCGTGAGTCCAAGACGGTGAGTGCACATTATTATGTGAGTACTTTTTCACTGTTTGAGGTGCTATATTTAAACTTGAGTTTCATATCTTTAACTACTTGAATACAGGAAAGATTTATTTGGTTTAAACCACTTCTGCTAGATAAAAGATTGGAAATTCCAACTTGCACAATACAGGTAATACAGGGAGAACTAACTATTTGGATACAGAACTGGCTCAAAAGTAGAAGACGCAGGGTGGTGGTGGAGGATTGATTTTCAGACTGGAAGCCTATGACCAGTGGAGTGCCATAAGGATCGGTGCTGGGTCCACAACTTTTCATTAATTATATAAATGATTTGGATGTGAGCACAAGAGGTATAGTTAGTAAGTTTGCAGATTACACCAAAATTAGAGGTGTAGTGGACAGCGAAGATACAACTGGATCGAGATCAGAAGGGCCAATGGGCTGAGAAGTGGCAGATGGAATTTAATTTAGATAAATGCAAGGTGTTGCAATTTGGAAAAGCAAATCTTAGCAGGACTTATACACTTAATGAGTCCTGATGGGCTTTTGCCTGAAACGTTGATTTTCCTGCTCCTCGGATGCTACCTGACCGGCTGTGCTTTTCCATCACCACTCTAGTCTAGACTCTGATTTCCAGCATCTGCAGTCCTCACTTTTGCCTTATACGCTTAATGGTAAGGTCCACAGGAGTGTTGCTGAAGTGGAGTTGCAGGTAGATAGGATAGTGAAGAAGGTATTTGGTGTGCTTTCCTTTATTGGTCAGAGTATTGAGTACAGGAGTTGGGAGGTCATGTTGCGACTGTACACGACATTGGTTAGGCCACTGTTGGAATATTGCGTGCAATTCTGGTCTCCTTCCTATCAGAAGGATGTTGTGAAACTTGAAAAAGTTCAGAAAAGATATACAAGGATGTTGCCAGGGTTGGAGGGAGAGGTTGAATAGGCTGGGGCTGTTTTCCCTGTGGTGGGAGAGTCCAGAACTAGAGGGCATAGGTTTAGGGTGAGAGGGGAAAGATATCAAAGAGACCTAAGAGGCAACGTTTTCCTGTAGAGGGTGGTACGTGTATAGAATGAGCTGCCAGAGGAGGTGGCGGAGACTGATACAATTGTAACATTTCAAAGGCATCTGGATGGGTATATGAATAGGAAGGGTTTGGAGGGATATGGGCTGGATGCTGGCACGTGGGACTGGATTGCATTGGGATATCTGGTTGGCATGGACAAGTTGGACTGGAGGGTCTGTTTCTGTGCTGTACATCTTTATGACCCTCTGATTCTAATTCAAATAAATTTGAGAAAAAATTTAACAAATACAATTAAACTAGAGCGATTATTGTTAAGAATCCCATAAACATCACCATGACAGCCCATTAGAGTTCAGATAATGTATAGGGAAAGAGACTGACTCATATTTTACAGCTGCAACCGACCATCTTCCATTGTCAAGTTCAACAGTATATATATTTAGAATGTGCAGATATTTAATTTGTGAATATTTGTGCCAGGTGGTTAATGGTTGCTATTACACAAGGACCAGAAATAACTTGGAGATTTTAATGATTTATATTGTGTGCATGAATGATCTTGACAGGGAGCAATGATGTGTAAAAGACGAGCAACTAACCATGTGAATGCCACAGGACCTTGCCACAAGTGGTATTTTTCTTCACGGTACTGCACTCTGGAAATGCTGGTTGTGTTTTTTTTTCTTTTTCACTCAGTCCTATAATTGAAATTGCACTTCTTTTGTTTTATTTGTACACTCTTCTGTGAAGCATTGGGAAGCCTCCGAGCTTGAGGTTGCCAAGCAACCCATTCTACTCATGTCACACTTTAATTGGATGCTTAAAAGAAAGAAATATGTAAACAGTTGTGTCTCGCTGTACCATGTTGTTGAAATGTCTCAAAGTACTTAACACAATGACTTCTGTAGTGTAGTGACAGTTTGCTAACAAAGAAGGCCTCATGGTGACTCGTTAAATATTTTTGATTTTCCACTGTATGGATGCTCCTGGCTTCCCTACTGGAGGGATTTTCTAATTATAATTATCCCAACTGTGAATATCCTAAAGGAGAATGTCTGTTTGTTTGGTAGTTTTCAGAATTACCATTTGTGCAGAAAAAACAAATTCTAGAAGTGTTTATTGACATTCATTACTTGTGTGTTCCAGTCTTGCTGTTTGGCCTTGATCCATGTGTGTATAGTTGTGGGAATGGTTTAAATTTACTGCTGGTATAGATATAATTTATTAATCGGGGCAATATACTGGTGAGCGCTGGTAATTGCAGATGTTCTGGTTTATAAATCTAAAGTGATCAAAACTTTCACCTCTGCACAATCAGGCATTCTTTTCTCTTCACCATTTCTGTGAAATCCATTAAATAGTTAGGTTTGAGGTATTAAATTTTATTCAAAAGTCCTAAGATTTTCTATGTGCCTGCTTCAAATTTCACAGTCTTTGCTGCATATCATTCATGTATTCTCTTATACCACCACTATTCCTGTTGTGATTATTAACCATGCCTATTCATTTTATTCTCACTGCTCAAACCACTAAGAGCTCACAACTTTACTGGTTTATAATTTGATGACATTCAGGTAATACATATCCAACTGCTCATTGTCACCAATATTTGACAACATTATAATTCCTTCCTGATTTCAACTCCATCTTCTTTTCAAATGCCCACACTACATGTCGTCTCAGCCAGCTATTACACTTTATTTCTTATACCTTCAGCATGTTATTCATTGTAAAGAGCTACCAAAGCAAGTGAGTTCACAATAAGCATATGTAGTTGGAATTGCTTGTGAATAGTCTGTTTATATATCAATTTTAATAGCCCATTTGAGAGAGCTTATGGCACCTGTGCATTGATAAATAGAGCATGACTTTAATTATTGGGATCCTCTGCACTTCCTACAATATTCTAACTTGCTTATAGAGAAACTCAGTTTCTTTCTGCAGATAGGCAGCAGTGATTTAAAAAGGTGACACAGCACCTTTTTACAGTTAAGGATAGACAATAAATGCTGACCTAGCCACTACCTATAAACTGTGAAGGAATATAAGCATGAATTATCTTGATATCCTACAGGACTGGTCTGAAATATTTTGCAGAAGTACTGTACAGGCAATCTCTAAAAATAATACCTTTTTGGTAGCACAAAAGAACTGTTCAGCCCTTTGTTTCCTTCATGACTTCTTACTTTACCCAATCTACCTGTATTTCCCTGGTTAACATACTGATGAGCTTATTCTCAGGAGTGTGTGCCGTGATGGACAGGATTGGCTGTGCTTGGTAATTTTGTTTTATTATAGATGAATCCTGACTAATGCAGTGCTCAAACCATCACTGTTAGTGTCTCAAAGACTGACTCCTCCATCCTACTGTCATAACATTCTGAATATGTAGTGGGTCTTGGACAGATGCTGATGTGCTTAGGGATTCCTTCATATCTGTTTCACCTACATCTGGCAGACATGAATTCTACATCAATCCACATAAATGCCAAATCTAGAGCAGCATGCCATTGTTGCTGTGCGGTAAATTTAATTTGAAAATGTGAGAACAGATGCATGTAATGAAATACAGTGACATGATGGACTGTTTCAACTCTCAACAAATGCACTCCAGACGGTGATCTATTTGTCTTTTATATTGGCGTAAAATTAAAGAATAAGACTTTTTTTCCTGAGAAAATGCTACAAACTAAATACAAAAGAGAAAACTGGGTTGTCGGGGCTCACTTTCCTAGTTATAAGACTTATCCTGAATGTTATGTTGTTGTTCTGCTCCATAAATGTTAATTGAGAGTATATTTTTCTTAAGTTACATTATGATAAGTACAGGAAACTAGTTAATAGCAGATAGTGGTGGTATATGCATTCTGTACTTTCACTATATTTGCCTCATTTTGTTTAGTACTTTGGACAGTGTACAGTACAAATGACCCTTAGTGGATGATATTCAATGAAGTTACAATACATGTGGATTCCTCTGAGACACCGATGCCCTCTAGCCAAATCACTGATTATTAATGGATATCCACTGTATTTTATGCTGTATATAAGAAACAATTCGTGTTGTTATTTTTAAACATTAGTCAGAATATATAATCACAAGATCATCTCTGTTTTCATAATATAGTATGCTGGGGCTGGCTAGCTGATTTGGCTTGTGTATCATTCACAATTAAACACCAGCAAGGCTTTAGATCTCAATTCCATTTAAAGAAGAAGCCGTGTTCTGCCCTCTTGCCTCGCCTCATAGTAAAATAATGCGTAAACTGTGATTTGCTAAATCTCAAATTGAGAATATAATACGCAATGCATAGCTCAGGAAGGAAGAAACAGTTTGCTATAAAATGAGTGGCTATTTCTAGTTTGGGTGAAAAATGATTCTGAGCTAGAAATAAGAAATGTATGCTTTAATGACCTAAGACAGCATATGATTGGCATCAATCTGGTGTTCTGTAGGCCATGCAGAGACCAGGTTTCCATGTTGTTCTCAACAGTACCACTGCAAAGGCTTAAATGGAAATCAACAGATCACTCAGAGCAATTCCCTGAAATTTTTAAAGATATTCCAACATGATGGCTATTATATACTAAGTGCTCCAGCTTTAGAAGTACATGTTTGATATGCACTGTAATCTAATTTTGTATTTAAAAAATGTTCTTGGAATCAGTAAATTTGTTTACTATCCTCATTGCGTTGAAAGTCTGGTGGGTAGAACAGTTGCATCCTTTGTGGTGATATTTACTCAAGATAAAAACCTCAGGAGCTTTGGCCCAGTGATGAGGCAATAGTGAGGTGTGGCACAATAATTTGTATCTTGGAGGTGACAGTGTTCCTGAGGTAGAGATTGCTGAAGGAGGAGGTGTTATTGGACATGAAACCAAAGTGCTGGAGAAGCTCAACAGGTCTGGCAGCATCTATGGAGAGAAAGTAGAGTTAATGTTTCTGGTCCTGTGAGAGTGGATAAAATGTGGTGATGGAAAAAGCACAGCAAGTCGAGCAGCATCAGAAGAGCAGGATAGTTGACATTTCAACAGGACTCTTAATCATTTTGGTCCTGTGACCCTTCTTATTTTATTTTAGCCCTGTTAAATATGTTTGGTGGATTACTACAGAGCTGTAGGTTGTACACAGCCACAATCCACCAAGGTGAAGGAGCTGGATATGAAGTACAGTCTCAGAAATACCAGGCAAGTGAAATGCTTTCTTCAGAATGGTGTGAGCTGCTCCAGAAGTGGAGCTGCACCTATCTAAGTGAGAGTTATGTTTTCCATCACACAAGCCTTGAGCTTGTAGCTAGTGAGGATGTTTTGAAGGGTTGACTGACGAGCTATCCAATCTCCATCTTGCTGTTGTAATTATGGTGTTAATTTGCCAGGTCAAGCTCAGTCCAAGTCAGCAGTGATTCCTCTTTCCCCCCCCCCCCCCCCTTTCACCAGAGTGCTGCTGGAACCATTGATGTTCAAAAGGAGACATTGGATTTTTCTCTTGGTCAGATTGGTGATTAATTTTCAGTTATATGGCACAAATATTAGCTGGCACGAATCAGCCCAAGTTTGGATGTTCTCCACGACCTGCTTGCATGCTGGAGCAGGCTATTATATTCTTAAAGCAGTGATGAATGGAGCTAAAGATTATGGAATTGTCAGTGAACAGTCATTCCTGCCCAATGATGGGGAAAGGGCCATTAATGAAGCATCTCCAAGATAATTAGCCGACAACATTTCTTTCACTTTATTGATGTTAAGGCAGGGGCTATTTGGTCATAGTTGTTTAAGTTAGATTGATCTTTATTTGTGTTACTACTTGAGCATAAAGCTGATTGCCATAGAACTATGTATGAGATTTTTTTGTAAACTGATATCTAGTATATTTTTTTTAAAAAGTGTTCATGGCAAAGATGGAAATTATGTAACATGCTTTTATTTGGTTTTTGAGTATTGATTGCAAAAAGCATTTTTTGGTATTTTTCCTCTTCCATCAAATAATGAAACAAGTTGCACAATGCCGCTGACTGAACAGCTGACATTGCTGGGAGGGATTGTAGTTAATACCAAATAATGTAGGCTTTTTAGTTAAAATGTTAATGGAAACTTCCATTTGAAATTCAAGACAGGCAAACTGAAAGAGCACTTCACAATAGCAATACTGTTAATTTTCTCTGTGTATATTGAACTAAACCAGTATTAGAAATAATAGTGTTTGTCTCAGAATACTATATTAAATTGCAAACTGTATCTTTGTTTAATGCTTTCTTTGCTGCTACTCCACACACACCTTTTTGTTTCAACCTGATGCAATAGCTATCCAGTTCTGCTACAGCACAATAACTTTAATTATTTAACACTCTTAAAGTTAATAGAATGCTTCACTGGAATACTATAAAATAATATTTGAAATTGCGATCCATACAAGGAGATATTAGAGCATATAATCAAAGAGCTAAACTTTAAATTGCATCTGAAGAGAGGACAAGTAGAGGATAGAAAGGTTTAGGGAGGTAAATCTAGAGCTTGTGGACTTGGCAAGACTGTAATAAGAGAGCAATTAAAATCAGGGACGAACAAGAGTTAGAGATTTGTATAACTGAGGGCGTGTAAGAAATAGCTAACAATTTTAAAAAATGTTTTAATTTAAAAATTGACTATTATAGAAATAGCTGTCCAGCTTATTCACAAAAATGATGTAGCAGGCAGTCAGGCTAACAAACATAGGACAATATAAGCCTGTTAACTCTGCTAAGGACATGACTCCAGCCTAGGCTTTGGTAAAAGACATTCCTAAATCTAATGAAAGGGAGAATATCTCATGGATAATATGCAAACCAATGATCTGATTCAACATTAAACAGGATGTCTTAGCAAATGATACACCTCAAGGTGGTTTCATGGTCTTCTAATGGCAATAGGAGTAATTACTTTAAATCTTTAACTTGAGTGAACAACTGAATAAGTGATTGGCATAAAGCTTCCAAAAATGATGGGACATTGAAGAAAAAATAACCCCTTTAGGCAGGAAAGAGCTTTAGTTGGATCCAATTAGTCTGTGACCTCCATCTTGGTGAGCTAAAGAACAGGAGCAGAAGACCCAATGATGGAGGGCAGCTTCATTCATCCATTTGTCTGATCTATTGACTGGCTCACCTTTCAGAGCAGACTGTTACCAATGGCCTGCCCTGCTTCTGCTCCCATTTGTCCAATCTTTTTCTTATCACCCTGTGAGAGGTTCTTTTTGCCCACTTACCTTATGTAGATACCTAAAACCTGGTTACTTTTACGTCATTTGCTTTAAAGTTTTATGATTTCAACTCCCTTTTTCACTAATCTGTGCCACTTGTACTAATTTGTGATTCTTAGACTACCACACTTGCAGGAGAGAGAGCTGGAAGAGATTGTGAAGATAGGAAGCGGTGACTTCATGGAAGGGATTGTAAATGATGATTTGAATTTTAAAATAAATGCAGTGCTTAATATAAAGCTGGTAAGTCTGCAAGCGTGTGTGATGGATGAATGGGCCTTGGTGTGATCTGGTTTACAAATGCACGAGAGGCCACGTGAATAAATCTACAGTGCTGTTTTGCAGTGTTAGCATCCCTACCTCTAAACCAGGAGTCCTGGGATCAAGTTCCACTCCTGAAGTGTCTAATAACATCTGTGAGCAGGGTGATTAATTAAAAAGGCATCTGGATGTGTGTTTAGAGGGATATGGGCCAAGTGCTGGCAAATGGGACTAGATTAGGTTAGGATATCTGGTCAGCTTGGACGAGTTGGACTGAAGGGTCTGTTCTAGACTAGAGTGGTACTGGAAAGGCACAGCAGGTCAGGCAGCATCCGAGGAGCAGGAAAATCGATATTTTGGGAAAAATCCCTTCATCAGGATTTTCCTGCTCCTCCGATGCTGCCTGACCTGCTGTGCTTTTCCAGCACCACTCTAATCTAGACTCTGGTTTCCAGCATCTGCAGTCCTTGTTTTTACCTACAGCTACAAGAAGCCAGTCAAGATTTCATTGAAATAACAAGTTATAAAGGTTGAAGGATTCAGCAGATAATCTAATGTTCCTGGTGGAAATTGTTTGGAAGGTCGATATGGACTTGATTGGTTGAACAGCTTCTTTCTTCAATGTAGGGATTCTGATTCTGTGATTCTATGACAATTTAGGTCTCTACAAAGGGTGATAGTTAATTATTTTATTATCAGGAAATATGCTTCACAGAGATTGCCATTTTTAGGCTGCTCGGTTAGCGTTACATTCAAGATATGGACAGAAAAATTTCCTCTTTTATCTCCTTCCCTTCCACCTCTCATCCAACTTCTTGCTGAGATGCAATTCCATGAATGTCCACTGCTAGCTTTCCTATTCCTGATTCTTTGGGTTTGTCCTAGGTCATAAACAGCTCAGGTCTTTCAGGTAGTCAATGAACAAGTCTTGTCCTTTGCAGCACACCTCACCTTATGCCAACAATCAGGGTGGAATTATGGTTCAGCTTTGCTTTCTGATCTTGGGATGGGGAAGCCTGTTGTATCATCTCAGCTGCCACATGGATGAGATTGCCAAACGTTAGCATAGCTCTCGAGTGTTGATCATATCCAGCACTGGGTTAACATCTGGAATGTTCAGTAAGAACTACAGTCCAAACTAAAATGATCTGAATTAAAGTAAGTTGATGACCCTTGCCATACTATAATAATCCAGTTTTCATTGCTGCCCCTTTTTTTTTCTATGTAATTGCTTCTTCTTTTGCTTCAGTAGGCATTTCAGCTTTGTCAGCTGTTGTCAGCAATTCCATGAAGTAAATTCCCTATATACACATATTTATATATGAAAAGTAATATAGATTTCTTTTAAAAAAAGTTGGTAGAAAATAGACATTGCAGTAAAAGTGTTGTACACATGGAAGTTGTGCATTGTGTATATTTTTAAGAGAGGCTGTATTACAAAATCTTTCACTTGAAAATTAAAAATTTCTAGTAATTTCAAAGTATTTTTTACTGTTGATGTGCATGTTGGTTTAAAATTAGAAACTAAATATATTTGGGCCATTAATCTTAACATTTTTTGAAATATTCTAAGATGCTCCCTAATCCCAGTTAATTTTTTATTGGGAAAAAAAATACAAAAATTACCTACAAAAATACTGTTGTTTAACACCTTCTAATAGAGTCTGAACAAATCTTAGGTTTTGCTGATTTATCCAAACTGAACCTCTCCTGGGTGACTATGCAGCTGTCTGGTCTTGTTTCTGAGTCAAATTCCTTTTTCTCCCAGGTGGCCTGTACTTCTGTTCCTAGAGTGAGGCAGCTTTGTGGAACCTCTTTAATCAGCAGCATTTTGAAAGTGCTGCAGTTAATTATGTTCCAGAATAACGTATTTCCCACTGAATAAAGGTACAACTCTTGCAGGAATGGTATCCTGTGAGGTCTGGGGTAGGTGAAGACCAAGTGCAAAAGAATAAAAGATAAAGAATGAGGATTCTGAATTGGAACAGACTATTAGGGCTTGGATTCATTTATTTTCTAACTGGCTGTTAAGCTGCTCTCAGTTTCCCTTCTGATTTTTAATTTTAAATCCTATTTCAATTTTGTTTGCATTTTGTCTTTGATTCCTATACTGTTGTTTACACATTTCTCGTTCCTCTTTTTTTTATGTTTTTCACTGTTTTAATTTTTTGCTTAATTTTCCACTGTCTCTTTCTGCCTTTAATTCCCATGGACTTTATTATCCAGCAGATTTCGAACTTTCTTGTTGCAGGGAATATGGTTGAGATACATTGGGAGGACTGTTATTGCGAACAAATTAAATAAGAGTATAGAATTTTCCACAGGTTTGCAGAGTTGTGCTGACACTGGGAAATGTTCTTTGTAAACTGGAGAAAGGGAAATCTCACTAAGCTGGTTTCTGCCTCTCCGGGATCCTTTGTCTACTTGCATTTTCTCCAGTGTGTCTCTTGTCTGGCAGCCTCTGCTGATCTGTAGACAATCATCATTCTGTTCCCTACAGCCTGCATCTTACCACTAGTCATTACTACAATTTTCATGTCGATTTCTCATCAGTAATGTTGTGAATGTGATACAAAAGACTCAGAGTTGGAGTTATGCGGCTGCTTTTCCTGCAGTGGATGGTTTATTCTTTTATGGATGGTTTTCTTTTTTCCTTTTATGAGTGGTTTAGTATTTTGCAGTAAAATAGTTGTAGTTGGGGCAGTGCTCCAAAAATAAATCTGAACTATCATGTCAGAGTGACAGTCGTGGAAGACATTAATTCATCTATCTTTCAGTCAGCTTTGCGAACTCTTGGATCGAGATTTAAGTGTAGGGGTGGGAATCCTCAGGGGTGACAGATTCCCTGCACCTTCACAAATGAAAAAGCTATCAGCCACTTGAGAACTGACCAGTGAGCTTCTCAGTGAATCATGAGCCTCGACAGTGACCAAGGAAACCAATTGAAAGAATGCAGGTGGTTTTCTTTGGAGTTTCATAGGGTGGGAGTTAGCATCAAAGCAGGGAAGGGAGGGGTGGCCATTACCAATAGTTGCAATTTGTAGTTACCAGTTTCCTCATCCCTGTCCCTGCTTAACCCCCAATTGGGACAATTGGAGGCTCACCCCAGATCACCCTGCTTTCCCAACTGCCATGGGGCCATTACTTCTCACTTAAGGGCTATATTGATGATAAGTTGAAGAGGCCTCAAATAGTCTCATCTAGCAGTCAGTTGGTGAGATGGCATATCCCTCCAGGATTAATTACCCTTCTTGCCACCTCAGTCCTTGATGTCAATCATACCTAGACCGTATAAAATGGAGAAACAGAAGCAGGCCGTTTATGCCATCAAGCCTGCTCTGCTATTCAGTGAGATCGTCACTGATCTGATCGTTCTCAGTTCCACTTTGCTGCCTTTCCCCCACAATCCTTGATTCTCTTACTGATTAAAAATCTACTTGTCTCTGCCTTGGATGTACTTAATGACCCAACCTTGACAGCACTCTGTGTGGTAAAAAGTTCCACAGATTGACTCCCTTCAGGAAAAAACTTGCCTCATCTCTGTCTTAAAAGGGTGACCCCTTCTTCTGACAGTACTCCCTCTAGTCCTAGATTGTCCAGCGTGAAACAACCTTTCCACACCTACCCTGTCAAACCCCATAAGAATCCTATCCATTTCCCCAAGGTTTCCTTGCATTATTCTAAACTCCAGTGAGTACAAGTCCAACCTCACCCTCTCTTCATAAGGAAATCCCTTTATAGCTGGTGAACCTGGGTCAACCTCGTGAACTTCTCTGGACTACCCCCAATGCCAGCATATCTTCCCATTTAGATAAGGGGGAAAACTGTTTACAGTATTCCAGCTGTTGTCTGACTGATGTCTTATATGGTTTTAGCTAGACCCAATTTTATACTCCATTCCTTTTGAAATGCCTGTCTGCCTTTCATGTTTCCTGCTGAGCTTTAATGATGGCTTTAATGTGATTCATGCACAAGGATCCCCAAACCCCTCTTTTCTGCAGTTTTTCTGCAGTCTTTCCCCTTTTGAATTATATTCAGCTCTTCTATTCTTCCTGCAAAGTACATAACCACACATTTTTCCTTAAAGTATATTCCATCTACCAACTATTTCTCCCCAGTCACTTGACCTGTCTATATCCCTCTGTAGATATCTTGCCATCCTTGCTACTTGCCTTCCCACCTATTTTTCTGTCATCTGCAAGCTTGGTAATACGACATTCAATTCCATTAGCTAAGCTATTAATATACATTGTAAATAATTGCAGACCCGACACTGATCCCTGTTTGTACCTGTTTGTGATCAGAAGAACCTTCTATCACTTACATTGGAGGTCGTTCTTTGAAAATTCAGTCAAATTTTAATCAAGACAAGAAGAGTAGTGACAGACTGATATGTTGAAAACCATATGACTGAATGGAAAATTGTATTTGACAGGATGCCAGCTAATATGCAATATGCTAATATTACTGGATACATGTCTAATACAGTCTGAGAGTTACCGATTCCAGTGAGGTAGATGTAGATGCGTGGTTGTGGCAGTAAGATAGAGTTAAAGACTGCTAGTGAAATAATTTGAAAAGTCATTTATATGCAGTAGAGCAAGTGATTATTTTTGAGGTAACAATTAAGAGCAAGAAGAGTCTTTCTTTTCTCGCTACCAGTCAATAGATAAACATCAGATACATCACTAAATATCTGTGTTAGTTTGTAGTGCACCTCGTAAAAACAACGAAACGATTGTCATGGTGTTTGTGTCTTCATTCTCTCTAGGTGATACTTATTTCAGTAGAAAACTGTTGTGATCCAGGCTGTTAGACTCCACAGTGAATAAACTAAGACTATGATGTGCTGTGAATTGTTGAGATGTATTTGGAGCAATATTCTACTTACCTCCTAAAAATATCAGGCTCAAAGATATGAAACAGTGAATGGAAACAAAATCAATCCTATCAAATATGTTTCTTCAGTTTTTATGTTCTTGGCAATTTACTTGACCTCAACATTAAAGCATGAGCATTTTATTCTTGCATATAAGTACAACAAAGATAACAGTTGGTAAGGTATTCAAAGACTTTTTGGAAGCAAGTTAATTAGCTTTCCTTTGGCACCTTACTGTGGACAGTTATCAATAACTGCCATTTTTTTGACTGGATAATTTATTTCATTTGTCTGGTTGTCTTCATAGTTTTTTTTAGATTAGATTCCCCTTCGGCCCAACCAGTCCACACTGACCCTCCGAAGAGTAACCCACCCAGAACCATTTCCCCTCTGACTAATGCATCTAACACTATGGACAATGAAGCATGGACAATTCACCTGACCTGCACATCTTTGGACTGTGGGAGGAAACCGGAGCATCCGGAGGAAACCCACGCAGACACGGGGAGAATGTGCAAACTCCACACAGACAGTCATCTGAGGTGGAATTGAACCTGGGACCCTGGTGCTATGAGGCAGCAGTGCTAACCACTGAACCACTGTCTTAAGATTGATTTTCCCAGGACACATACATTCATGCATATGAGTTTGTATGTTTATGCTTGTTACATGTTAGTAGTTTGTCAACATATATAAATCAAACGCATGGGAATTCCACTTGAGCAGGAAGGTTTTATATTAAATGTTCGCTTTTCCATTTTCCTTCAATCCACTCTCCCTGCAACCACCAAACAGCTCTTCATTCCTGCAAAGATCAAAGTTAAATGGAGGAACTTTCACAAGAGAAGGTCACAGCTCAGTGGCTGATTAGTAATAGTGTTGTCAGAAATCCCCAAGGCCCTTGTACCTGCTGATTTTAAAGCCATTGTGCCCATTGCAGCAAATTCTGTAATGTGCATACAATATTCATTGCAGCATAATGTTGATCTGTAGCTTTTTATAGTGACTGCAGAAGGGTATTGGAGGAACTTGTTAGTCTGAATATCTTACATTCTAATTTCACGTCAGTTTTGAGGCCTGAAGCACAACTGCAATATCAAGAAAAGGTAGGAGAAATGGGATAAAAGCCAATCATTTGCGCAATGGTGACTCTTGCAGGAGCAGATATCACATTTGGATTCTGAAGATAATTATTATAAAACATAATTTAAAATATTTTTTGAATTCAATAAAACATAAATGATAAAAATTCTGTGCTGCTATAGATCTAATGCCACTTTCCACCTCTTTCACAATTCATTTCTGAGCTCTTTTTAATGAGCTACTTGTTTTTTCTTGCCTTTTATGAAAACTTTGGTTTAACACAATATCACACATATTTCATGATATCAACAAATTTGACTTTTTTTATTCATAGGTCCTTTTATATATATATATATATATATATCATAAATAACTGTTATCCAAGGTCTGATTCTTGCAGCACTCCACTAATTGCTGAATGCCACTCAGAAAAATACCCTTTATTCCCACTGCTTCTTGCCTGTCAACCAGTTCTCAATCCAGATCAATATATCAACCCTTATCCCATGTGCTTTGAACTGAAAACAAAAAATGCTGGAGATCACAGCGAGTCAGTTCAGATTAAGTGACTGGAATGTGAGAATGAACAATTAACATCTTTTCTCCCCCAGCACTCCAACATCCCTTTCCACTATTGCATAAATGCTGCCCTCTCCACACTTCAGCTCTGATGAAGTGTCATCTAGATTTGAAACGTTAGCTTGCTTTTTCTCCATGAATGCTGTGATATCCAGCATTTTTCTGTTTTCAATTCAGATTCCAGCATCTGTAATAATTTGCTCCTTCTATGTGCTTTAATTTTTGCCCACTAACTTATGAGGGACTGTATCAAAAACCTTTTGAAAATTCAAATATATCACATCCAGTGGTTCTCCCTTAATGAGTTATATCCTCAAAACTTCCAGTATATTTGTTAAGCATAATTTGCTTTTCATAAACCTATGCTTACTTTGTCCAATCCTATTCATGTTTCCCAAATGTTTTGTCATCACTTCTTTTATCATAAACTCTTGCACTTTTCCCACAACTGATGTTAGGTTAACTGATCTGTAATTCTATACTTTTTCATTTCTTTTTCTTAAAATATTAGGGTTAACTTTGCAACCATCCAGTCCGTAGGAAACACTCCAAAGTCTGTAGAATTCTGGGAGATTACCACCAATACATCCACTATTTGCAGAGCCACTTGCTTTAATACTCTGGAATATAGGTTATCAGCATTATGTTCTTACTTGTCTGCCTTAAATTCTGTCCTCTCCCTTGACCCATGATTCCCTACCATTTCTGGGTGTTTATTTATGGTCTTTTTTGTGAAGGCAACCACAACAGGTTCAATTCTTCTGCCATTTCTTTGTTCCCTACCACAATTTCCTAAGCTTCTCACTGTAAGATACCTACATTTGTGTTTGCAAATCTTTTTCTTTTCACAGAAGTTTCTAAAAAAAAAACCTGCAAATTTCATACACTCATTCATTATTTCTACATCTTGATCAATATTTTATCTCTTTTTGTTCCTGAATTCTAAAATGGTCCTATCCTCAGGCTTGCTGGTATTTCTGGCAATTTTATTCTCCTCTTTGGGTCCAATAGTACACCTAATCTCCTTTGTAGGCCTTGGTTGAGGATTGGCTTACAAGATTGCTGAGACACAAGAGCAGCTCACCACATGTGAGTGTGACATTGTGCCAACAGGGTCCTGGTTCAAAATTATGGCAGGAATAGGTCCTGAATATTCATGAATCCAGTGTGTTCAGCAAATGAGGATGGAAGAAAATGGGGTTGCAGTATCAATTAAGGACAATACTTGAATACTGAAGGGAAGATATTCTGTAAAGTCCGAGAGCAGAGTCTATTTGCTTAGAATTGAAAAGCAATAAAGAGATATTAGATATATTCTGTAAAGCACAGCTTTTGGGAAAGATAGTGAAACAAATTTGCAGGTAAATTACTGAGTCACGAAAATTAGAAAGTAGCTATTGTTGCAAAGTTTAATGATCCCAGTATAAATTGGGGCAGTCATACTGTTAAAAGGAGAAAGGGGTAAGGGTTTTTCACCTATTTGGAAGAATTTCCTATTTTCATGTGTTTCTGATCTGGTGAGGACAGCAGAATAATCAGGTCTGGTTCTGGCGATTTAAGGTGGGTCAAGTTAGTCAAGTGTAAACGAGGAACATTTTTCAAATAGTGATCACATTTTGGATACATGTTGGTATCATAGCATGGGAAAATACACATGTTACACCTTTGTTCAAAAAGTAAGTAAGGATAAATCCAGTGTTGATAGCAATTAAAAACTAGTCATTTCCCCGCCAAAGTGAGAAAGCTTTTAGAAGCACTAATCTGAGACAAAATTAACAGTCACCTCCCAGAAGGAATGCCAGTAAAACTTACGAAAGCCCATACTGTTTCAACTCTTCTGGTATATCTCAAAATCGAGCTGCAGTGTTGCCAGTATGTTCATTTCCAAGTATTACTGGTTTCCTAATGATTTGTTTCTTCCACATTGAAGAGATGTGGATTAATTAAGAAAAACCAGCATAGATAGGTTAAAGGCAAATCGTGTTTCAATGAATCAATTGCATTTTCAAGCTATCAGGAAGAGTTGATGTTGTGAACATGGAATTCTAAAAGGGGTTTGAAAAGGGTTCATGAAAATTACCTACCAGCAATACTTGAGGAATAAATGGAAAAAAGCAGCATAGTGTTAAATTGGCTGAGTGACAGGAAAAGTTTACTGATAAGTGGTGGTTGTTTGGAGGTGCAGTTCCCCACCTAAAGGAAAGGAGCACCAGATATATAGAAACTCATGCAAGGGACTCTCCAAGCTACATAACAACCCAGTTTGCAAGTATATCACTGTACCATCCCTCAAAGGGTCATAATCCTTAAAAATGCACTTTGCCAAAAAGTGAGAAAATTCAGCCCATAGCATTAGCTTTGGGTGTTAAGTAGCGATAGCTTCTTGGAAGTTGAGAGAGACAGTTAGACCTAAACCTGAAGGAGCATAGGTCCTAGATAAACTAGCTGTCACTCAGCCTACAATTGACAGCTGCTGTTTGGTAGAAGGTAAAGATGCTACCAGGGGCTACTGGCTGCAAGTTTGCTTTAGCTGGAAGACAAGGGGGAGAAAAGCATGATCTGAGCCTTGGGGCGGCACGGTGGCACAGTTAAGGGCGGCACGGTGGCACAGTGGTTAGCACTGCTGCCTCACAGCGCCTGAGACCCGGGTTCAATTCCCGCCTCAGGCGACTGACTGTGTGGAGTTTGCACGTTCTCCCCGTGTCTGCGTGGGTTTCCTCCGGGTGCTCCGGTTTCCTCCCACTGTCCAAAGGTGTGCAGGTCAGGTGAATTGGCCTTGCTAAATTGCCTGTAGTGTTAGGTAAGGGGTAAATGTAGGGGTATGGGTGGGTTGCGCTTTGGCGGGTCGGTGTGGACTTGTTGGGCCGAAGGGCCTGTTTCCACACTGTAATGTAATCTAATCTAAATCTAATCTAAAGAGCCAAAAACAAACACTCTGTTCATGATGCAATCTGATCAGCAACCTGTCTAGTGAAAAATGGTATACTTTATGCTGAACAGTTCTATCAATACAACCCAATGTCCTCTTAGGTTTAGCTACAATTTCTTTATGTTGATCTTAAATATCTAAAGGTCTGTAAGTAATGACATGTACATCAATTTCCCTCTTGACCTCTCACAACACTGCTTCCAGAAAAATGGTTTTTCAAACTGGCTTGCACTCTTATTTCATAAAGAAATTATTAAGGAAGTCACTAGGCTAACAGATGAGGGAATTGTTATCTCCTAGACTTTGAAAAAACCTTTGTCAAGGTATCTCATGCTAAGTTATTCCACAAGTTAGAACCCTTGTGATATCAGTTGAAATGCAAAACCTGGATTCAGAATGAGTTCCAATCCTGCAGCCAAAATGTTGTAATTAAGAAATATAGTTCAAAAGAAATAAAGTTCATAAATTATCTGCTTCCACATGGATGTCCTACAGTCAACATGCCTAGGCTCATTTCCCTTCATCATCTCTAATAATTCTGGAGAGTGGTATTGGAAGTACGGTCAATCAGTTTGGAGAAGGCACCAGATGCAAGAGTTGATGCATAGAAAATTGCAATCAAGTATAAAAATAATTAGAATATTCCACAGTATGGATAATTGCACTTCATTGAGACAAATATAGAGGCATACATCAGTAGAACTAATACAGAATAATGGGGGGAGAAAATGCAGCTCAGGATCAAGTGGTATACCAAAGTTTTGTATCATCTTGTTCAGCCTCTAACAGTGGCCAGGGAGGGAGAAGGAATTGGTAACAAGGGAACAAAAATGATCGAGTTTGACTTCACTAGTTTTTACATTATTATGAAGTCATCAATGTCAAAAGTCCAATTCAATTAAGCTGCCTGTCCCGTATACATTTTCCTTCAGCAGAAAATGGCAGGAAATCCCCTGGTGCTTATAGTACATCAGCCTCCAGAGAACTGGCTTTGCTGAGTTTCTCCCTCAAGCAAAACTATAGAATATTTCTCTAGCCTTGCATCTTATATCGATGTTGTTGACTGGTTGCTTTCCCAAGTCTAATAATTCAATGGCCCTGCGAGTTAGGAAGTATTATTATTTTTAAATCTGTGCTTCATATTTGTAACTCTTCAATTCCATTAATAAGAAGATATTCATCCAGGCCTTTTTAAATAAATTGGGAACAAATGCTCAGCAATCTTTTTGTTGATACACAGGCACTATTACCACATGATTAAAAGATGTCTCATATATACAGATGCTTGATATCCATGTGCTGCATTTTGTCTTCATTTGAAGGTTAAAATTCATCATCAAAAACAAAGATGAAGACTTAAAATTCAGAACACTATAGCTTTGACTTGTTCCTGCATGTACTAATTTCTCTACCATTTTTAGAGTTGCTTCCACAGAGCAAATATCTCTTGTAACTCGAGTAGACCAACGACATGAATGATATTACTGATTATTACCCTGTATTATTCAGTAGAATGGAAACTGAAATATACAGGAAGGTGTTTGCAGTAGGTTATTACCAGGCATTTCACTTATAATTGGAAATGGAGATATGCTTAAGTATTAACTGAATCCTGGGTCCTTTGGATCTGGAGAGAAGTTGGTTAATTAATCAATATCTTGGCTCTAACCATGCACTTCACACCTGTACAACAAAGAGCAGTGTGTATACCTTTTCACTTCTATTTGTATTAAATATAGATAAGGTTATTTAATGAAGTAACCTTTGTCAAGATGTCTCATGCTAAGTTAAGTATGTAGGTAGCTTCTGTTCCTGTGCTGTAAACTTAAAGCCGTAAATTGTTCTAAGTTGTGTAACGGTGTGGCTTTAAACCAGGTTTGATTCTGTGATTAAGAAATTTGTCAGAAACACAGTTTGTGTGATTTGTAATGAAAAATTATTATAAAATGTACAGAGGTGATAACAGATATGTTGGCTATTATGTTGTGCACTTCATGCCACAGTTCTGAGTATAATTTGCACCTTTAGTGAATGCTGCCAACTCAGTTAAAGTGTATGAGGCTATTCATTTGTATTATGCTTTTGAATAAATGCAGAAAGCCTTACAAGGTTAACATGGCAGACAGGATTGCAAAAGCTAAAGTTTATGTCTTAATATTTCATGAACTTTATAATTTTTTTTAAATAGTGACTTCATAACAGAATTTTGATTAAGACAGTTCTGTGACCTTAAAAAGAATTATATGCTGTATTTTTCAAGCTATTAGGGTCAGTTATTCACAAAAGCTCTCAGCATTTTCCATGCAAATTCTGCCTTAATATATTCTAGGATGATTTTAAATGTTCCAAATTCCCAAGGTGTGATTTGTGACCTTGATCTTGGGAATTGGTCTTAATGCTACTATCTTGCACATATCATTAGCATATATTCAGTGCTTTTACACTGAGTAATTAAAACTAATTACTCTAGATATAGCTTAACTGCAATCCCTTTTTAAAAAACAGATCGTGCAGTAAAAATATATGCACCGCATATTTTCTGTGTTCCTAAAGTCAAATCTTTGGTTGAAGTTATTCAATTATGTTGGAATCCATTTGCAATTGCATGTAAATGTTCATATTCACTGATGCTATACTACTCAATTCTTTTCATATGCAAAACTGCAAATATACTGGTTAATGACCTGGATTAACATTTTTGGGAAATTATTTGCAGCAAATTGTTGTAAAGGCTCGAAATAATGTTTAATGCTGCACTAGCACTTCTGCTGTAGATAACTCTGCAATGTTAATGAGAGCTGAATGCTACTTGGGAAATCAGGAGGACCTTTTTGAGGGGGTGAATTTGTGGAATTCTTTACCACCGTAGACGATCAAGACTGGGTCATTAAGTATATTCAAGGCTAAGATAGACAGATTTTAATCCATAAGGGAATCAAGGGTTATGGGGAAAGACAAGAGAGTGGAATTCAGGATTATCAGATCAACCATGATCTCATCAAATGATGGAATAGATTCAGTGGGCTGAATGACCTACTTCAGTCCCTATGTTTTATAGTCTTGTAGAGTTTCAGTTTGAAGGGCATTTTGTCTCTGCCTCATGTACAGAGAAAAGTTGACAACAGCTTGTACAACAGCTGAAAATTGAGCCAATTTTACAGTTACTAACTTTGTTGAACTTCCTGGACTTTTCTCCTGACTTTGATAAAGTTTCACAAACAGAAACTTAGAGGAGGTAACGTACGCTGGAATAATTGCCTTTTCTCCTTGGTAGCACTGATACCTCTGAGTTACCAATCCTATTCGGGGATTTCAACACAAATTCTAATCTGGCACTTTCATGCAGCACTGAGTAGATGCTGAAGTGTTGCAGATGCAGTTTATGAGTGAGATGTTAAATCTTGCGTAGATATCAAATGTCCCTAAGTGCTACTCAGCGAAGAGTAGGAAATTTTCTGTGCCAATATTTAACCCTCAACTGACCTCATTAATACAAATTGTCAGTTATTTATCTCATTGCTGGGGAAATTGGGATCAAATCTCCATAGGTTCAGCATGTATCTGTTGTAATGGTAGGTGGTGAATTAAATGTCCATTGGTCTCTTTTTAGCCAATGCTCATGTGTTCCTGTGTACATTGCAGCCATAAAATATTAAACTGGCTCTGAGAGCATGGAAGTATATAAACGTAAGCTCTTTTTCTTTAATCAAACAGCAGAATATAAACCAAAGGAGTCAATGGGTAAACTGAGATGTTCCACTCGGACCACACCTTAAATATCATGCATATCTGTGTGTAGGTCGAATTTTGAAGACCAGTTTTAAGCTGAAATTAGGAGGGGTTGACTAATACATGAGATATTGTTTTCGAGGGGATGAAATTCATGCCTGGTATGAGTCAAAAAATGGACAAACAAGAGCCTGATCTCTCTATAAAATAACAAACAACGAAAGGAAAAAGAATTATGGCCATTACTGAATATTTATCTACAAAATAACAGTCTCCATTCTGCCATACTGCATTCCAGTTATCAGGACCGTAAAGCGCATGTAAGTGTACACATATGTTCAAAAGTTAAGAAGTGTACCAGCAGGTGGTCAGGCCATCTACCAAGGGTATTTGTACAACACACAATTCATGAAATGAAAACAGAACAACAAAAAAAAAGACTGATAGTAAAAACAAAATAAAAGACTGATAGTATTTCATTAAGGAAAGGCTGCATGAAACTGTTAATAATGTGATAAATACTTTACATCAAAAAACTGATAGTCACAGCAAAAACGCTCTCCTCACTTTGTCTCAAATATTATGAGATAGATGCTTGAAACAAAAGTTACATGCAAAGGCCCATTACAATCCTTCCAATTCACTGTCCTCATCACTTGCACCACTGAATAATTCATTCCTGTCGTCTGGGTCAAGCATATCGTCGTATGGATCATCTTCTTCTGCACTGTCAAGGAGATCATCATTTGATTCCATCACTTCCATCTGACCATAAATAGTCATCCTCCATACTATCCAAGGCATTAGAAATTCCACATTGTTTGAAGGCTTTCACAATTTCAGTTTTCATTTCCTTCCAGGACTCAACAATCCACTCACATACAGGTGCAAGTAACAGAGCGTGCATGTTGCCACCCTTTATGAAGCTTTTTTCCCCTTCTTGCATCCAAGTCCTTAAAAGGTTTATTGGTGCTAACATCCAGTGGCTGCACCATGCTTGTAAGGCCTCCAGGAATTGCAATGTCAGTATTGTTAGCTCAAAGTTCACTGAAAACACTTGTCACTCTGTGTGACCTGAACATATTGAGGAAGTGGTGGAGGCTGGTACAATTGCAACATTTAAAAGGCATCTGGATGGGTATATGAATAGGAAGGGTTTAGAGGGATATGGGTCAGGTGCTGGCAGGTGGGACTAGATTGGGTTGGGACATCTGGCCGGCATGGATGGGTTGGACCGAAGGGTATGTTTCCGTGCTGTACATCTCTATGACTCTATAAGCCATTAAGCTTTTTTCCTTTCTAAGTCCACCTGGTCACATATTCCAAACCTCCCTAATCCAAGTTTTGCAGCCACTTTCAGTTGTCTATCCATTTTCATGGATGAGGACAACAATACCTTTCAGAAATTTCTGTTTGGCCAGAGTTTACTGCTTAAGAATCACCGTAGGCTTTAACTTTGTTCCATCTGCCATGCAGCCAAGTACCACAATGAATCGACTCCTTTCATGGCCAGTAGTCTTAACCAAAACTGTTTTTGCTCCAATCATGTCCACAGTTCTGTTTCCTGGCATACCAAAGTTCATTGGGATTTTGTCCATATTGCTGATGCATGAAAGCATGTACCTGTTTTTCCTCCAACTTCTGATTACAAAGCAATGGGACTCAATTCACTTGTCATTAAGTTCTGCAAGTAGTTGTTGGACAATTTTGGTTTTTGTGTCTAAGCACTAAATCATACATTTTCATAAACCTACTGCACCATCTAGCAGTGGCTTTGAAATCACTGAATCCCTCTTTTTTTTGCTTCGTTTTTGGTGAGTATTTTTATACATTGTCGAATCAGTTATGCTTCCAATCTGACGATACTGAATTACCCAGTCAGCAATCCTTTCTTCTAACTGTGGCCACTTGTTCAGCTCTCCACGGTTGTCATATTTCTGTTTTGGCATCGCCTTTAACTGTGTGGCTTTTCTCCACCAATCTCCAGCAGGTTTTTTTAGAAATACAGACCTCCCTTGCGGCTACGCTATTGTTGTTCTTCTCTGCAATTTCAATAACTTTTAGTTTAAACTGTGCTGAATACTTGTTTCTTTGTGATGCCATTTTGTCAAATAAATGTGGGGGAGTTTTACAACTGTAAAAGAGTACAACTGTACGCAACACCTACTTCTAAGAAACTGAGGCAACAGCGGGAAGACAAGGTCAAGGGCTGCCATAAGGTAGATACTTGCATGCACAGGTCAAATGTATGTAGGGAAATATTACAAAAATGAGTATATATATGTTTACAGTATATACTGGTATGTAGTTATCAGCATTCAATTTAACGATTTGAAAATCACAGTGTGCAAATATATACTGGTGCACGTAACATGTGATGATGCAGGTATTGCATTTGAATCAAAAATATGCAAATCATACCCTTTAAGGCTGCACATATGGTCAGGAAGAGAGCCCTAAAAAATTAGAGTTGTCTTATACGTGAGATTTATGAAAAATACAAGATGTTTTAGCCAAAAGTAGGGGGCCTACTTATATATGAGATCAATCTATACATGGGTATATATGGTACATTTCTCAGTCCTAATCCAGCACTGTTATCTCATTAATCTCATTGCTATCCCCTGATGCACAAGCCTATGAAAATTTGGCTGTAGTGTCTGCTGATGGAATAAATTTGGCTAAACTTCAATCGTAATCTGTTGACAGTGTATTTGATAAATTGGGCAAACTGTGAAAGATGTTGAATGCGTGCCTCACAATTGTTTGTTGGTGCCTCAGGAGTTCTTTATATTCAATCCAAACTAAACACACATTCAATTCAAAGCAAGTGCACAACTACCACCTTGCCAAACTGGTGTTAACAATTCCACAATGTATAACTATACTGTCATCTCGTTATAGTTCTGAAAGTGGTGAATCCTCCCTTTGAGAGACAACTCATTGAAAGATAGAAAAGAGTGTGAGTGTAAAGGGGTATAAGTCTGTGAGTGGGTGCGTGTGAGAGTACGGGAGTGTATGTGTGAGTGCATGAGAGAGAGTCAGTGTGAGTCTATGGGTCTGTAGGAGTCAGATTTATACCCCTTTACACTCTCACTCTCACATATAGATATACACACACTCTCACAGACACTCATAATCCCCTGCGCGTGCCCCCCCCCCCCCACACACACACACACACAAGTTTATGGGGTGAATTTGTGCTTGCAGGATTACATTTTATTTTGCTCAAAAACTGCATGAATCCATGTAAGGTTCTGTAAATCCCTTTTATAGATGAGTATCAGTCTGAACATTGGGACACAGACAGTCTCACACCTTCAGTGCATGATCTGAGCCAACATGACACCTCTTGTTAAAGTTCACTTGAGAATGTAACTTTAGGAATGTTCTGGAATTTACATATGAAAGAACTGAAACCATACCCCACAACCAGCAGATAAAGGAGCAATGTCTAAAGCTGGTGCTTCCAATTAAACCTGTTGGACTATAACCTGTTGGACTATAACTATAATGTTGTACACCCCAGTCCAACACCGGCATCTCCAAATCATGACTAATATCGACACCACTGACCACCGGCTTAAAGTGGAGAGGATCTCCAAGAAGATCGCACATATCAACACAGACATCAAGTCCCTACGGAATGCAGGCAAGCAGGAAAGATCCCAAAAGGATTACGGATCACGAACCCACTTAGGTCGACCTATAACACAGACTGTGCAGAGAGACTTTGTCACCACACCTCTCGTAAACTTCTCAATCATCTCTTGCATCAACTCTACAGCAGGCGCCACAACCTTGAAATTCAGATGGAGTCCACACTCTCAGCCTGTACTCAGGATACAGCAGTACAATTACACGACATTGCCAAACAGACAAGGCGACAAGACTACACCATGTACATGCACGCCAAGAACAAAAAACTGGAGAAACTTGGCATTCTTACCAGTAATAGCAAAGCCCGCCCTGGAACCACAGTAGACAACATTATCTCTGCAGGGAGGTCTATTATCAACTTATCGGATCACACCCTTCGACCGGAAGAGACTGAAGTCCTGAGTAGGGGTCTCAACTTCTGCCCCACCACCAAAATAGACCCGTTGGTTCTGGCAGCAGACACGGACGAGTTCATCAGACGAATGAGACTCCGGGAATTTTTTGAAGGTGCCAGCAGTGATCCCAATGAGCCCACTGACGAACTGGAACAGTCATCACAGAGATCTGTAGAGGAGTGACCAAAGAAGGTGTCAACATGGACCCCACCGGAGGGCCGCTGCCCTCGGCTTGACATGTACGCTCAGGAAATGTATCAATATCAGCTGTACCCACAAGGTATAGCAAAACATCACCCGTTCACAGCGCAATGTCATCCAGGCTCTCAAAACCAACCACAACGTTGTCATTAAACCAGCAGATAAAGGAGGAGCCATTGTCATTCAGAATAGAACAGATTACTGCAAGGAAGTGTACTGACAACTGAACAACCAGGAACACTGCAGGCAACTACCAGCTGATCCAACCAAAGAACACACCCGTGAATTAAACACACTGATCAGAACTTTGGATCCAGTCCTTCAGAGATCCCTATGCGCCCTCATCCCACGTACTTCTCGTGTAGGTGACTTCTACTGCCTTCCAAAGGTACACAAAGCCAATACATCGGGACGTCCCATCGTGTTGGGCAATGGGACCCTATGTGAGAATCTCTCCGGCTATGTGGAACGCATCTTGAAATCTTATTGTACAGGGGATTTCCAGCTTCTGTTGTGACACAACGGATTTCTTACAGAAACTCAGCACCCACGGGCCAGTCGAACCGGGAACATTTCACGTCACAATGGACGTTTCCGCACTCTACACCAGCATCCCCCACAATGATGGCATCACGGCAACAGGCTCAGTACTCAACACCAACAACTGCCAATCTCCAAACACCATCCTACAACTCATCCGCTTTATCCTTGATCACAATGTCTTCACCTTTGACAAACAGTTCTTCATCCAGACACATGGAACAGCCATGGGGACCAAATTCGCACCCCAATATGCCAACATTTTTATGCACAGGTTTGAACAAGACTTCTTCTCTACGCAGGATCTCCAACCAACATTGTACACCAGGTATATTGACGACATTTTCTTCCTCTGGACGCATGGCGAGGAGTCATTGATTAAACTACACAGTGACATCAATAAGTTTCATCCCATCATCAAACTCACCATGGACTACTCTCGACTATCTGTCTCATTCTTGGACACATGCGTCTCCATCAAGGATGGACACCTCAGCACCACACTCTACCCCAAACCCACAGACAACCTCACAATGCTACACTTCTCCAGCTTCCACCCAAAACATATTAAAACAGCCATCCCCTATGGACAAGCCCTACGCATACACTGGATCTGCTCAGATGCGGAGGAACGTGATGGACATCTGGAAGTACTCAAGAATGCCCTCACAAGAAAGGGGTACGATGTTCAACTCATCGACCGCCAGTTCCGACGTGCCACAGCAAGGAACCGTAATGACCTCCTCAGGAGACAGACACGTGCTGCAACCGACAGGGTACCCTTCGTTGTTCAGTATTTCCCAGGAGCTGAAAATTTACGCCATGTTCTTCATGACCTGCAACACATTATCAATAAGGATGAGCACCTCACCAAGACCTTCCCCACACCTCCACTACTTGCCTTTAAACAACTGCCAAACTTCAAACAGATCGTTGTTCGTAGCAAGCTGCCTGGCTCTCAGGACAACTCCATACAACCCTGTCATGGTAGGCGCTGCAAGACATGTCAGAGTGTGGACATAGATACCACCATTACACGTGGGGACACCTCCCACCTTGTACATGGCAGGTACTCATGTGACTCAGCCAACGTTGTCTATCTTATATGTTGCAGGCAAGGATGCCTGGAGGCATGGTACATTGGGGAAACCAAGCAAAGGCTAAGACAATGGATGAATGGGCTCCGCACAATAATCAACAGAGTGGAGTGTTCCCTCCCAGTTGGGGAACACTTCAGTGGTCCAGGACATTCAGCCTTGGACCTTTGGGTGACCATCTTCCAAGGTGGACTTCAGGACAGGCAGCAGAGAAAAGTGGCCGAGCAGAGGCTGATAGCTAAGTTCAGGACCTTGGGTTCATGTCACACTACAGGTGACCACCATTGCACTATGCGCACACACAGATACTCCTACATACATACACACAGGCACTCCTATACACACGGACACACGTGCACACAGACACCCACACACACACACTCCTTCATAGACATAAGACACTCTGCACTCACTACACACACACACATACACTTTCTCACACTCTCAACCCCTAACCCAGACAGACACATACACAGACAGACAAAGACCCACATGCACACATATATTTTGTGGGGTGAATTTGTACTTGCAGGGTTACATTGTACTTTGCTCAAAAACTGCATGCATTCATGTAGAACTGAGTTCAAAAACTGCATGAATTTATGTAAAACTCTGTTATCTCACTTTTTAGATTAGAATCAATCTAAACATCATGGCATAGACAGAGAACACAGGGGGCCAACACCTTCAACATATTGTCTAGCTATCACCAATGTTAACAGCTAACCCGAGAATGCAACTTTTAAAAAAAAGGCTTTGTGATTTACACATGAAAGAAGTGAAACTATCACTGTATTCTAACAGATGAAAGGCTTAACAGACAATCAATTTTTCAATGTATAATTTCAGTTACATCACACTAAATTTTTGCAATAAATTCTGTGTTAGGATTGAGCCCTCCACTATCACCTGATGAAGGAGCGTCACTCCGAAAGCTAGTGTGCTTCCAATTAAACCTGTTGGACTATAACCTGGTGTTGTGTGATTTTTAACTTTAAGTTTTGAAGGATTATCGAAAAAGGAATTTACTTCTAATTTTCTGGACATAACCTGGACTGGTTTCTTTGAATGATCACTGGACAGGATTTTTTTTCAACAATTCTTCCTTGAAATCTCAACTTGGATGACTGTGTTGTATGCTAGAAACCCTGCTGGGTTGTTTTGATCAGTAGCCAGCTCGGAGAGGTCATTATTTTATTCAATTCATTGAGTTGGAGGGAGGCCTACTAAGAATGAGCTGAGTTAAAGGAAAGCCTTGAAGAACAAGCTGGTTTGAAGTAAAGCTTGCTCAAAACATGCTGCCACCTGATCTCTCCCTTTTCTGTAAAGAAAAGCCTCAAATGTGTGAAAACCTGAGCAACAGGTCAGTAAGTATAGAGATTGGGGAAGAGCTTGAGACTAAAGCAAATACAGCTAAATGGAAGAGCAGTCAGGGAGAGCTTGCTGAGCTCAGCAGAACTGAAGGCTTAGACTGTATTTGCTTCAAAGCAAGAAATATAATAGATGGATGAATTTAGAGCCTGGATTAATGCATGCAATTATCATGTTATTGCTATCACAGAGACGTGGTTGAAAGAGGGACAGGATTGGCAGCTTAACATTCCAGGATATAAATGTTTTAGAGGAGGTGGAAGAAACAAAAAGGTGGTGGAGTGCTATTACTGGCTAGGTAGCATATCACAGCCGTGTTGAGAGAGGACACCCTGGAGGAATCTTGCAGTGAGACATTGTGCATAGGAAAGTGATAATTGCATGCATTAATCCAGGCTCTAAATTCATCCATCTATTATATTGCTGGGATTGTACTACAGACCTCCCAGCTGCCACCAGGAGATACAGAAAGAGATATGGAGTCAGATTCTGGAAAGATGTGAGAATAACAAGGCTGGTGTAGTGGGTGATTTTAACTTCCCTATATTGACTGGCACTTCCTTGGTGCTGGGGGTTTGGATAGGGAGCAATTTGTTAGGTATGTCTAGGAAGGTTTATTTTGGAACAGTTTATGGATAGCCCAAAGTGGAAGGGACCATATTGCACCTGGTATTGAGAAATGAGCCCAGCCATGTGATCAAAGTTTTAGTGGAGGAGCATTTTGGGAATAGTGACCATAACTCTATAAGTTTTCAATTACTTATGGATAAGGACAAGTGTGGACGTTGGATGGAGGTGTTAAATTGGGAACGCTCAACTATAACTGAATTAGGCAAAATTTGGTGAATGTGGATTAGGAGCAGTTGTTTGAGGGTAAATCCATATCTGACATGTGGGAGTCTTTTAAAGACCAGTTAATTAGAGTACAGGACAGGCATGTTCCTGTGAAAGTGAAGGACATGAATGGCAGGATTCAGCAACCGTGGATGATGGGGAAATTATCAGCTTAGTCCAAAAAAAAAGGAAGCATACCCAAGGTCCAGACAACTAAAAGCAGACACAATCCTTGAAGAATATAGAGAAAGTAAGAAGGAGCTCGAACGCATCATTAAATGTCCTTGGCCAGTGGTAGCATTGGAGAGCCCCAAGGCATTTTATACATATATTAGGAGTGAGAAATTAGCAAGAGAAAGAGTAGGCCCACTTAAGTATGCAGGAGCAAGGTTATGTGTGGAGCCAGACGAAATGGGTGAGATCTTTAATGAATTCTTTACATTGGTATTCACCGAAGAGAGGGACGTGAGGTCAATCTAATGAAGGGAGAAATGTTGGGTGTCTTGAAATACATTAAGGTAGACAAGTCCTCAGGGGCAGGATACTGTAGGAGGTAAGGAAGGAAATAGCTGGAGCCCTAGCATATACTTTGCATCCTCTTTGGCCTCAGGTGAGGTTCTAGAGAAATGGAGAATGGCCAATGTTGTTCCTTTGTTTAAAAAGGAAAACAGAGATAATTCAGGTGATTACAGGCAGGTGAGCCTAATGTCACTGGTGGGGAAGCTATTGGAGAAGATACTGGGGGACAGGATTTATTCATATTTGGAAATGAATGGGCTTGTTAGTGACAGTGGGTTTGTTTGGGCAAGGCCATGTCTGACCAACTTGATTGAGTTTTTTTGAGGAGGTGACAAGAATGATTGAGGGAAGAGCAGTGGATGTTGTAAACATGGATTTTAATAAGGCATTTGATAGGCACCTCATGACAGGCTGGTATAAAAGGTAGCATCTCATGCGATCTGGAGTGTATTGGCTAGGTGGATACAGAACTGGCTTGGTCGTGGAAGACAGACGAGCAATGGAAAGATGTCTTTCAGAACGGAGATCGGGATTTAGCAGTGTTTAGCAGGGATCAGTGCTGGGAACTCTAGTATATGTAAATGATCTGGAAGAAAATGTAGGTGGTCTGATTAGTAAGTTTGCAGAAGACAACAAAGTGGGGGAGTTGCAGATAGTGAGGAGGACTGTCAAAGTGGTATATAGATTGCATATTTGATGGGGTTTAATCCAAACAAATGTGAGGCAATGTATTTTGGTAGAATAAATTTAGGTGTGAATTATACAATAAATAGCAGAACCTTTAGGAGCACTGATGTACAGAGGGATCCTGTACACCGAACCCTGAAATTGGAACTCAGGTGGATAGGATGGTCAGAAGGTATATAGCATGTTTGCCTTCATTAGCCGGGGCATCGAATGTAAAAGTTGGCAAGTTGTTATGGCTGTATAAAACTTCAGTTAGGCCACATTTGAAATATTATGTGCAGTTCTGGTCACCACACTACTGGAAGAACGTGGATGCTTTGGACAAGGTGCAGAGAAGGTTTGCCAGAATGTTGCCTGGTCTGGAGGATTTTGGGTATGAGGAGAGGTTGGACAAACTTGGATTATTTTCACCGGGAAGCTGGAGGCGGAGGGGCAATCTGATAGAGGTCTATAAAACTGAGAGACGTGGATAGGCTGGATGATCAGAAGCTTTTTCCCATGGTGGAAGGATCAACTAAAAGAGTGCACAGGTTCAAAGTGAGAGGAGGAAAGTTTAGGGGAGAAGTGCAGGGAAAATTGTTCAGAGAGTGATGGGTGTCTGGAACATGCTGGCAGTAGAGGTGGTGAAAGTAGGCATGTTGGCAATGTTTAAGGTGTATCTTGATAGACATATGAACGGGAGGCGAACAAAGTGATAGAAACCACATATGGACGATAAATAGTGGGTCTAAATAAGGAATTAGGAAACGGTGCAGGTTGGGTGGGCCGAAGGGCCTGTTCCTTTGCTATATCCTTCTGTGTTCTGTACTCTTCAATATGAAATCTATTTGTTCTTTGGAAACAACTGTGATTGAAATAGCATCTCAATTGGGTTTCCTGAGTTGTGTCTTCAAGACTTCAGAACCAACCATGCATGATTCGTAACTTGAACACAAGTGTCAGAACATCAAAGCAACAGACTCCAGAATATTCTGTTACCTTCAAGAATAATTCATTAAACAAAGTTTATGGGGTTTTTTTTATCAGGAATTTAATCTCTGCAAATAAATCAATTTTTCTCCTGTCTTGAAGTGTGTGTTTTGTCTTAATTTTTCAGGGATATTTATAGGGACAAGCATTTATGGGCTGGTAACTAATTATCACATCTTAATTGAATAATTTTTGTACTGATAAACCCATTATTATTGATAAAACAGGACTGATGAAGGGACTTGCTCAAAATGTTGACTCACCTGCTCTTAAAGTCATAGAGATGTACAGCATGGAAACAGACCCTTCGGTTCAACCCATCCATGCCGACCAGATATCCCAACCCAATCTAGTCCCACCTGCCAGCAACCGGCCAATATTCCTCCAAACCCTTCCTATTCATATACCCATCCAAATGCCTCTTAAATGTTGCATTGTACCAGCCTCCACCACTTCCTCTGGCAGCTCATTCCATACACGTACCACTCTCTGTGTGAAAAGGTTGCCCCTTAGGTCTCTTTTATATCTTTCCCCTCTCACCCTAAACCTATGCCCTCTAATTCTGGACTCCCCGATCCCAGGGAAAAGACTTTGCGTATTTACTCTATTCATGCCGCTCATAATTTTATAAACCTCTATAAGGTCACCCCTCGGTGATGCTGCTTGACCTGCTGTGCTTTTTCCAGCTCCACAGTTTATCAACTCTGACTTTCCAGCGTCTGCAGACCTCACTGTCTCCAAACCCATTATTATGTCTACGAGGAATCCTGGCTATCAATCTTTTTTTCTTTCTTTATTTAAAATCTGGAGTCAAGGTATTTAAATCGTTAAAATAAATCAAAGAACTGCAGGTACTGGAAAACTGAAATAAAAACAAAAATTGCTGGGGAAACCCTATAGGTCTGTGAAGAGAAAGCAAAGTAAATCTTTCAGGTCCAGTGACCCTTTAGAATTATTAGTAGCTAGGAAAAGGCAGCACATGTGCTTACTGAAAGCAGGATTATTTGGCTTACCATTAGCCATCCCTCTGTCTGTCTGACTTTTTTTCTTTTTTGTCTGACTCTCACAATCTTGCGTTCTCTCCCACTCTCACACTCAATCTCCTTCCTCCCTCCCTAATGTCCACTCCCCTGCTCCTTTCTGGGCTCCATTTTCACCAATTTGCCTATTCCTTCCACTCCCAATCCCCTTCTATCTAGCTTTAATAATATCTACCACCTTTTGCTAGATAATGTCAGTTCTAAAGAAGGATCTCTGGACCCAAAACGTTCACTTTGCTTTCGCTCCACAGATGCTGCAAGACCTGATGAGTTTCTCCAGCATTATCTGTTATTGTATTTAAAAAATTATTTTGGTAGCTGGTGAAAATGTTTTCATTTTATGTTGTGACTCATGGAGTAGTGGGATTAGAGCAATGGTACACTCCTCCAGCCTCAGTTATAACACTTTTAGGCACTGTCTTGTGTTTTAGAAGAGATTTTAAAGCATTGATTTATCATAGCAACCTGTCCTTTAAAAGTAAATTGATCCTTCCATTGTCTAGCCTTGTGGAAAAATGCCACAATGCAGTGAACAAAGTTATGAAGTGTCTCGTGTCAATCTTTGCTGTTATCTTTATTATGGTAATTTAAATACTGGGCTCTTTTATTTTAAAAGAAAGCTTAGTTTGACACTTTGACAAGAAAATCAAAGTCAAACCATCTGCTTCCTTGCATTGATTGACACATTCCTTGCTTCCAAGAGAGTAGTGTATTGCTTGGACACCTCTGTAGTCACTATTAATGTCTCACAAGAGCCTGGAAATTCAAGTAGCAGCGATATGGTCATTTCTGCAGTGTGGGCAACTGCTGGACATTGACTTAAAGTGCAGCTGACTGAGGAAAGTGCCAGAGAAATTGAAAACTCTGGGCAAGTCACCGGCACACCAGACCCTCCCAGAATGCCTTTTTTATAGTCAGAGAATTCAAGGGATTCCAACTCACTTACACCTAAATGATGGAAAAGATAGGGAATTGAATTCAACAAAACAATCCCTCCCCAACTCCGCTACCCACCCTGGACCCAGTGCAACCTTGCAGGAGTTAAATGTTAAAAATCAAAAGAAGTGCAGGTGCTGTAAATCAGAGACAAAAACAGAAGTTGCTGGAAAAGCTTAGCAGGTCTGGCAGCATCAGTGGAGAGAAATCAGAGTTAACATTTCAGATCAAGTGACCCTTCCTCAGAACTGAGCTAAATGTTGTGAAAGAAAAGCAGTGGAAGTAAACCATTTGAGCTATAAATGATTGTACTTTGGACTTTGTCTGGTAAAAGCAGTTGTCTACTGAAGGAACAATGTGCATTCAATATGTAAAGCTTTTTACGTTTTTTTTCCTTTTTAGTAAAAATCTTGTCATGCCATCCTTTTAGCTGTCAAATAGATTCCACATTTCTGCAGAGACTGTTACAAATTAAGGGCTCTTGCATGATTTCAAATGCACAGGCTGAGAAAAGTACACTTTTAATTCCCCAAAAAGATAACAAACTAGATTTCACAATATTCACTGAAAAGTTAAAATTCCATTATCTATTCCTGAAGCATTCCTCAAAAAGCATTACGGCATAGCTACTGTTAACTAAGGTTAATTGGAAGTCAACAGTAGAAAAGTTAAAAGTAGTTTTGCACGTGGGTAAAAATATCGATTCAAAGGACAGATTGAAGTAGTTGAAAAGTGAGAGGGGAAACCA
Organism: Chiloscyllium plagiosum; assembly: GCF_004010195.1. Lineage (NCBI taxonomy): Eukaryota > Metazoa > Chordata > Chondrichthyes > Orectolobiformes > Hemiscylliidae > Chiloscyllium > Chiloscyllium plagiosum. Next base: position 43,010,866 of record NC_057725.1, read on the forward strand.
GGAAATTTGAACCTGTTAGGAAAACACTTTAATTATTTGTATAGGGTCGGCAGGCTTCACACTGAGTCAGATTTAACTTCTAGCACAAAATTCACTTTGTGCCTAAATTCTGAGGAAGAAGTTGAAATGTACTTCATTTAGTTTGTGAAAATTGCTACAAAGTTACAATGACCTGAAAAAATTTGGGCAATTCTATTTCAAAGTGTTTTGTAGGGAAGGCCATTTAAGACTCTTGAGGCTGAGACAAGCAATCTGCAGATTGTGACAAAGACTGTTCAAATGTGTATGACCGTATTCCAGCAGGTAATATAAAAAAAATGTGAAAATTTAGGCAGAATCAGACCATGGAATTTCATAGAGAAAAAAGTAGTCGTTGATCAATGGTTTACGATCATGAAGTCAGAAAAAGATTTTGCAAATGTTAGAAAGGTGTTATCTTTGCAAGAGTTTAAACACAACATTGCTGCAGGAATCAAACCCACCTTGAAGACCATAAATTTCCAAAATAAAGGGACATCTGTTATATCTGTTAGTTATAAATCATACATGTGGCTTACAGCAACTTTTGCTTGCAATCCCACATAAAAGTTTAAGAAATAAGTGAACAGCATATTAATTACCATGAGGGAGTTGACAGAACGGAGAAAACACCTGCTTTTGCAGTAAAGAAGACAGTGTGGAGGATAAAAGTTATTCAGAAATCAACATTGTTATTTTTACCATGTAACACATTGTATGAAAGCAGATTGCTGGAAATTGAAAAGTTAAGCTGGTGGCTTTGGCAGCCATGTCTTATATTTCTTCAGAAAATGCTGTATTAGTGAGTAAATCCTTTGACAAATTGATACCATCTGATGCATTTATAGTGGAAAGATCGTGATAGAGTCAAGCAGCATGGAAACAGACCCCTCTGCCCATATCAACCATATTCCCAAACTGAACTCGTCACACTTGCCTGTGTTTGGCCCATATCCCTCCAAACCTTTTCTATTTATGTACTTATCCAAATGTCTTTTAAGTATTGTAACTGTACCTGCATCTAACATTTTTCTGCATTTCATTCTACACATGAACCACACTCTATGTAAAAATGTTGTCCCTCATTCTCTTTTTAAAACTTCCTCCTCTTACCTTAAAAATATGCCTCTGAGTTTTGAACTTCCTCACCCTAGGGAAAAGAGCCTTGCTATTCTCCTTATCTACACTCCTCGTGATTTTATAAACCTATATAAAACCTCACTCCGGGGAAAAAAGTCCCAGCCTTTCCTTATAACTCAAACCCTTCATTCCTGGCAACATCCTGGTAAATCTTTTCTAAACCCTCTCCAATTTAATAGTATCATTCCTATGTCAGGGCAACTAGAACTACATACGATACTCCAGAAGAAGACTCCCCAGCATCTTGTACAACCTTCACATGGCATCCCAACACCTCAACCTAACAATCTGAGCAATAAAGGCAAGTGTGCCAAATGTCTTCCTAACCACTCTGTCTACCTGTGACACAACTTTCAAAGAATTATGTTCCTGAACCCTTAGGTCTCTTTATTCTACAATACTGCCCAGTGCCCTAGCATTAATTAGTAATCCTGTTCCTGTTTTATTTTAAACTGAAATGCAATATCTCGCATTTATCCTCAGCCAATTGACACAATTGATCAAGGTCTCTTTGTAATATTAGATAACCTTCTTCACTATCCACCTTGTATTGGAGTATGATTCAGCTGCTGATGGCCCATTGCACCTCATAGATTCCCAGTCTAGAGTTGCTCGCTTTGTTTGAAGTCTGTCCCATTCAGTATGGTGATTGTGCCACACCCTAATGTGATCTCGATGTGAAGGTTAGATTTTGTCTCCACAAGGACAGTGTGGTGATCACTCATCAAATCCATCATAGAATAGAATCATAGAATTGCCACAGTGTGAAAGCAGGCCATTTGACCCATTGAGTCCACACCAACCATCTGAAAAGCATCCCTCTTAGATTCACACCATCTATGATTTAACCTGCATTTCCCATGGCTAACGTACCTAGCCTTCACATTCCTGGTCACTATGGGCAAGTTAACATGGCCAATCCACCTAACTTGCACTGCGGGAGGAAACCGGAGCACCCAGAGGAAACTCACAAAGACACAGGGAGAATGTGCAAATTCAACATATGCACTCTACCAATGATGTCACGGTCAAATCGGCTAGATGAGGTTAAATATGTTGGTTCCCTCACTACCTGCTGCATACCCGGTCTAGCAGAAACATCCTTTTGGGTTTGACTAGTTTGATCAGTAGTGCTGGTGCTAAGCCACTTGAGGTGGATATTGAAATCCTCCACTCAGATTATATTCTGTGTTCTTGCCTCCCTCAGTGCTTTCTCCAAGTGTTGTTCGACATGGAGGAGCACTGATTCATCAGCTAAGGGAGGATGGTATGTGGTAATTAGCAGGACGCTTCATTGCCTGTGGCTGACCTGGTGCAATGAGACTTCATGGCATCTGGAGTTAATGTTGAGAACTCCTAGGGTGACTCCCTCCTGACTGTATAGCACTGTGCTGCCAACTCTTTGTTGTGCCAGTGAGACAGGACATATCCAAGATGATGATGGTGACACAAATCAGAAATTGCTTGAAAAACTAAACAGGTCTAGCAGTTATAATTCCATGAGTAATGACTTTGTCAGGCTGTTGCTTGACAAAATGGTGAGGTAGCTCTCCCAATTCTGGACTGATCTCCAGATGCTATTTTGGAAGGTTCTGCAGGGCCAACAGTGGGATTCAAACTCGGGTTAGGGTATCACCACATAACTCCCCCTCCCACTCCGCCAAGGACATGCAGGTCCTTGGCCTCCTCCATTGCCAGACCATGGCAACACAACGCTTCCATATCCGTCACAAATGCACCTGCACCTCCACACACATCATTTACTGCATCCTCTGCACCCGATGTGGCCTCCTCTACATTGGGGAGACAGGCCACCTACTTGCAGAACGTTTCAGAGAACACCTCTGAGACACCAGCACCAACCAACCCAACCGCCCCGTGGCTGAACACTTTAACTCCCCCTCCCACTCCGCCAAGGACATGCAGGTCCTTGGCCTCCTCCATCGCCAGACCATGGCAACATCCCCCAAATCCCTCCTCCCTACCTTCTATCTTAGCCTGCTTGGCACACCTTCCTCATTCCTGAAGAAGGCCTTATGCCCGAAACGTCGATTCTCCTGCACCTTGGATGCTGCCTAACCTGCTGCGCTTTTCCAGCAACACATTTTTCAACTACATAATGTGTATATAGACTACTATAAGTTCTGATTTCCCGTGTTCTGTAAAAGCCCTTGTTCTATCACCTCTTCTTACTTAAAAGGTTAATATGTTGCCTCCATCATTGCTACCATATACACTCATGTAAAAGTTGACCCCTTAGCTTTGGCCAAAACATCTTGTATTTTCCATACACCTCGTGTAAAAGTCGATCCTTCTATATCGCATTATAAATCTCTTACAAAGAAAACTGCATGGTCCCATTAACCCACTTAAATGAAATCGCATTTATTTATTCATTCTTACCAGTAACTCTACTCATCGCTGTTTGTTTACTATATTGTGCCTCTATTCGTTCATTCATTCATTCATAACTCTACTTAGCCCCCTTTGGTTTACTACAGCGCGTTTTGATTCATTCATTCATTCATTCATTCATCAATTCTAAATCTATTGGTACTTATCTCTGTTCACTATACATCCAAAAGTTAATATCACTTAAAAGTTAATCATTTTAATTGTGCCAGTATATCTGAATAAAAGTGAGATAATTAGCTACACATACCTTTCATTCTTTGACAAATTTGTTAATGTTGCTGAGGTTCATTACATATGAGTAAATGGGAGGGAAGCAGAAGAATTTGGCGGGAAAGTTGAAGACACTTGCACATTCAGAATTGAATAAATGTTTCATTTTAAGTGTGTCATTATACCAAGCCATGACAATGTTGAACAGTGTTAACATGTTAACTTTTCGTACAGTTATGCAGAAGTAAAATTTCCTACCAGTAATTCATTCTTGTTTCTCTTGCTTTTATCTGGTAATTCCCTTGACCATAATTCATTGTGTTGTTCTTCTTTACCTGGAAGTAGTTGAGCAATTAAATTGACTTCAGCTAATGGTACAGTATTTTGAACTGCAGCATGAATTTCAACCCATCAAAACTAGTACCCATGTATGAGTCAACCCTATAAATTGAACCTTTAAAAAAATCTAAAAAGTTCAATTTTTACACGAGAATATACAGTAATCTCATTTTTCTTTTCCTTGCTCAAATGACAGAAAGGACATCTGAAATTTAAACTGTCTTACAGGTACATTCAGTCTGCAAAATCTGCTCCTTAACACAGACATATTTCATGTTTAATAAAAACGGAAAGAACTGCGAATGCTGTAAATCTGAAAAAACACAGATATTGCTAGAAAAGCTCAGCTAGTCCAGCAGTACCTCTGAAGAGAAGCCAGAGGTTGTGCCTCTGGTCTGGTGATCCGTTCTCAGATTTCATATTTGACTGTCTTCTTGGAATTCCTTACTGTTTGCATGGTTGGAAGGAGATGTGAAGGGTGAGGGGAAGCATGCAGTTAGCTGCACTTGGCAAATTAAGCAAAGTTAAAAATCACACTACACCAGGTTATGGTCCAACAGGTTTAATTGGAAGCACACTAGCTTTCGGAGCGCCGCTCCTTCATCAGGTGGTTGCACAACCGAAAGCTAGTGTGCTTCCAATTAAACCTGTTGGACCATAACCTGGTGTTGTGTGATTTTTAACTTTGTACACCCCAGTCCAACACCAGCATCTCCAAATCATGGCAAATTAAGCAGTTAGTCATATTTGAGGGTGAAATAAGTCTTGTTCAATATGGAATAAAATTTATGGTTTTTTTTTTAAAGCTCAAATGTTGTGGTCAGCTGGAGTGTCTCCCTGGAGTTTGATCGATAGAAGTTTGATGAAAATAGTTTATCCAGTTCATTGTGTAATGTAAATTTAAATTGTTGTCTGAAGTTCTGATATTGTGAAAGACGTGTTCAAATTGCCTATTAATAATGTTGACTTTATCTTGGTAAATCATCTGGCAGGAGACCATGTATTGACCCCAGGTTTTTTTTTCATAAGATTTATCGAAATGATTAAAGATAAAAATGTTTTCGCAAGATCAATGGACTTGGAAAATGTAGACTGGTCTCAAAGGCAATGGCTTGATTTGAGAGGCACTGATAGAGCTAAAATCTCAATCCTTAAACTCCAATTGCAGAGAAACAGAGGAGTTTGACTGACAACAAAGACCTAACAACTGAAAAGGATTGCTTGTAAGTGAATCAAACTTATTTGTGTGATTATAAGGTCAGTAATGGCCTGTTCACAATTCACAGATACTTAAGCAAGATGCAGCAGTATTGCAGAAAACTAGACAGAGACAGTGTTTGAGACAGAATGACTCAAACTTTATTCTGTGATTAAGTGAAAACCTTTGAGTTTCAAGACCACTGGAGCTCTGCTAAACTACATTGTCTATTCATGTGGTCAGTTATTTTTCAAGTGGGTGAGACCTAAACTTAAGGATTGAATGTTGTTTTAAAATCCTGTGAGGAATCAGTGTTTTTCTTTAATTAATTCGTATGGTGTTGGTGTTACTGGCTGGAGTGGCATTGATTCGACTTTCCTAGTTGCCCTTGAGAAGGTGGTGATGCACTGCTTTCTTGAATCGCTGTAAGTAGACCTACAATACCTTTAAGGAGACAATTCCAGTATTTTGACTCAATGACACTAAAGGAATGGTAATGTATTTCCAAGTCAGGATGGTGAATGGTTTGGAGAGAAACTTGAAGGTGGCGATTCTGTGTATCTGCTGTCCTTGTTCTTCCAGATGACAGTAGGCATGTATTTGGAAGGAGCTGTCTAAGGAAACTGTCTTAGGTTTTTTATATTGTATCTTGGCCATGGTACATGCCTCAAGGCACTGTGTGTGTTAGTTCCAGAGGGAGAGAATATTTGTCGATGTGCATGTTGAGCAGACTGCTATGTCTTGCATTGTGTTAAGCTTCTTGCACCTTGTTGGAGTGTAATGCATTCAGGCAAGTGGAGAATATTCCCAATACACATTTCAGGAAGCACTGGAATCAGAGAGAGCCCAGAGTATGGGAAAATGACTAATGTATGTGCTTGTGTAAGAATGGGGGGGAGAGAGAAGACAAGAAACTAAAGGCCAGTTAGCCTGACCTCAGTTGTTAGTAGATTTAAAGTCCTTTATTAAGGGTGACATTGCTGAGTACTTGGAAGTGCATGGGAAAATAGGGCAAAGTCAAGGTGGCTTCCACAAGGAAAGGTCATGCCTGGCAAATCTGTTAGAATTCTTTGAGGATGTAGACAAAGGAGAGCTAGTGGATGTGATCTATTTGGATTTCCAGAAGGCATAGAGTCATAGAGATGTACAGCGTGGAAACAGACCCTTCGGTCCAAATCATCCATGCCAACCAGATATCCTAACATAATCTAGTCCCATTTGCCAGCACTTGGCCCATATCCCTCTAAACCCATCCTGTTCATATACCCATCCAGATGCCTCTTAAGTGTTGCAATTGTACCAGCCTCCAACACTTCCCCTGGCAGCTCATCCATACATGCACCAGCCTCTGTGTGGAAAAGTTGACCCTGAGGTCCCTTTTATACTTTTCCCCTCTCACCCTAAACCTATGCCTTCTACTTCTGGATTCCCAATCCCAGGGAAAAGACTTTGTCTATTTATTCTCTCAATGTCCCTCATGATTTTATAAACCTCTATAAGGTCCCCCCTCAGCTTCCGATGCTCCAGGGAAAACAGAGCCAGACAAACAGCCTCTCCCTATAACTCAAATCCTCCAACCTTGGCAACATTCTTGTAAGTCTTTTCTGAACCCTTTCAAGTTTCATAACATCCTTCCGATAGGAAGGAGGCCAGAATTGCACGCAATATTCTAAAAGTGGCCTAACCAACGTTCTGCACAGCCGCAACATGACCTCCCAACTTCTATAATCAATGCTGTGACCAATAAAGGAGAGCAGAACAAATGCCGCCTTCACTATCCTATCTACCTGCGACTCCACTTTCAAGAAGCTATGAACCTGCACTCCAAGGTCTCTTTGTTCAGCAACACTCCCCAGGACCTTACCGTTAAGTGTGTAAGTCCTGCAAAGATTTGTTTTCCCAAAATGCAGCACCTCGCATTTATCTAAATTAAACTCCATCTGTAACTCCTTGGCCCATTGGCCCATCTATTCAAGATCCCATTATAATCTGAGGTAACCTTCTTGGCTGTCCACTACGCCTCTAATTTTGGTGTCATCTGCAAACTTACTAACTATATCTACGATGTCCATATCCAAATCATTTATACAAATGGCAAAATAGTGGACCAGCACCGATCCTTGTGGCACTCCACTGGTCACAGGCGTCCAGTCCAAAAAGCAACCCTTCACCACTATCTTTTACCTTCAAACCAGTTCTGTATCCAAATGGCTAGTTCTCCCTGTATTCCATGAGATCTAACCTTGCTAAGCAGTCTCTAATGGGGAACCTTATCAAACGCCTTACTGAGGTGCATATAAATCATGTCCATCGCTCTGCCCTCATCAGTCCTCTTTGTTACTTTTCAAAAACTCAATTGAGTTTGTGAGACATGATTTCCCATGCAGAAAGCCATGTTGACTATCCCTAATCCATCCTTGCCTTTCCAAATACATGTACAGCCTGTCCCTCAGGATTCCCTCCAACAACTTGCCCACCACCGACGTCAGGGTCACCGGTCTATAGTTCCCTGGCATGTCCTTACCAAGTTTCTTAAATAATGGTACCATGTTAACCAACCTTCAGTCTTCTGGCACCTCACCTGTGACTATCAATGATACAAATATCTCAGCAAGAAGACCAGCAATCACCACCCTAGCTTCCCACAGAATTCTAGGGTACACCTGATCAGGTCCTGGAGATTTATCCACCTTTATGCATTTCAAGACATCCAGCACTTCCTCCTCTGTAATATGGATGTTTTTCAAGAGATGTCACCACTTACTTCCCCACATTTTATAACTTCCATGTCCTTCTCCACAGTAAACACTGATGCAAAATACTCCTTTAGTATCTCCCCCATCTCCTGCGGATCCACACAATGGCTGCTGTGCTGATCTTTGAGGGCCCCTATTCTCTGAAAATGTGTTGCTGGAAAAGCGCAGCAGGTCAGGCAGCATCCAGGGAACAGGAGAATCGACGTTTCGGGCATAAGCCCTTCTTCAGGAAGGGCGTATTCTTCTTTTGGCCCCTATTCTCTCCCTAGTTACCCTTTTGTCCTTAATGTATTTGTAAAAACTCTTTGTATTCCCTTAACTGGATTTGCCACAGCTATCTCATGTCCCCTTTTTGCCCTCCTGATTTCCCTCTTAAGTATACTCCTACTGCCTTTATACTCTTCTAAGGATTCACTTGATCTATCCTGTCAATACCTGACATATGCTTCCTTCTTTTTCTTAACCAAACACTCAATTTCTTTAGTCATCCAGCATTTCCTACATCTACCAGCCTTTCCCTTCACCCAAACAGAATATACTTTGTCTGGACTCTCGTTATCTCATTTCTGAAGACTTCTCATTTTCCAGCCATCCCTTCACCTGCGAACATCTGCCCCCAGTCAGCTTTTGAAAGTTCTTAACTAATACCATCTAAATTAGTCTTCCTCCAATTTAGAACTTCAACTATTAGATCTGGTCTATCATTTTCCTTCACTATTTTAAAACTAATTGAATTATGGTCGCTGGCCCCAAAGTGCTCCCCCACTGACACCTCAGTCATCCGCCCAGTGTTATTTCCCAAGTGTAGGTCAAGTTTTGCAGCTTCTCTGATTCTTTTACTGAATCAGAAAATTTTCTTGTGTACACTTAACAATTTTGTCTCCATCTAAGCCCTTAACACAATGGCAGTCCCAGTCTATGTTTGGAAAAGTTAAAATCTCCTAGCATAACCACCCTGTTATTCTTACAGAGAACTGAGATCTCCTTACAAGTTTGTTTCTCAATTTCCCTCTGACTATTAGAGGGTCTATAATATAATCCCAATAAATTGATCATCCCTTTCTTTCAAATAACTTCCCTGGATGTATTTCTGGGAATATCCTCCCTCAGCACAGCTGTAATGCTATCCCTTTTCAAAAACACCACTCCCCCTCCTCTCTTGCCTCCATTTCTGTCCTTCCTGTAGCATTTGTATCTTGGAACTTTAAGCTGCCAGTCCTGTCCATCCCTGAGCCATGTTTCTGTAATTGCTATGACATCCCAGTCCCATGTTCCTAACCATGCCCTGAGTTCATCTGCCTTCCCTGTTAGAACAATCTCTACAGTTTGGAAACAGTCCTTTCGACCTCCCCCACCGACCCCTGACCCCTGACCCCCAACCCATTCCCCCAGCCTATTACTCTACATTTACCCTGACTTATCCCTGAACACTATGGGCAATTTAGTTTAGCCAGTTCACCTAGCCTGCGCATCTTTGGATTGTGGGAGTAAATCCACGCAGACACAGGGAGAATGTGCAAACTCCACACAGACAGTTGCCCGAGTCTGGAATCGAACCCGGGTCCCTGGCACTGTGAGGCAGCAGTGCTAACCACTGAGCCACCATAATGCTGGTGCCTTTGACAAGGGGCCACACAGGAGGCTGATAATTAACATAAGAGTTCATGATATTAGGACCATGTTTTGGCATGGTTCGGGAATTGGTTGACTGGCAAAAAAGCAGAGATTAGGAATAAAGACCTATTTTTCAGGATGGCAGCTGGTGACCAGTGGAGTTCCACAGTGTCCATGTTGGGATTACAACTATGCATGTTTTACATTAATGATCTGGATAAAGGGATTGAGGACACTGTTGCTATGTTTGTAAATGACATAAAATAGGTAAAGGTGGACTGAGGAAGGACTTGGACAAGTTAAGAGAATTGGCAAAGTTATAGCAGAATGTAATGTGGGAAAGTGTGGGATTATGAGCTTTGGTAGGAAGAATAGATGCATCGACTACTTACTAAATGAGAACAGGCTTCAGATATCTAGCATAAAGTGACTTGGCAGTCCTAGTTCACTATTCTCAAGGTTAACATGTAGATTCAATTAGCAGTAAGGAAGGCAAGTACAATGTTAACATTAATTTCAAGAGGACTAAGTACAAGAGCAGGGAAGTACTGCTGAAGCTCTGTCAGACTGCTTTTGGAGTATTGTATGCAGTTTTGGGCCCTGTATCTAAGGAAGATATTGGACGGGATGAAGAGCTTGTCATATGAGGAGTGGTTGAGGACTCTGGATCTGTACTCAATGGAGTTCAAAAGGATGAGGGGTAATCTGATGATTGAAACTTATAGGATACTGGGAGGTCTGGGCAAATGTGGCGAAGATGTTTCCACTGGTAGGAGAGACTGGGACCCAAAGACACAGCTTCTGAGTGAAGGGTCAACTTTTCAGAATGGAAATGGGAAGTGTTTTCATCCAGAAAGGTGGTGAATCTGTAAAACTGACTGCTGCAGAAGGCTGTTAAGGCTAAGCCATTGAGTGTATTTAAGACAGAAATGGATAGGTTTTTAATTATTAAGGGAATCGAAGGTTATGGCGAGAAAGCAGGAGAATGGGCTTGAATAACATATCAACAACGATCAAATGGCAGAGCAGACTTGATTGGTTGAATGGCCTAACTCTGATGCTGTATTTTGTGTTTTTATTGACTTGTGCCATATTGATGGTGAACAGCAGTATGTTGTAATCTAGAAGAGGTTTCCCTGTCCACATTTGACCTTGTACTGTGAGAATTAGAACATAGAACATAGAACATAGAACAATACAGCACAGAACAGGCCCTTCGGCCCACGATGTTGTGCTGAACATTTGTCCTAGCTTAAGCACCCATCCATGTACCTATCCAATTGCCGCTTAAAGGTCGCCAATGATTCTGACTCTGCCACTCCCACAGGCAGCGCATTCCATGCCCCCACCACTCTCTGGGTAAAGAACCTACCCCTGACATCCCTCCTTTCTCTTCCACCCTTCACCTTAAATTTATGTCCCCTTGTAACACTCTGTACCCGGGGAAAAAGTTTCTGACTGTCTACTCTATCTATTCCTCTGATCATCTTATAAACCTCAATCAAGTCACCCCTCATCCTTCACCGTTCCAATGAGAAAAGGCCTAGAACTCTCAACCCATCCTCGTACGACCTATTCTCCATTCCAGGCAACATCCTGGTAAATCTTCTCTGCACCTTCTCCAAAGCTTCCACATCTTTCCTAAAGTGAGGCGACCAGAACTGCACATTACTCCAAATGTGGCCTAACGTGTACAGTTGCAACATCACCTCACGACTCTTGACTTCAATCCCTCTGCTAATGAACGCTAATACACCATAGACCTTCTTACAAGCTCAATTCACCTGAGTCGCAACTTTCAAAGATCTATAAACATAGACCGCAAGATCCCTCTGCTCCTCCACCTTACTAAGAACCCACCTTACTAAGAACCCATGAGGTTCAGAGTTAATGTTAAAGACTTCCAGGCCAAGTGCATCCTGACTGTATGCTATTGTGCTAAGTCTGTCCTGCTAGTGGGGCAAGACATATCTAGTGATGGGTAATGTTGGTGTCTGTAATGTTGTCCATAAGGTTTCATTCAGTGGATGTGACTCTGTCAGGCTGATGTTTGATGAGTCTGAGAGACAGCTGTCCCAATTTTTTCACTAGCCTTTGAATTTTAGTAAGGAAGACTTCGCAGGGTCTACTGGGCTGTATTTGCTGAGTTTCATTTTCGGTGCCTACTTCAATGCCAAGTGGTCTGTCTGGTTTCATTCGTTTTCTTCCTTTTATAACAGTTGATTCAACTGAGTGGTTTGTTAGGCTGTTTCAGAGGGCAGCTACTAGAAAACCACATTGCTCTGGCTCTGGAGTCATGTGTTGGCCAGACACAGTCACGAAGGCATTTTCTTTTCTTTTAAAGGAAATTCATGAAGTCTGATAGTTTTTTATGACAGTGGTTTCATGGTCACAATTAGACTTTTAATTCAAGATTTTTGTAGAATTCAAATCTCACCCTCTGCTGATTTAAGCTCTGGTCCCTAAAACACTACCTGGGTCTCTGGATTACTAATCCAGTGATGATATCATATTGCTGTCACTTCATCCTACCCAAGCTAAAGAGGATTTTACTAAATCTGTTAGTTCATGCCACAATTGCAAAAATCTTTATCTTTTTGTATATCTACCTAGGACTGTGCTCCACAATGTTTCTGTATTGTGTTTCTCCAGACCAATGGAGTAACCTTCTGAAATTCTCATTTGTCTGAAATTGACCTTTTCTGCCTTGTGCTTTTGCTTCTTCATTGGCAGCCACGCTTTCAGCTGTTCATGCCCATATTCTGAAAATTCTTCCTGATGACACTGTCTTTTCACTTACTGACTTCACCCTTTTTATCTAGTTATAGGTTGCCCTTCATAATATTGAGTTATTTTCTTCACATCCATATTTTCCTACATGAATACATGACCTATTTAAGTATGAGTTAAGATAATGGTGTTGACCAAGTTGCTGGTTTTTCTGCAGCTGAGAAGAGTTCTGGTTGGTTTCTTTTGGTTGATTTGTGATTTAAATATTAGGGGCTTCTTGGTGGGCAGTTCATTAGTGAAATCAGTTTCCTCGTGCAAAGCTTGTAATGCAAACCTTGGAAGTTGAATCTTCAGGGAGCCGAGAACAAAAACACCATTTGCCTAACCTGATATTTCACATGAAGATGTCCTTATCATTCATTGTTTAAATGTTATTGTTTGATCTAACTAATGTAATCCGCCTGCATAAATTTATCAATTTTAACACTATTATACTTCCTACACAGTGCATTCCCTTGTTGCCTCTACAATTCCATTTATAATAAATCACAATACGTGTGTTTGGAACATGTATTATAATCAGTCAAGTTTTGGGAAATACTGGAGGCAAGTACGATAAGGAAACTTTATATATCCATCTTTCTATTTATCAATTCACCCAAAAGATCAATTCTTTGTGACTGGTACAAATGACAGCATTTGTACTTGTTATGATCCCTTGCAGTTACTGGATTCTGCAGGGTATTGGTAATGTGGTTAAGAATTTTTTTTAATGTCTAATACAGTAGATTTCTTTCCACAACCCCAGCAACAATAGTGTGGCTAAAATCTCTTGGTGTGAGTAAAGCAATCAGGAACAACATTTGCCATCTTCATCCTCTGTTACATATCACTACGAGGCTTAATATTTCAAGGTAAGTGCCTCTCAGCAGCTCCTATTTCGTGCAGGCTCACATGATTGATCTCAGAAATGATAAAGATAGTGCTGGGAAGATGGTACAATGAACCTGTGCAGACTCCCCTGTGGTGAATGATGGGACAGCAGGGTGTTTTTTTGTCGATTTATAGATGGTGTTGCTGATAAAGGGCATAATTGTTCTCAGAAATGAGAAGCAGCTGTAGGGTAAGGTAGATTAGTCCAAAGCTCCATTTGATTGAGTATTAAATATTGAAGCTTATAATGACCATTTCTAGTGCCTCAGCAGTTCCACAATAAAATGCAAAATCAAAGTCAAGAATGTGCATTTAAAAATGATCAAATTTTCAATCTCCATTTCCTTCTAAGAATCCAATTCAATTCATGAACTTTGACATGTACCTCTGGACTTGGCTAATAAATTCAAAATTTTTGTTTATGGCAATTCATTACAAGTTGCATTTTCTTCATTTTTCTTTCTCATTTTCTCATATGCCACTAATATTGAACACTCCCATGATGTAAAGCTCCTTCTGCACTGCTTCGATAATGACAAAACACCTCCACTGTCACTCATATGCAGTCCATTGTCATTCCTTCCTTGCATCCAGTTTCAGGCTTTTCTTTGAAAAGACAATGAAATCCAATTAGTCTTTGATAAGTGGTCAATCATACTTTTGCTCTTCTGTTGTTGACTTGCTTATTGTTCACTATTTCATTCCTCTTGCACATTTGAATTACTGTAAAGTGTATGGACTGCTTTTAGTAAAATTATTTTTGTATTCATCTGCCGTATGTGTATCCTGTGCTCGTATCCTGAGCATACAAACACAGTTTATCTGTTTAGTTTTTCATTGTTTGCTCTCTAGGGGGAACAACGCAAATCACTGTCAAGGAAACCAAACTGAAGAATTTAAGCTGAGATTACTTGTCATATTTTCAATACATTTTTGTTGTTCGTTCATAGGATTCATCACTGACTGGGCCAGTATTTATTGCCCATCTTTAAGGTGGTAACCTGTCTTTGACTTACCAGGAAATCCTTATCTGTATGCATATCCATAACCTTGTTAGGAAGGGAGTTTCCAGGTTTTAATTTTGTAGCAGTGAAAGAATAGTGATATAATTCCAAGTTTGGATGATTCATGGTTTCAAGGGGAATTTGAAGGTGATGACCTTCCATGTATCTGCTGCCTTTGTTCTTCTAGCTGGTAAATGTCACAGGTTTGAACAATGTTGTTGGAAGAATCTTGGCAAGTCGTTGCAGTGCACTTTGTAGGTGGTATATACCTGCCACTGAGGATTAGTAATGGAGGGAATTAATGTTAAAAGTTTGTGATGAACCAATCAAGTGGGCTGCCTTGTCCTCGGTGGCGTAAAGTATTGTTGGGGGTGCACTCAGCCAGGCAAGTGTGGAGTATTCTATCATACTTCCTGACTTGTGCCTTATAGATGATGGATGGTCTCTGGGGAGTCTGTGGTGAGTTGCTTGCTGCAGCATTCCTGGCCCTGGCTGTTCTTTTGTACCTACAGTGTTTATAACTAATCCAGTTCAGTTTCTGGCCAGTGGTAACCACCCAATAAGTTGTTAGACTAGAATCTGAACCAGACCAGCCATAGAAAGTGAAGACATTGAGGAGTCATGAGGTGAGTTACTTGCTGCAGGACTCCTTGTCTCTGACTTGCTGTTCTAGCCACGGCTTACCTATTACATTTTCTGCTCAATGGTAATACCAGGATGTTAGTAGCTTGGTATTCAGCAATGACAAAGTCATTGAATGACAAGAGATGATGGGTGGCTTCTCTTTAGTTGTGGATGGCCATTGCCTGGCACTTGTGTGGCATGAATATTGCTTACTGTTTCATTGTGAACATCCCTATACCTAATGTTGTGATGGAGGAAGGTTCATTAGAGTAGCTGAATGTTGTTGGGCCTAGGATACTACCGTGAAAAATTGCCTTCATTGATATCCTACTGCTAAGGTAATTGATTACCAAAAATCACAGCCTTTGTGCACGGTATGGCTCCAGCTTTTCCCTTGATTCCCATTGGGTTTTTTAGTGCCACATTTAGTCAAACACTGCCTTAATGTCAAGGATAGTCACTCCCACTTCTCTTCTTGAGCTCAGCTCTCTAGTCCAGATTGGGGTCAAGACTCTAATGAGATCAGGAGCTGCCTTGGCCTGCTGGAACCTAAACTGTGCAGCAGTGAGCAGGCTATGATTGGGTATGTTCCATTTGATAACTTTGATCCCTTCCATCACTTTCATGGTTTGAGAGTATACTGATTTGGGGTTAATTGGCCAGTCTGTGTTGGTCCTGCTCTTTGTGTACAGGACACACATGGGGAATTTTCTATATTGCTGAGTTGATAGTAGTATTGTAACTGTACTGCAACATTTTGTGTCATGGTAGAGCTACTTCTAGAGCACATTTCCAGGACTATTGGTTTGTTTTTTCATATCATGTGGAGTGCATCCAGTTGGCTACAGAAACTGCATTTGTGATGCTGGGGACCTTTGGAGGATCTGGATGTAGGTTTACTTGCTGAGCTGGAAGGTTCGTTTTCAGATGTTTCATCACCATACTAGGTAACATCTTCAGTGAGCCTCCGAATGAAGCACTGGTGGTGCAGCCCACTTTCTATTTAAATGTTTCTCAAAACTCACGTCTGGAGGAGGCTAGCATGGATGGGAGGGGCACCCAGGAGTTTCAGTGGCAGGGAGTAGGGGTGGGGAAGGGATGAGTTGAGGGAGAAAAGAGGAGAGGGCTTTGGAGGAGGGGAGAGAGTGAGGAGGAGAGGACTTGGACTCTCTTTGTTCTTTGGCTTCTGGGCCCATTTTTCTTCTCACCCCAGTGGTTTCTTGTCCCACATTCACCCTGCTCCACTACTAAAGCCCAGTTCCAAATCACATGGTTTTCCTTGCACGTATGCAGTAACGTGTGACATCAAACGAAACTCTACGTGTTCACAACAGTATTTGGGACCATACACGTGTCTTTCTGAATGAGCATGTGTGAAATTGCCTGCAGTTGCTGGTGTCAGCAAATGCTGCCTCAATTGTCTCCCACCATTCCTGACTGACTGGCAGGCTTGCAGAGCTTAAATCGGATCCATTGGCTGTGTGATTGGTTAACTCTCTCTATTGAATGTTGCTGATTTCACTTGCATATGGAGTAAGCCTGCATTGTATAAAAATGATTGGATGTTGAAATGAAGAAAAAAAGTGAAATATTATGGCAGTGTCTCTTTGCATTAACTAGGTGGAGTGAATTTTAATACAGTTAATGCGCAATACAAGGCAGGTTTATCTTGTTGACTTGTACATAGTCATAAATCAAGATGGGCTAAGATTCCTTCAAATGAAACTATAAAATAGGGTAGAAATTTGTTGAGTAAGCACCATAATATTTGCTGATCATTCTACTTAAGGCATATTCATGGAAGTAATGAAATGAATGGGTTTGGCTGTATGCTAAGTGTTCATCTTACTGTTTTAAACAGTATTATCTAATCATTTTGTAGAGAGCTCAAATATTTGATTTTGTTCAATTACGGTGCCGCAAATGTTGTAATCTACCACCAAAGCACCAGAGTTGGTTATATTCTGTATATACTTCGAATGTGGAGACTGGTACAGTACTGATAATTCTGTTTGTTCAATTGATTGAGTTTAACAAGAAGGAATATTGGATATCAAGAGTAATGGATGTTTGGGAAACTGTTGGGAGGCTGAAATTTAATTGTGTTGCCAATGACTGAGATGAAAGCTCGACTAGTTTATGAACATCACATGACATTGCAACTGAATTGCAGCTGTCAACCCCTTTGCTGATGTCTCCCTAACCCTTTTTAAGAATTTGCTCAGTGTCATTTTTTTCTCAATACTCCAAACCCACTGTTTCTCAAACAGGAGGGAATCAGATGATATTTTTCAAGCCCCACTTTCTTCCCCACAGAATCAGTTGATAAGAATTTTTACAGCTGTTCTCCAGAATGACTTTCTCCTCAGTATTTCATCTCACCCATAAAAACATGTTGTGCATCTGCCTGACATTGATAAATTCACTGTGTCCCGGGGCTAGCACATGAATCAAACTTCATAAGTAGTCATGTTACAAATTCTCAATTTCTGGTCAACTCTATATTCTTAAACCATTTTGACCCTCAAATGGTAAGTGAGGATTACCTCGTTTTATTACTTTTCCTTTGTTCCACTGTTGCGAAGACTAATCCTTGGCTTGCCATTTTAAGATGTGGTGCTGGGATATATAGACCTCACAAGGCCCCTGGGTGACCATTGATCAGTCCCGAGCAATTGGATCTCAATGGGTTTTATAGTAAAGTATTTTGACTCTTTGGATAAGTGATGGGCATCATTGATCAAGACTTCTGCTGATGATGATAATTCAATGTCATTTTGAAGAGTTCGCATTAGGGCAAGACAGATTCTGAATCAGCTGTCAGTGTCCCATTGTTGAAAAGTTTACTGAAACTACAGACCTAGTCTTGCATAAGAAAGAAGATGTGAGGGTTATCAAAGACAGCAGGGCTTTTTGAAATATTGATAATAGTTACCGACCACACAGATTTTGCTTCTGCGAAGAATACCCTGTAAAACCTTGGCTTCCTTGCTGCTTTGTAATAAGCTTCTGGGTGAAAGCAGAAAAGGTTTGCTCTATAAACCCTTAAAAATTTCTGAAAATAAACTACATTTACTGTGTATAGCAATGGTACAAAATTCCCCACAGCATATTTTTCTTGTTAGGTTAACTGACATGTTAACACATTAAAAATTGCCCAAGCCCCTCTGAACTAAAGTATGTGCTGTTTTTAAAGGCCTTTGGAGGCTTATGGAAGCAGAGTTATAAAATGTGCTGTACTTTGTGGAACAGAGCTAAATGTGCTTGGGGCAACATAGACGTAAAGTAATTGATATGGTGACAAGAGGAACAGAATAAGTAAGGATATTTCTTGCTATATCTTGCCTGTGAGATCGTACTAATATAGACAATGTAAGCAAGCTAATTGAGAAACAATTTGTGATGTGCAAAGCTTCACTGTGACCTTTGTGGGTGTATAAAACCTAGTATCAACTGCTAAATATTTATAGATTTAAGAACATACATTGGGACAGATGTTAACCACATGACTCCTTTTAAGCTAGCTCCACAGTTCAATGCAATAAGCAAACCCCCTACCTTGAGTCAGTTTTCTTACTGCCATCCTAAAACCTTCGATCTCCAGAGTGACTAGAAATCTGTCCATCTGCACTTTAACTGTGTTCTATAATGGAGCATCCATAACCCTCTGTGGTTGAGATTTCCAAAGATTCTCAACCCTTTGAGTAAAAATGTCTCTTCTCATCTTAGCACAAAATGATCATCCTCTTATCCTGAGAATGTGTCCTTCTGTTACAGATTTCCCAGTCAATGGAGTGACAACCCTGTGAATCCTCTTCAGAATCTTGTATGTTTCAATGAGATCACCTTTCATTAAATTCAGACAGGGTGGATCAAATTTATTCAGCTTCTTAACATAGAGTAACAATTTCCTCCAGGGAACTACTCTAGTGAACCCTTTCTACCACCTCTAAGGCATGTATGTTATTTATGAGATATGAAGACCAAATTTGTGTGAAGTACTCTAGTTGTTACAATTGTAGCAAGACTTCCTTTTTCTCCAATCTAATTACCAAGAAGACCTATATGCATTCTGCATGTTTTCAAAATATGCATATTTTTTAGCTTTTTATAATTGTAAGGAAAGATGGCTTGGAAGTTCCTACTTGTAATATCCAGTACCACAAAAGTGCTGAGTTATGGAATATATCTTGAGTTGTACCTGTTTAATTGCAATTCACTTAGTTGCAATTCCCATGTGAACATCAACATTTCAAGTATTAGCTATTTCTTCCTTTTCATTTCTAATTCTAGATAGTTACTTTATTTTATTATAGTTTCCACACATGGGTATCCTGCTTTAACAAGAGCTTTCATCTTTGAACCTGAACGTAATATCATACAATGCTAGGCTCATGAATAACATTCCTAAAAGCAAGTCCTTGGACACTGGAAATCTAAAATGAACAGAAAGTGGTGGAGAAAGTCATATCTGATAGTATTTGTGCTTTGAGGAACAGAGTTAATGTTTTAAGTTCAGGAACAGTTCCAAACAAGAGTGAAATTAGACTCAAAATGCTCTTTCTCTCTCGATATATGTAGCTGGGAGTGCTGGGTTTCTCCAGCATTTTGTATTTTTGTTCAAATTTGGCTGCTAATGCTTGACAGTGTTATGTGGGTGAAGGAAGAAATTAAATCAAATTTCAAGATGTTTGAACAAAGAAAGCACCTGGACTTGTTATTGCCAAAGCAACTGGATGTTTTGAACATCATTACCACCCATAAATAGGATTAAAATCTCCGTCCAGACATGGTGTGAAGAGTCACATAGATGAAAATAAATTATAATGGATGGAAAACAAGACTGTCATATATCTGATGTTCTCTTATTCAGTTATGTTAATTCAAATATATCGTACATTTAGAAAAGCTGTGATTTATACAACATTGGGAAATGGTGATTTGATCCATGGAATTCACAAGAGTCAACTATTTCCAATCCTCCGCAAACCAGTTTAATACCAAGATCAAATCTTAATTTATTGGAGAAAATTGCAGCTGTAAGTTGCAAGAATATAAGATGAAATGAAAAAAAAACCTCTATGTTAGTTGTTGGGAAATCTGGTTGATTCAAAGGCTTTCAGTTTAATTCCACTGCTCTGCTGCTCAACAGCCATCCAGTGCAGTTGCCCTTTATTGGTGACTTTTGTCAATTGTCAAATTTCATTATATGATTTCTTTTCATAGGTCGTAAAGGTGAGTTAGTAGCTTAGCAGGAGATCAGATCCATTTTTCTAATTGTGATTGAGAGAGATTTAAAGGGCTCCTCTGAAGACTGCTGCTCAATTGGTACCACCTTTCTGCCTATCGAAGGACAGTGTGAGGGCAAACGGACAACAGCTGAGAAATGACAGGGTAAAGAGGCACAATGAAATCAAGAGAGTACATTTGTATGTGGAAACCATCTAAATGGATGACAAAAATAGATCTAATAGCAAATTGCATAATTAACAGAAAAATACAGAAAAATATAAAGTCGAGCACTGCTTATTTGTGAGTTTAAGAAATATTACTTTAGTTTTCATATTTAGCCATGTATTTCATGACTGCTGTTGTATATTACTTTCCTGAAGCATTTTAATGTGCCTTTATTCCATATACACTATCATTTTAATTTTGCTCGTAGAGTCATAGAGAAGTACAGCACGGAAACAGACCCTTCCATCCAACTCATGCATGCCGACCAGATATCCTACCCTAATTTAGTCCCATTTGACAGCACTTGGCCCATATCCCTCTAAACCCATCCTATTCATATACCAATCCAGATGCCTTTTAAATGTTGTAATTATACGAGTCTTCACCACTTCCTTTGGCAGCTCATTCCATATACGGACTATCCTCTGCGTAAAAAAATTGCCCCTTGGATCCCTTTTAAATTTTTCCCCTCTGATCCTCAACCTATGCCCTCCAGTTCTGGACCATCCCACCCCATGGAAAAGACCTTGTCTATTTATCCTATCCATGCTTCTGATGATTTTATAAACCTCAATAAGGTCACTCCTCAGCCTCTGACACTCCAGGGAAACCCACCTAGTCTATTCAGCCCCTCCCTGTAGCTCAAATCCTCCAAACTTGACAACATTCTTGTAAATCTTTTCTGAATCCTTTTAAGTTTCACAACATCCTTCCAATGGGAGAGGGACCAGAGTTGCATGCAATATTCCAAAAGTGGCCTAACTAACACCCTGTACAGCTGCAACATGACCTCCCAACTCTTGTACTCAATGCTCTGACTAATAAAGGAAAGCATAACAAGCACCTTCTTCACTATCCTATCTACGTTAGACTTCACTTTCAAGGAACTATGAACCAGCATTCCAAGTTCTGCAACACTCCCTAGGACCTTACCATTAACTGTATAAGTCATGCTCTGATTTGCCTTTCCAAAATGTAGCACCTCACATTTATCTAAATTAATGTCCATCTGCCACTCAGCCCATTGGCCTATCTGATCAAGATCCCATTATACTCCGAGGTAACCTTCTTCACTATCCAATTTTGGTGGCTTCTGCAAACTAACTATACCTCCTATGTTCACATCCAAATCATTGATATAAATGAGGAAAATCTTGTAGTTCATGATTCTAGTAACATAATTGATAATCAGGCAAATGATATCTAGTGATTACAGTTTGCATAGGCCTGGTTCTAATTTTGCATAATGGAATTAAGGAATAATACATTCTTGCAAATCAAAGTGTTTCATCACTCAGCCATGTGATAATTGAAAACTGGACTTCTTCATTCCACTGAACTAAGTTTTGAATCAATTACAAAGTTTATTAGATGCTTCAGGTTAGAGGTTGGCATAGTGGTCATCTCACTGATCTAGTAATCCAGAGGTTAATTCTCTGGGGATGTGGGCCAAACTCTACCTCATAAGCTGGTGGAGTGTAAATCTGGAATTGAAAGCTACTCTCAATGCTGACATCCGTGCAACTTACATCAAATGTTTTAAATACCCATTTGGCTTACTAATGTCCCTTAAAGTAGGAACTCTAAATTCCTTGCCTGCTCTGACCTACATGTGCCTCCAGATGCACATCAGTGTAGTTGATTCTTAACTGCTGTGAGCAATGGCAAGTTCAAGTGATGGTCAACGAATACTGCCCTTAGCAGTAGTGCCCACATTCCACGAAATGACAACAAAAAAAAAGCCAAATCTTTATCCAACAGTAGATGGTGTAAACAGACTATTTAAAATAAATGTGTGTAATTTCCTTTCCAATACCAACTAAACAAATGCAGTATTGTTATTTAGGAACAGTAAAGTGCTGAAATAATGTACATGAATATGTTTCATGTGTAAAAGTTAGTATCCAAATTATTATTGAAGAAATTTATAATCATTCTGTTCCCAAGTCCTCACTCACAACTTTGACGGTTCACTTGGTACATGACACTGCAAGCTACCACTGAATGTCACTTATGCCTTTTACATTTTTGTAAATGAATAGATACTTTACTCTAAATCCCTTGCTCTTTTGTAATTCCTCCCACTGTACCACTGAAAAATCAGAAAAGTAGTCTGTGAGGAAGCGTGGGTACAAAAATTGAAATATATCTTGTCTTGAGAAAAGTATGTTGACCCTTAATATGTTTGCAGTAAATCTTTACATGGTTTCACAGACACGTTTGGAATTCACCTTGCTTTAGTTTTTATACAGTTCAACAATTGATGATGGTTACCATATGTACCATAGAACATGTAATAGTTATAAAGATAACTTTTTTTCTTCTTTCTATCCCTGTTCTGAAGAGTGTGTATATGGCTCTTGTACATCACATGGCTCAAGCTATGTCCAAATTTTTGTTATTTCATTCCTGCTTGCCAGTAGTTTAGAAGACTCTTTGAATGCTTCAAAAAGCTGATAATGTAAATTACTGTCAACTCCTACACTGCTCCTTTTTTGTTACCTGCTTGAAAAGAGGAGGAATTACACTTCAATTTAAATTTCATTTTATTGTCACCATCTATCAGGGGCAAGTATTTGTAACTCTTTTGCAAATGGACAGTACAATCTGGACCTCCATTAGAGGTTTATTCACACTCACTGCAAAGTATGATCAATGTGCTTCACAATGAGCTTATTGCACTCTGGTTCATCTTGAGTGTTTCTCTAAGGAAAACATCATCAAATTAAGTGAAACCCTATGGTCATGATATTCTAGTTATCATTGCTTTTATAAGCTGGAAAACTTAAATTTGATAATAACAACAATCGCTCCCATTGATCAACTATAGTATTTGGCAGTGTTTCAGTACAATAGTTAACATGAGAGCAATATTTCTTATTTAATACCATTTTTCCTTAAGGTTTCCGATCTCTTTATCTCTCCTGACATTACAATTGTGACTATACTTCAAAAGTGCTGCATTGGCTGTGAAGCACTTTGAGACCAGAGACAATGAAGGATAGTATATATTAATCTGAGGTTTTCAGGATTATAATTTTACAGTTTGACATTTATGATTGCATTTTGGAAGGCACGTGTTTATCACTTTAGGGGTAGACTATAAACCATTCTGCAGAGAATCAGTAATTTAGGAAGTAACATTATCATCTTAAACTTAAACCTACGTTCAAATATGTTAATGTTAATGTTTATGTTAATGATACTAGATAGAAGTTGAAACTAGTGGCATGTTTTTAAAAGAAAATTGTGAATATTTAGGCAGCTAGCTTTTAAAACTTTCAATACAGCTGAGATCTCCTTATGAAAATTCAAATGTAGAAATAAAGCAATGTGTGGAAGAGACCAAATGCATGCCAAGCATAGGCCCATCAGTCTCCTATCTAATAACACCTTTTTTTAAATCAGGGATAAACTTTGGGACTGCTGTAGGATTTGGAATAAACCTGGTGAGGAAATTCTGAAAGTAGGAAGCAAGTGGCATTTGAATGATTGAAATGCTGCTTGGGATTTTCCAGAGATTATTGTTGGATTCTCCCCATTCCTATTTTGGTAAGAGGAATGGTTGGTCTTCGGAAGTTGGAACTACATATTTCATGAATGATTTACTTGTACTTGTGACATCTTACTCTGAAGGTTGCAATGCATGTTTTAATATCTCTCAAATTAGTTCTTATGTTATTTTGCTCTGGTCACTATTCCATAAATGTTCAGAAGTGGATAAGTTATGTATCTGGAGGGAAACAATTACAATAAACTTTAAATGATTGCTGTTTTTATGCTTCATGGGCATCTTTAAAGGAGGCTTTTCCAAAGTTTGTGTTTCCAAGCCCCAGTTCCCTTTCGGCTTACTTTTTGTCAAGCTCCATGTCCTCTGAGTAACCTGATGTTGCACCAATCTGAAGCCAGCAGATTGCCTCTGGACTCCTGTTTTACGCAACAACTTGCCAGATGAAATTAAATCAAAGCTTCCAGATGCCAGAAAGATACGTGGGAATGCAACTAGTGAAGATGACCGAGTCTGCAAGGGGATTTAGAAAGGTTAAGCGAATAGGCAAAAACTTGTCAGGTGAAATGTAATCTTTAATGAAACATAATGGGAAAATGTGAGGCTTGCACACTTTTGACAAGAAGACTAGAAGGGCTGAAAGCTGTTCAAATGGAGGAAGGCTGTAGGAAGCTGCAGAAAAGAAGGTGTTTGGGAGATTTTGCTGAAATGATATCAGGCACCAGTCAAAACACAACCTGAAAATTATGAACAGTCTTATGTCCCTTATCTAAGGAAAGGTATATTGGCATTGTAGGCAGTCCAGAGAAGGCTCACGAGATTGATAGCAAGTATAGGGGGACCATCTTAAGAGGAGAGATTGATTAGATTGTGCTTGTACCTTTTTGGTATTTAGACGAATGATAACAAAATGACATATCAAAACAAGTAAGATTCATAGGGGACTTGATAGGGTGGATGTTGAAAGGTTGTTTCCCCTTGTAGGAGAATCTAAGACCAAATGGCAGCATTTCAAATAAGGGGTCTCTCATTTATGACCGTAGGGAAGAGTAATTTCTCCTCTGAGGGAAATGAATTTGTGGAATTCTTTACTGCTTAGGGCTGTAGAAGCTGAGTCTTTTAAGTTTATTCAAAGATGAGGTAGGTTTCTAATCAGTATAGAAATTGAGGGTTATGGCTAAAAGGCACAAGACAGGAGTTGCGGATCATCAGATCAACAATGATCACGTTTGAATAGTGGAGAAGACTTGATAGGGCAAATGGACTACTTCTCTTATGTCTTACGGTAAAATAGGCTGGGCCTACTGCCTGCACCTTGTGGGCATCTGTGAAGTAAGTTGGAAGTAAGCATGCAGGTGGTGAAGATGACAAATGGTATGTTGTTTTTCATAGCAAGAGGAGTCGGGTACATGAGCAAGAATGTCTTGTTTTAATTGTGCAGGAACTTGGAGGAGAACATCTGGAGTATTGTGTGCAGTTTTGGCCTCCTTATCTGAGGAAGGATACTCTGGCTGGTGGGAGTGCAACAAGTGCTTGCCAGGTTAATGCCTGGGATGACAGGGCTGCAGTATGAGGAGAAGCTGAATCATTCACTAGGGTTTAGAAAGGAGGACTGTAATTACATATAGAAGTCTATATAGGTTTCTGTCAGGACTGGAGAGGGGAAACCCGGAAGGATCATTCCAAGAACCAGGGAGTCCTGAATCTGAGTCAGTCCAGGAATATGGGTAAGCCATTTTGGGTTGAGATGAGCTGAAATTTCTTCACACAGTGGTGCGCCTGTGGAAGTTTTCTAGCACAGCAAGCAATTGAGGTCAGAACATTGAAAATTTTCAAGAAGGAGATAGATTTCTCTGGACTAAAGGGATCAAAGAGTATGGGGCAAAAGCAGGAAAACGGTATTGAATAGGATGCTCTTCCATGGTCCTAATGAATGGTAGAGCATGCTTGAAAGGTTGACATTAGTTAAGCTGCTTTTGGAATATTGCGTGCAATTCTGGTCTCCCTCCTATCACAAGGATGTTGTGAAACTTGAAAGGGTTCAGAAATAAATTATAAAGATGTTGCCAGGGTTGGAGGGTTTGAGCTATAGGGAGAAGCTGAATAGACTGGGGCTGTTTTCTCTGGAGCGTTATAGGCTGAGGGGTGACCTCGTAGAGGTTGAGAAAATCATGAGGGGTATGGATAGGATAAATAGATAAGGTATTTTCATGTGGTGGGGGAGTGCACATCTAGAGAGCATAGGTTGAGAGTGAGAGGGGAAAGGTTTAAAAGGGGCAACCTTTTCATGCAGAGGGTGGTGCATGTATAGAATGAGCTGCCAGAGGAAGTGGTGGAGGCTGGTATAATTATAACATTTGAAAGGCATCTGGGTGGGTACATAAATCGATTACTCCCAGTGCTACGAGCTCGTGAGGGCAGGAATAGGAGGATAGAGCAGATGAATGCATGACTGAGGAGCTGTCTCTTTTGGGGTAGAAGTGACCTGTACAAGAAGGACGGATTGCAACTAAATTGGAAGGGGACTATCATACTGGCAGGGACATTTGCTAGAACTGCTTGGGAGGATTTAAACTAGTAAGGTGGGGGGGTAGACCCAGGGGGACAGTGAGGAGAGAGATCAATCTGACACTGGTACAGTTGAGAACAGAAGTGAGTCAAACAGTCACGGCAGGCAGGGACAAGGTAGGACTAATCAATTAAACTGCATTTATTTCAATGCAAGGGGCCTAACAGGAAAGGCAGATGAACTCAGGGCATGGTTCGGAACATTGGACTGTGATATCATAGCAATTACAGAAACATGGCTCAGGGATGGGCAGGACTGGCAGCTTAATGTTCCAGGATAGAAATGCGACAGGAAGGATAGAAAGGGAGGCAAGAGAGGAGGGGGAGTGGCATTTTTGATAAGGGATAGCATTACAGCTGTACTGAGGGAGGATATTCCCAGAAATGCATCCAGGGAAGTTATTTGGGTGGAACTGAGAAATTAAAAAGGGATGATCACCTAATTGGGATTGTATTATAGACCCCCCAATAGTCAGAGGGAAATTGAGAAACAAACTTGTAAGGAGTCCTCAGCTATCTGTAAGAATAATAGGGTAGTTATGGTAGGGTTTTTAACTTTTCAAACATCGACTGGGACTGCCATAGTGTTAAAGGTTTAGATGGAGAGGAATTTCTTAAGTGCTTCCAGACAATTTTCTGATTCAGTATGTGGATGTACCTACTAGAGAAGGTGCAAAACTTGACCTACTCTTGGGAAATAAGGCAGGACAAGTGACTGTAGTGTCAGTGGGGGAGCACTTTGGGACCAGCGACCATAATTCTATTTGTTTTAAAATACTGATGGAAAAGGATTGACCAGAACTAAAAGTTGATGTTCTAAATTGGAGAAAGGCCATATTTGATGGTATTAGGCAAGAACGTTCGAAAGCTGATTGGAGGCAGATGTTTGCAGGTAAAGGGAGGGCTGGTAAATGGGAAGCTTTCAGAAATGAGATAACAAGAATCCGGAGAAAGTATATTCCTGTCAGGGTGAAAGGGAAGGCTGGTAGGTATAGGGAATGCTGGATGACTAGAAGTGTACAAAGAAAGTAAGAGTACACTTAAGAGGGAAATCAGGAGGGCAAAAAGGGGACATGAGATAGCTTTGGCAAATAGAATTAAGGAGAATCCAAAGGATTTTTACAAATATATTAAGGACAAAAGGGTAACTAGGGAGACAATAGGGCCCCTCAAAGATCAGCAAGGCGGCCTTTGTGCGGAGCCACTGAAAATGGGGGAGATACTAAATGAATATTTTGCATCAGTATTTACTGTGGAAAAGGATATGGAAGATATAAACTGTAGGGAAATAGATGGTGGCATCTTGCAAATTGTTCAGATTACAGAGGAGGAAGTGCTGGATGTCTTGAAACAGTTAAAGGTGGATAAATCCCCAGGACCTGATCAGGTGTACCCGAGAACTCTGTGGGAAGCTAGAGAAGTGATTGCTGGGCCCTTGTTGAGATATTTGTATCATCGATAGTCACAGGTGAGGTGCCGGAAGACTGGAGGTTGGCAAATGTGGTGCCACTGTTTAAGAAGGGCAGTAAAGACAAGTCAGTGAACTATAGACTGGTGAGCCTGACCTCAGTGGTGGGCATGTTGTTGGAGGGAATCCTGAGGGACAGGATGTACATGTTGGAAAGGCAAGAAGGTGGTGGTGGAGGGTTGTTTTTCAGACTGTAGGCCTGTGACCAGTGGAGTGCCACAAGGATCAGGCCCTCTACTTTTTGTAATTTACATAAATGATTTGGATGCGGGCATAAGAGGTACAGTTAGTAAGTTCGCAGATGACACCAAAATTGGCGGTGTAGTGGACAGCGAAGAGGGTTACCTCAGATTACAACAGGATCTGGACCAGATGGGCCAATGGGCTGAGAAGTGGCAGATGGAGTTTAATTCAGATAAATGTGAGGTGCTGCATTTTGGGAAAGCAAATCTTAGCAGGATTTATACACTTAATGGTAAGGTCCTAGGGAGTGTTGCTGAACAAAGAGACCTTGGAGTGCAGGTTCATAGCTCCTTGAAAGTGGAGTCGCAGGTAGATAGGATAGTGAAGAAGGCGTTTGGTCTGCTTTCCTTTAGTGGTCAGAGTATTGAGTGCAGGAGTTGGGAGGTCATGTTGCAGCTGTACAGGACATTGGTTAAGCCATTGTTGGAATATTGCGTGCAATTCTGGTCTCCTTCCTATCAGAAAGGTGTGAAACTTGAAAGGGTTCAGAAAAGATTTACAAGGATGTTGCCAGGGTTAGAGGAGTTGAGCTATCGGGAGAGGCTGAACAGGCTGGGACTGTTTTCCCTTGAGCGTCGGAGGCTGAGGGTGACCTTATAGAGGTTAACAAAATTATGAGGGGCATGGATAGAATAAATAGAAAAGTCTTTTCCCTGGGGTCGGGGAGCCCAGAACTAGAGGGCATAGGTTTCAGGAGAGGGGGAAAGTTATAAAAGAGACCTAAGCGGCAACTTTTTCACACAGAGGGTGGTACGTATGGAATGAGCTGCCAGAGGAAGTGGTGGAGGCTGGTACAATTGCAACATTTAAGAGGCATTTGGATGGGTTTAGAGGGATATGGGCCAGGCGGTGGCAGGTGGGACTAGATTGGGTTGGAATATCTGGTCGGCATGGACAGGTTGGTCCGAAGAGTCTGTTTCCGTGCTTTACATCTCTATGACTCTATGACTGTATGAATAGGAAGAGTTTAGAAGGATATGGGCCAAATGCAGGCAAATGGGACTAGATTTATTTAGGATATCTGGTCGTCATGGACGAGTTGGACTGAAGGTTCTGTTTCCATGCTGCAAGTCTCTATGGCTCGATGTATTTGGAACCTATTTATCTGTTGGAACCTATTTTGGAACCACTTCCTCTGTGTCCAGCTCCATGCAAAATTCAGAAACAACCGTAACCTTGAAGCTGATGACAACTGAGCTGTTTTATTCTCACCAGTTATGTTTCACTCAACTGAATGATTTAACTTCCCAAGTTGAACAGCTATTGCAGGTTGCATTAAGGAATAGTGATTTTTTTTGTAAAACGTGCCCTTTTGTATGATTATTGGAGTGATTTTTTTTCTCTGCAGTTCCACTTAACCGACATCTGTACTCAGAATCTCTACTGAGTCAGCAGTTCGCTGTGTACTACAGTAATCATGATTCGGAGATGCCGGTGTTGGACTGGGGTGTACAAAGTTAAAAATCACACAACACCAGGTTATAGTCCAACAGGTTTAATAGGAAGCACACTAGCTTTCGGAGCAACGCTCCTTCATCACAATCACCTGATGAAGGAGCGTCGCTCCGAAAGCTAGCGCTTCCAATTAAACCTGTTGGACTATAACCTGGTGTTGTGTGATTTTTAACTTACTACAGTAATGGCCACAAAGCTGCTCTTGATTGGGCGTTCTCAATTTGTTAGTTCTTTGTAACACTGCCTTTTTATCCTTGCTGGTGTTTGACTATTCCTGTTCTTCCCAAATATCTTGTATCCCTTGTATGGTAAATTTAATTCAATGATCCCAGCTGGGCCAGAAATGCCTAGGAATCATGAGATTTTAATTACTAGTTCCCATTTGCATTTCTAATTTAACCCCATTGTAACCCAAGTACTTCTAAAATTCATTAATATGTATCTCATTTTGATGTTTGCCTAATTAGCATTCACCTTTGTTGTCTGGACACCGTGACATTCTTGTGCTACATTCTCAGCCTCTTCATGATCACTTTCTACATCAGATCAGCTCTTTGCCCATTCTCAACTGCACTTTGGCTCAATTGTTCATTTGGGGTGAATTTTAGATTGAGATATATTATATGTTGACATATACATGAAATGTCATATTTACATTTCCTTTGCTTAGCTTCACTCTTGAGTTTGAGGCTAAGTTAATAGTAATGTAATCAGCTTGATCTTTCACAAATCTGGCCACTCTGGCTTGATTATGGTAGGGCACATGGTATTGTTCAGATTGATAAATTGATAAGCACCATTAGCAATGTCTGTGACGATGTCCATAGCTTAATTCCAAATTGGAAAGAATACAGAAGTAAAGCTCATTATTACCAAAGCAAAAATTCAGTGTCCGCTTGCCTTCTGTCATAATTGGAGCTGGGGGGCTGACTTGGCACCTAAGGAATTCCAGCTGGAAATGATTGGATTAACATTTGTGGTGAGAGAGCAGAAGTGGAATTGAGAGCAATCAAAAATTACCAGTCTATTTGGCCGAAGGACCTATTCCTATTCTTGAATTGCTTACGCTAGGTTTATCATAAACCTTTTTTTTTCAAAAATGAGCTTTATTGTGCCCAAACTACTGCAGACAATATTCGTCTTGGAAGAGTAAAGTGTAGATTGTGTACTTGAATGCCGATAACAATTGAGTTTCTGACTTGCCATGTAAAGAGCACAGTCTATACCTGCCATTTGCAAGGTAAATGTCTGGAGAGGGCGGACACAATTAGGGGAGCAATTCTCTACAAAAGTGTTTCTGTGCAGATACTACTTTGGTTATATGGACTCAGTGCTTGCTTTCCTATACAATACAAACTAACTGTAATCTTTACTGATCTCAGGCTTGGGTTCTGAGGAGGTTATGGAGACAGTTTAAAAAAAAAATTAGAGCATTAAGCTTCAAAAGCTTTCCTTGGTAACGTAATGCATATTTAGAACAAAGAACAATGTAGCACTGGAACAGACCCTTCAGCCCCCCCAAGGCTGCGTCGATACATTTATTACTCTCTGTGTAAAATGGTGTACTTTCTGCTTAAATTTTCTATTTATTTCTAAATATTACCTTCAGACAATATGTTCAGGTGGAATGTTGTGGGCTGGAATCTCATTTCAGGATTAGAATACAGAGTTAGGATCAGATCAGGGAGAGTGCGGAGCTGAATACATGGCTGCAGGGATAGTGCAGGAGGGAGGGTTTTAGATTCTTGGATAATTGGGGCTCTTTCTGGGGAAGGTGAACCTCTACAAACAGGATGGTCTTCACCTGAACCAGAGGGGTACCAATATCCTGGTGGGAGAAATTTGCTAATGCTCTTCGGGTGGGGGTGCGGGCAGAGTGGGTTTAAACTAATGCAGCAGGTGGATGGGAACCTGAATTGTAGTTCCAGTGTACAGTAGTGATGTCAGGGGTCGGTTTACAAGGTCACGAGAAGGCACCAGCAATCAGGATGTTGGTTTGAAATGTGTGTACTTCAATGCCAGGAGCATCCAGAATAAGGTGGATGAACTTGCAGCATGGGTTGGTACCTGGGATTTCAATGTTGTGGCCATTTCAGACACATGGCTAGAGGAAGGACAGGAATGTTTGTTGCAGATTCTGGGATTTAGATATTTCAGCAAGAACAGAGAAGATGGTAAAAGGAGATGGGGGTGGGAGAGGTGTAGCATTGCTAATCAAAGGGAGTATTACAGCAGCTGAGATAACGTTTGAGGACTCATCCACTGAGGTAGTTTGGGCTGAGGTTAGAAACAGGAAAGGAGAGGTCATCCTGTTGGGAGTTTTCTATAGGCCTCCGAATTGTTCCAGGGATGTAGAGGAAAGGATAGCAAAAATGATTCTCGATAGGAGCTAGAGTAACAGGGTAGTTTATATGGGGGTCTTTAACTTCCACAATATTGACTGGGAATACTATAGTTCAAGTTGTTTAGATGAGTCAGTCTTTGTTCAATGTGTGCAGCAGGGCTTTCTGACACAGTATGTAGACAGGCCAACAAGGGGTGATGCCATATTGGATTTGGTACTGGGGAATGAACCCGGCCAGATGTTTGATTTGGAGGTAGGTGAGCACTTTGGTGATAGTGAACATAATTCGGTTATGTTTACAATAGCAATTGGCAGGAATAGGTATATACCACAGGGAAAGAGGTATAACCAGGTGAAAGGCAATTATGATGTGATTAGGCAAGATTTAGGATGTATAGGATGGGGAAGGAAACTGCAGGGGATGGACACAGGAAATGTGAAGCTTATTCAAGGAACAGCTACTACAGGTCCTTGATAAGTATTTACCTATCAGGCAGGGAGGTAGTTGTCGAGAGAGGGAGCCATGGTTTACTGAAGACATTGAAGCTCTTGTCAAGAGGAAGAAGAAGGCTTATGTGAGGATGAGGCATGAAGGCTCAATTAGGGGGCTTGAGAATTATAAGTTAGCCAGAAAAAATCTAAAGAGAGGGTGAAGAAGAACCAACAGGGGACATGAGAAGTTGGTGGATAGGATCAAGGAAAGCTCTAAGACCTTCTATAGGTATTTCAGGAGTAAAAGAATGACTAGAGTAAGATTAGGGCCAATCAAAGGTAGTAGTGGATAGTTGTATGTAGAATCTGAGAACTTAGGGGAAGAGCTTAATGAATACTTTTTGTCAGTATTCACATTGGAAAAGGGCAATATTAGTGAGAATATGGAGATACAGGTTACAGGATTAGTTGGGATTGAGGTTGACAAAGAGAAGGTGTTAGCAATTCTGGGAAATTTGGAAATAGATAAGTCCCCTGGGCCGGATGGGATTTATCCTAGGATACTCTGGGAAGTTAGGAAGGAGGTTGCAGAGCCTGTGGCTTTGATCTTTGTGTCATCATTGTCTACAGGAATAGTGCCAGAATGCTGGAGGATAGCAAATTTTAGTGAGGGAGCAGCGGTGAAGGAGGCCCAGAACCTCCATGTCCTCGGCAGAGTAGGAGGGGGAGTTGAAAAAGAGTAGAGACAACTCTGGTAATTATAGGCCGGTGAGCCTTACTTCAGTTGCGGATAAAGTGTTGGCAAAGCTTATAAGAGATAGGATTTATAATCATCTAGAAAGGAATAAGTTGATTAGGGATAGTCAACATGGTTTTGTGAAGGGTAATCCGTGTCTCACAAACCATATTAAGTTCTTTGAGAAGGTGACCAGAAAGGTGGATGAGGGTAAAGCAGTTGATGTGATGTATATGGATTTCAGTAAGGCGTCTGATAAGGATTCGTATAGTAGGCTATTGCACAAATATGGAGGCATGGGATTGAGGGTGACTTAGCGGTTTGGATCAGAAATTGGCGAGCTGAAAGAAGGAAGAGGGTAGTGGTTAATGCAAATGTTTATCCTGGAGCTCAGTTACCAGTGGTGTGCCTCAAGGATCTGTTTTGGGGCCACTGCTGTTTTTCATTTTTATAAATATGGAGGTGGGTATAGAAGGATGGATTAGTGAATTTGCAGATGACACTAAGGTACGCAGAGTTGTGGATAGTGCCGAAGGATGTTGTGACTTACGGAGGGACATAGATAAGAGCTGGGCTGAGAAGTGGTAAATGGAGCTTAATGTGGAAAAGTGTGAGGTAGTTCTCTTTGGAAGATGTAACAGGAATGCAGAGTACTGGGCTAATGGTAAAATTCTTGGCCGTGTAGATGAACTGAGAGATCTCTGTGTCCGGGTGCATATATCCTTTAAAGTTGCCACCCAGATTGATAGGCTTGCTAAGAAGTCATTAAGAAGGTGTGTTGGTGTTTATTGGTGGGGGGCAATTGAGTTTTGGAGCCATGAGGTCATACTTCAGCTGTACAAGACACTGATAAGGCTGCACTGGGAGTATTGCATACAGTTCTTGTCACAGCATTATGGGAAGGATGTGGAAGCTTTGGAAAGGGTTCAGAGGAGATTTACTAGGATGTTGGTTGGTGTGGAGGGAAGGTCTTATGAGGTAAGACTGAGGGAACTGAAGCTGTTTTCATTGACGAGAAGAAGGTTGAGAGGTGACTTAATCAAGACGTATAAGATAATCAGAAAGTTAGATAGGATGGACAGTGAGAGCCTGTTTCCTCGGATGGTGAAGGCTAACATGAGGGGATATAGCTTTAAATTGAGGGGTGACACATTTAGGACAACATCGGGGTAGTTTCTTTACTCAGAGAGTAATGGGGCGTGGAAAGGACTGCCTGCAACAGTAATAGACTCACCAACGTTGAGGGCACTTAAATGGGCATTGGACATACAAATGGATAATACTGGAACAGTGTAGGTTACATGAGCATCAGAGTAATTTCACAGGTTGGCGTAACATTGAGGGCTGAAGGGCCTGTACTGTGCTGTGATATTCTATGTTCTATGTTCTAATACCAAAATCCTGGCTGATATTCCAGTTCAATACTGATAGTGTTGTGCTGTTGGAGATGTTTGAGATGAAATGTTCAAAGTTCTGTCTGCCTCCTCAGGTCAATGTAAAAAAAATCCCATGACATTATTTGGGAGAAGGTGTTTTCTGTCCTGGCTAGTATTTATCTCTCTACATCATGAAAACAAATTATCTGGTCAATATCTTAGTGCTGTTTGTGCTAGCTTGCTGTAGCCAAATTGGCTGTTTGTGTTCCTTTGCTTCATTAATGTCTAGACTTCAAACAAGACTTTACTGACTGTAAAGCACTTCAGGACATACTGTCATTGTGAAAGGGTCTATGTATAATGCAAGCCTTTCTCTCTTGATTTAAATTAGCATCTGAAAGTTGGCTTTCTCTTTCAAAAGCTTGACTGATTTGTGCATTTTGTGTTTGCATCATATTCTAAGTTTGTTTTTGTATCTCTGTAGCGGTGGTGACTATTCTGAAGGAGATATGTGATCAAAGTGTAATTTGCATAAAATATATATGTATGTGTTACATTCGAGTATGCAGAACCAGCCAGGAAAGCACTCCTGTCATTTTTCTGAGGATTTGTGGTTTGATTATACTACATAAACAAATCCCGTCCTGTACGGGCCATTCCACTGTGATTTGATTGAAGTATATCAGAAATGTATTTTTGCAACAAATTACTTATGGCTCTGGAGAAGTTAATCTATTCTACTCTGTATAACCTTTTGCATAGCTGAGCAGTATGATTTCAGTAGAATGAGTTGCTGTACAGGGGATGCTCAGACTGTTGCATACTCAGCTGTTACATGGACCATGTGTAAAAGTGATTTCAGTATGTTGAATGGCACAGCTCCTCTGGCATTTCACAGCACTGCACCTTTAGTAGTGCACATCATTACCAAGCTGATTTCGGAACAGATCCCACTGGAATATTGTGAGAATTTGCTGATAGGCCTTGACATCAGAGATTAAAGAGAGGAAGGCAGTCATGGTGATG
Organism: Chiloscyllium plagiosum; assembly: GCF_004010195.1. Classification (NCBI taxonomy): domain Eukaryota; kingdom Metazoa; phylum Chordata; class Chondrichthyes; order Orectolobiformes; family Hemiscylliidae; genus Chiloscyllium; species Chiloscyllium plagiosum. Next base: position 43,046,460 of record NC_057725.1, read on the forward strand.
CGACAAATCTCCATGGCAGCAGTAGTAATAATTGTAGCCTGAAGCTAAAAGCACCAAATGCATACACTAACCAGCCTCCATCTCCCAAATGCTAGTGATGTCTCACTGACTATTAGTTTGTCGAGCTTTGCATGCATAGCTCTTTTGCAAAAAAAATTCCAATGTTCGCATATTTATTAACACAGTTGTGAGCCTCAAAAATCATATTCTTAGGTATTTTGCAATGTGGAAGTATTACTTTCACTGTAATATATTGAGCAGTATGGAGCTTCATGCCTGGCAATCTGTAAAACCGTAATGCTGCATAGAAGAAAGGATCCAAAGCAGGAACATTGAACAGCTTGCTGCTGCAATAGTTGTTGTATTTGGGGGGAAAGTTATTGGTGCATATCATGCTTTCATACGTTGTTCATACTGGCAGCCTTTCAATGAAATCCAATAATATTCAGTCAATGCTTTCTTGTTTGAAACTGACTTGTTACTTTAAAATGCCAGAGTATACAAATAGACTGAAGTATAGGACACACATTTTGCAAAGGATTATAGAGAGGTTACGTGTGTGGGTAAAAAAAAAATCAGTAGATATGGAAATATGGAAACTGTGAGGCTTTTGCCTTGACAGAAAGAATCCAAAGTCTGTAAATTATTAAGAAAGACACAGTGCTGTGGTGCAGATGAATCCTTGTAGAAGAAATACAAAGTTAGTGTGCAGCTACAGCAAATAAACAAGAATAAAAATGTGACATTTGTCCTTTATTGCAAAAGAGGTGGAGTACCAAGGTCTTGCAAACTGTGTAAAGAACTATAAAGAGCATTGATAAGATCACATCTGAGATAATGTCAGTTTTCATATACCCATCCAGATGCCTTTCTGTTTAGTTCACTGAGTTCTCGGATAAGTCTAATGAGTGATCTGAAACCTCTGCCACATGTTGGACTGGAGCTGCTTGAACAGTTGTGGTAGATGGAGTGCTTGGAGGTTTGTACATTCCCATGTTGCCTTGGCTTTGCCTCTGGGTGCTCCTGGTGAAATCTGACAATGTGTTTGGTATTTTCCCAGTGATTTCTCCTCTGTGTTGATCCATGGCAACAAGACAGGGACAACCATGAGTAGACAAACGTGTTTCACTTCTTCAGAGACCCCCGTTAGGATATTTCTGAAGCATTTCCATGTTCTCTGGTGGCAGATTTCTGAGTAGAATACCTTCTACAGGTGCACGAAATATAAGGCGATCTTATGGAAGTGCCAAAGTTCTGACCTCTCAACTGACGAGTCAGTGAAAGACCCACATTGTCTTAGAGATGTACAACACGGAAACAGACCCTTCAGTCCGACTTGTCTATGCCGACAGATATCCCAACCCAATCTAGTCCCAACTGCCAGCACCCAGCCCATATCACTCTAAACCCTTCCTAATCATATACCCATCCAGATACCTTTTCAATGTTGCAATTGTACTAGCCTCCACCACTTCCTCTGGCACTCATTCCATACACGTACCGACCCTCTGCATGAAAAGGTTTCCCCTTGGGTTTCTTTTATATCTTTCCCCTCTCACCTAAACCTATGCCCTTTACTTCTGGACTCCCCCAACCCAGGGCAATGAGTTTGTCTGCCTATCCTATCCATGGCCCTCATGATTTTGTAAACCTCTATAAGGTCACCCTTGAGTCTCTGACGCTGTAGGGAAAACAGCCCCAGCTTGTTCAGCCTCTCCCTGTAGCTCAGATCCTCCAACCCTGGCAACATCCTTGTAAATCTTTTCTGAATCCTTTCAAGTTTCACAACATCTTTCTGTATGGAAGGAGACCAGAATTGCATGCAATATTCCAACAGTGGCCTAACCAATGTCCTGTACAGCCACAACATGACCTCCCAACTCCTGTACAGAATACTCAATAAAGGAAAGCAGACCAAACGCCTTATTCACTATCCTATCTACCTGCGACTCCACTTTCAAGGAGATATGAACCTGCACACCAAGGTCTCTTTGTTCAGCAACACTCCCGAGGACCTTACCATGAAGTATATAAGTTCTGCTAAGATTTGTTTTCCCAAAATGCAGCACCTCGCATTTATCTGAATTAAACTCCATCTGCCACCTCTTAGCCCATTGGTCCATCTGATCAAGATCCCATTGTAATCTGAGGTAATCGTCTTGGCTGTCCACTACACCTTCAATTTTGATGTCATCTACAAACTTACTAACTATTCCTCTTATGCTCGCATCCAAATCATTTATATATAGTACAAAAAGTAGTGGACCCAGCACCGATCCTTGTGGCACTTCACTGGTCACAGGCCTCCAATCTGAAAAGCAACATTCCACCACCACCCTCTGTCTTCTACTTTTGAGCCAGTTCTGTATCCAAATGGCTAGTTCTCCCTGTATTCCGTGAGATCTAACCTTGCTAATCAGTCTCCCATGGGGAACCTTGTCGAAGGCCTTACTGAAGTCCATATAGATCACATCTACCGCTCTGCCTTCATCAATCCTCTTTGTTACTTCTTCAAAAAACTCAATCAAGTTTGTGAGATATGATTTCTCATGCACAAAGCCATGTTGACTATCCCTAAACGGTCCTTGCCTTTCCACATGTCTAACAACAGGCACTTGCATGTGACAGACCTTCTCTAGCATCAAAGACCTTGGAGGGGTTGGAAGTTTCTATGTTTCACAAAAGCATGTTTCTTTATTAACTTGACTGTTTGAGGGTTCTCTCGCCGTTATCTTTTCTTCATGAGGATTTACACTTTAAAAAAAAACAAAGCTGTGATTATCACTTGATCTCCACAACTCTGCAAAAATCTAGATCAACATTTTAAAAAAATAATCATGGAAGGTACTGAAGTAATGTTATGTAATATGCATTGAGCATAGTTTGCCCTTAAACTTCTGCAATCAGTGACATGAATTATTCTGATTGCAGGCAAAATGAAAGGTGTACCAAATCTCGTGGAACAATGTAAGCGGTTCCATACTTTTACAGGGTGATCAGCCAGAGTTTGTGGTCCACATTTCTTTCAATTACTTGGGAAGGTAGCAAAATGTGATCCTTCAAACAGAATTTAGGGAGCTAGGTAGAAAAGCAGCCAGCAGGACCTCAAATATAGCAATCTCCAGGTTATTCCCAATGCCACACATGGGTGAGATCAGAAATAAGAGGATGACCTATTCAATATTTTTGGTATCATTTGTTCTGAAAATGAAAGAAATGAGTAAGTGTGGCAGTATTGGTTATGGGGAGAATTGCAGAGCTGAAGAAAGTGTGACAGACAGGGTTTAAGAATAGAATCAATTTGGCTCGAGCTACAAAACAAAATGTGTGCCATTACTTTGGTGTTGTCCATAGACCATTGACTAGTGGGAAGGACAGAAAGAAAATTAGAGATGCCAGCACTGTTCAGAAATTTTAATGGGACTTTAACTTCCCAAACATATTCGAGGATCATGATAATGTTAGGAACAAGTGTTCGTAGATTGTGTCCAGGAGAATTTCCTGCAGCACTCTGTCCACTGCATCAACTCTGAGAAGATGGTTTGGCTACAGTCAGGATAAAGTGAGGTCTGCAGATGCTGGAGATCAGAGCTGAAAATGTGTTGCTGGAAAAGCGCAGCAGGTCAGGTAGCATCCAGGGAACAGGAGAATCGACGTTTCGGGCATAAGCCCTTCTTCAGGAATGAGGAAAGTTTGTCCAGCAGGCTAAGATAAAAGGTATGGAGGAGGGACTTAGGGGAGGGGCGTCGGAAATGCGATAGGTGGAAAGAGGTCAAGGTGAGGGTGATAGGTCAGACTGGGGTGGGGGCGGAGAGGTCAGGAAGAAGATTGCAGGTTAGGAAAGCGGTGCTCAGTTCAATGGATTTGACTGAGACAAGGTGCGGGGGGAGGGGAAATGAGGAAACTGGTGAAATCCGAGTTCATCCCTTGTGGTTGGAGGTTTCCTAGGCGGAAGATGAGGCGCTCTTCCTCAAACCGTTGTGTTGTTGTGGTCTGGCGATGGAGGAGTCCAAAGACCTGCATATCCTTGGTGGAGTGGGAGGGGGAGTTGAAGTGTTGAGCCACAGGGTGGTTGGGTTGGTTGGTCCAGGTGTCCCAGAGGTGTTCTCTGAAACGCTCCGCAAGTAGGCGGCCTGTCTCCCCAATATAGAGGAGGCCACATCGGGTGCAGAGGATGCAGTAGATGATGTGTGTGGAGGTGCAGGTGAATCTGTGGCCTTGGAGGGAGGTGAGGGGGGAGGTGTGGGCGCAAGTCTTGCACCTCCTGCGGTTGCAGGGGAAGGTGCCGGGAGTGGAGGTTGGGTTGGTGGGGAGTGTGGATCTGACGAGGGAGTCACGGAGGGAGTGGTCTTTACGGAATGCTGATGGGGCAGGGGAGGGAAATATATCCTTGGTGGTGGGGTCCGTTTGGAGGTGGCGGAAATGACGACGGATGATGCGCTGTACATGGAGATTGGTGGGGTGGTAGGTGAGGACAGAACCCCACTGGGGTTGGGCTACAGGGTGGTGTGGCTGATTGGTGCGGGTGTCCTGGAGATATTCCCTTAAGTGCTCTGCTCGGAGGCGTCCAGTCTCCCCAATTGTAGAGGAGATCGCATCGGGAGCAACGGATACAATAAATGATATTAGTGGATGTGCAGGTAAAACTTTGGATGTGGAAGGCTCCTTTAGGGCCTTGGATAGAGGTGAGGGAAGAGGTGTGGGCGCAGGTTTTGCAATTCCTGCGGTGGCAGGGGAAGGTGCCAAGTTGGGAGGATGGTTTGTAGGGGCGGGCGTGGACCTGACCAGGTAGTCACAGAGGGAACGGTCTTTGCGGAAGGCGGAAAGGGGTGGGGAGGGAAATATATCCCTGGTGGTGGGGCCCGTTTGGATATCAGTAAAAGTGGTGAAAGGAGGAGTCAGTGGATTAAGCACAAAAAATGAATTTACAAATGGAGGCAGGGAACATTGTTGAGGCATTAAATAAATTCTTTGTGTTTTTTACTTTACCAATGTGATATTATTGACTTCAGAAATTTAATAACTGTTCATGAATTGAATGAATCAATAAAGACAAACTGTTACACAAAGAAAGAATCAGTAATAACTCTGACTGGAATAAACTATTAAAGGATAAGGACAGACTTATATAGGACTTTAGAGCACCTAGCTGAGAGTGTACGTAAACAAAACTATTTGTCACCACCTTGATAAACTGCATGCTTTATTGCCATAATGACAACCGATTGCCCTGCAGAAGAATTTAAGAAATTAACTGCAGGTAAGCTGTGTCTTTGAACATACACTTAAGGCCAAATATAACAAGAAACAAAGAAATTGCTTTTGTTAAGGCAGCCAACTGCAGACCTGCAGTAACTCAAATGAAAGGACTCTAAAGAAATCATTAATATATCCCCTGAAGAGACTGAAGGATGAAAATCTGTTTAAAAGTTGAATACCAGAACTACTCGAGCAGAACTTGGAAGAACAACACTGCGGAAGGACCCTAGACAGATCATTATTGGTTGAAGTCCTGGCCAGATTTCACTATTAATCGGGTAATAGCAAAGTTGGGTCAAAGGCTTATACTTATTTGCAAGGTCGAATACTTGGCTGTGACATGCAATAAAATTTTATTGTTTCAGTACTTGATTGTGATTTTTTTAACAAGTCACATTTGGTGACTTACCCACAGTACCAAGGAGGTAGGTACCTCACAGGCCATGGGGACAGAGGAGGAAACTGTCACTAGGAGTCAAAATTAATAAGGAAGCATTAGATGGAATGTTGGGAATTTTGGTACTTAAAGTTGGTAAAGCACTGGGACCAGATGAGATGCATCCAAGGATTTTGAAAGAATAAAAATGGAAATTGCAGGGTACTGGCTATAATTGTCAGTCTTTCCTAAACTCTCAACACATTCTAGGAGACTGGAGAATTGTAAAAATCGCACCGATGTTTAAAAGGTTTGGAAGGATAAACCCAGCAATTAGACCAGCCAGTTTAACTGAATGGTGTGGAAGCTTCTCAGAATTGTTCTGGATAAAATCAATAGCCAATAGAAAAATGTAGATTGATTAGGATGAGTCAGCCTGGATCTCTAAAGGCAAAATCATATTTAAGTAATGTGCTGAAGATTTTGAAGAGGGTCAATGAGAATATTGCTGTGAGCTGATATACATGGGCTTCCAGAAAGTGTCTGCCAAATGACAGATTTGTAAGAAGTTATAGCTCATGGAATAAGAGAAACAAGAGTAATAGAAAATTGGATACAAAATTGGCTAAGTGACAGAAAATAGTATATATTTAACAATGCATGCTTTTCACCTGGAGGAAGGTTTGTAGTAGAGTTTCCCAGGAGTTTGTATTGGGATCCTTGTTTTTCCTGATGCATCATAAAGTTGCAGATTTTCATATCTAGGGAACAGTTTCAAAGTTTCTAAATGATATGAAACTTGGAAAAATTTCAATCTCTGAGAAGGACAGTGAAAAGTACATAGGCATATTGATGAAGTGGGCAGATAGAGTCATAGAGATGTACAGCATGGAAATAGAAGATGTTGAGAGATTAGGAAAGACTGACAATTATAGCCAGCACCCTGCAATTTCCATTTTTATTCTTTCAAAATCCTTGGATGCATCTCATCTGGTCTCAGTGCTTTACCAACTTTAAGCACAAAAATTCCCAACATTCCATCGAATGCTTCCTTATTAATTTTGATTCCGAGTGACAGTTTCCTCCTGTCCATGCCGACCAGATATCCCAACCCAATCTAGTCCCACCTGCCAGCACCCGGCCCATATCCCTGCAAACCCTTCCTATTCATATACCCATCCAAATGCCTCTTAAATGTTGCAATTGTACCAGCCTCCACCACTTCCTCTGGCAGCTCATTCCATACATGTACCACCCTCTGCGTGAAAAAGTTGCCCCTTAGGTTTCTTTTATATCTTTCTCCTCTCACTGTAAACCTATGCCCTCTAGTTCTGAACTCTCTGACCCTACAGAAAAGACTTTGTCTATTTATCCTATCCAAGCCCCTCATAATTTTGTAAACCTCTATAAAGTCACCCCTCAGCCTATGACGCTCTAGGGAAAACAGCCCCAGCCTGTTCAGCCTCTCCTTATAGCTCAACTCTTCCAACCCTGGCAACATCCTTGTAAATCATTTCTGAACCCTTTCAAGTTTCACAACATCTTTCCGATAGGAAGGAGACCAGATTGCATGCAATATTCCAACAGTGGCCTAACCAATGTCCTGTACAGCCGCAACATGACCTCCCAACTCCTGTACTCAATACTCTGACCAATAAAGGAAAACATACCAAATGCCTTCTTCACTATCCTACCTACCTGCGACTCCACTTTCAAGGAGCTTTGAACCTGGACTCCAAGGTCTCTTTGTTCAGCAACACTCCCTAGGACCTTACCATGAAGTGTATAAGTCCTGCTAAGATTTGTTTTCCCAAAATGCAGCACCTCACATTTATCTGAATTAAACTCCATCTGCCACTTCTCAGCCCATTGGCCCATCTGATCAAGATCCTGTTGTAATCTGAGGTAACCTTCTTCGCTGTCCACTACACCTCCAATTTTGGTGTCATCTACAAACTTAGTAACCATACCTCTTATGCTTGCATCCAAATCATTTATAGAAATTACAAAAAGTAGAGGGCCCAGCACCGATCCTTGTGGCACCCTACTGGTCACAGGTCTCCAGTCTGAAAAACAACCCTCCACCACCACCCTCTGTCTTCTACCTTTGAGCCAGTTCTGTATCCAAATGGCTAATTCTCCCTGTATTCCGTGAGAGCTAACCTTGCTAATCAGTCTCCCATGGAGAACCTTGTAATTTCCCATGCACAAAGCCATGTTGACTATACCCAATCACTCCTTGCCTTTCCAAATACATGTACATCCTGTCCCTCAGGATTCCCTGCAACAACTTGCCCACCACTGATGTCAGGGTCACTGGTCTGTAGTTCCCCGGCTTGTCCTTACCACCTTTCGTCAACAGTGGCACCACGTTAGCCAACCTCCAGTCTTCCGGCACCTCACCTGTGACAATCAATGATACAAATATCTCAGCAAGAGACCCAGCAATTACTTTTCTAGCTTCCCACTGAGTTCTGGGGTACACCTGATCAGGTCCTGGAGATTTATCCACCTTTATGCGTTTCAAGACATCCAGCACTTCCTCCTCTGTAATCTGAACATTTTGGAAGATGTCACCATCTATTTCTCTACAGTCTATATCTTCCAAATCCTTTTCCACAGTAAATACTGATGCAAAATACTCGTTTAGTATCCCTCCCATTTTCTACGTCTCCATACAAAGGCTGCCTTGCTGATCTTTGAGGGGACCAATTCTCTCCCCAGTTATTCTTTTGTCCTTAATGTGTTTGTAAAAACCCTTTGGATTCTCCTTAAGTCTATTTGCCAGAGCTATCTTGTCCCCTCTTTGCCCTCCTGATTTCCCTCTTAAGTATACTCCTACTGCCTTTATACTCTTCTAAGGATTCACTCGATCTATCCTGTCTATACCTGACATATGCTTCCTTCTTTTCCTTAACCAAACCCTCAATTTCTTTAGTCATCCAACATTTCCTATGCCTACCAGCCTTCCCTTTCACCCTGACAGGAATATACTTTCTCTGGATTCCCGTTATCTCATTTCTGAAGGCTTCCCATTTTCCAGCCATCCCTTTACCTGCGAACATCTGCCCCCAATCAGCTTTTGAAAGTTCTTGCCTAATACCATCAAAATTGGCCTTTCTCCAATTTAGAACTTCAACTTTTAGATCTGGTCTACCCTTTTCCATCACTATTTTAAAATGAATAGAATTATGGTCGCTGGCCCCAAAATGCTCCCCCACTGACATCTCAGTCACCTGCCCTGCTTTATTTCCCGAAAGTAGGTCAAGTTTTGCACCTTCTCTAGTAGGTACATCCACATATTGAATCAGAAAAGTTTCTTATACACACTTTACATATTCCTGTCCATCTAAACCTTTAACACTATGGCAGTCCCAGTCTATGTTTGGAAAGCTAAAATCCCCTACCATAACCACCCTATCATTCTTACAGATAGCTGAGATCTCCTTACAAGTTTGTTCCTCAATTTCCCTCTGACTATTAGGGGGTCTGTATACAATCCTAATAAGATGATCATCCCTTTCTTATTTCTCAGTTCCACCCAAATAACTTCCTTGAATATATTTCTGGGAATATCCTCCCTCAGTACAGCTGTAATGCTATTCTGTATCAAAAACGCCACTCCCCCTCCTCTCTTGCCTCCCATTCTGTCCTTCCTGTAGCACTTGTATCCTGGAACATTAAGCTGCCAGTCCTGCCCTTCCCTGAGCCATGTTTCTATAATTGCTATGATATCCCAGTCCCATGTTCCTAACCATGCCCTGAGTTAATCTGCCTTCCCTGTTAGGCCCCTTGTATTGAAATAAATGCAGTTTAATTTATTAGTCCTACTTTGTCCCTGCCTGCCCTGACTGTTTGACTCACTTCTGTTCTCAGCTGTACCAGTCTCAGATTGATCTCTTTCCTCACTATCTCCCTGGGGATCTCTTTCCTCACTATCTCCCTGGGTCCCACCCTCCCACCGTACTAGTTTAAATCCTCCTGAGCCACTCTAGCATATCTCCCTGCCAGTAGATTAGTCCCTTTCCAATTTAGGTGTAATCTGTCCTCCTTGTACAGATCACTTCTACCTCAAAAGAGATCCCAATGATCCAAAAATGTGAATCCTTCTCCCATACACCAGCTCCTCAGCCATGCATTCATCTGCTCTATCACTAGCTCTATCCTGCCTTCACTAGCTCGTAGCATCGGGAGTAATCTAGATATTACTACTCTCCAGGACCTCCTTTTTAAATTCCTGCCTAACTCTCTATAATCAGAATCGCAACCTTTTCCTTTCCTATCTCGTTGGTTCCTATGTGGGCAATGACATCTTGCTGGCCCCTCTGCCCTGTGAGAACATTCTGCACCCTCTCTGAGACATCCCTGACCCTGACACCAGGGAAACAACACACCATTGTCATTTTTGCTGCTGGCCACAGAAATGTCTGTCTGTACCTCGAACTAGAGAGTCCCATTACATAATTGATCTCCTGGAACTTGACGAACCCCTCATTGCATTAGTGCCAGTCTCAATACCAGAAACATGGCTGTTTGTGCTATGTTCCCCGTGAATCGATCACCCCCTGCATTTTCCAAAACAGCATACTTGTTTGAAATGGGGATAGTCACAAAAAACTCCTGCACTAGCTGCCTTCCTCTCTTACCTTTCCTGGAGTTTAACCCATCTACGTGACTGTATCTGCGACTTTTCCCCCTTCGTATAACTGCCAAAAATCATATACTATTGCTGCTGCAAATTCCTCATTGTCTCTGTCTCTCCAACCAATCCATTCGATCTGATAGGATTTGCAACCAACAGCATTTATTACAGATATAATCATCAGTAACCCTTAAACTCTCTTTAAATTCCCACATCTGAGAAGAAGCACATATCATTCTACTAAAGACCATTTTTGATCCTTCACAATCTACAGACCCAGAAAATAACACTGTTTTATTCCTCTACAAAACACTGCCCCAGGTTAAACTAATAGTTATGGCTTATATTTTAAGTTTAATCAAGAGACATATCTCAAAAAATACATAATCAAGAAATAACCTACACACTTAACACAATTCATTTATCTGTTTCTGTGCTGTGAACTTCGCCCAAACAGTTCCTCCAAAATCAGTTGTGAATTTCACTGTTTGTTAATTTTCCCAGACGCACTCCAATGTCCAGTGATACATGAATTCAAACAGCAAAGGCAGTACTGTGCAGGTACACTGTGGTGTCAGTTTTTTTTCTCTCTCTCTCTTTCCTGCACTGATCTCACCATGTGCTTCCTTTGTCTGTTCTTTTCCCTTTTAAAACTGCTGTTGTTTTGACTTTTTTTTACCAAAGTTCCAAAACAATGCAACAGCGTATAAAACAGTAATTGCTGCTCCTAGAATTCGAGGAAATCACCTCCAGCACTTAAAATACCTCAAAAAAGGAGCAGCTATTACAGCCAGAAATTTTTCCTGTCCTCCATCTTGGATTACCCAGAACCTTCAGAGAAATGTGAAGTGACACATTTCGGTAAGAAGAACATGGGCAAACGATATAATGTAAGAGATACTGTTCAAGAAGATGTGCAGGAGTTAATGCACCTATGTCTGTGTGCACAGATCATTCAAGTGGCAGGACAGGCAGAGGAAGCATTTTAGCATTCTGGGCTTTAATATGAGTGCACAATACATGGAGTTCATGATGAACATGTGTAAGATGCTTATTAGTCATCAGTTGGAATATTATTTGCAGTTCTGGATACTGCACTACAGGCAGGATGCAGAAGAGATTTACAAGAATCATTCTTGGGATGACAAACTTCATGAGGAGAAATTAGAACTGTTTTCCTTGGAGGGAAGAAGGCTCTGACAAGATATGATAGTTTTCAAAATCATGAGAGGGCTGGATAGTGTGGATAGAAAGCAACTATGTCTGCTTTAACATGATCAAGAATGAGAGGGGACGGATATAAATGATTTTCATAAGAAACAAATATGATGTGAGAAAATACCTATCTTTCTCAATGAGTAGTTTGGATCTGGAATGTATTGCCTGGAAATGTGGTGGAAGTGAACTCGGGTAAGGCATTCAAGAGGGCATTGAATGATTGTTTAAGTAAAAACAATGTGCAATGCTCTGTGGGAAAGGCAGGATAATGGCACTGAGCCACGGTGTACTTTTGGAGAGCCAGTGCAGAAATGAGAGACTGAATGAACTCATTCTTGTGCGACATCACTTTTGTGCCCAATGTACTCTTTGCTTGTATCTTTTTTAATGTCTGAGCATATGAAGTCAAGCTTGTGATTCCTGACATGTCAGCAATATTAAAAACAAAATCATGGAGAAGGTATTATATCTAATTTTTGAATTAAGTATTAAATAAATATATGGTAGCCATGTCAAATATAAAATGTAATTCGTTCATTTATGGAAATGAGCTGAAAATGTGTTGCTGGAAAAGCGCAGCAGGTCAGGCAGCATCCAAAGAGCAGGAGAATCGACATTTTGGGCATGAGCCCTTCTTCAGGAATGAGGAAAGTGTGTTCAGCACGCTAAGATAAAAGGTAGGGAGGAGGGACTTGGGGGAGGGGCATTGGAAATGCGATAGGTGGAAGGAGGTCAAGGTGAGGGTGATAGGCCGGAGTGGGGGTGGGGGCGGAGAGGTCAGGAAGAAGATTACAGGTTAGGAAGGTGATGCTGAGTTCGAGGGATTTGACTGAGACAAGGTGGGGGGAGGGGAAATGAGGAAACTGGAGAAATCTGAGTTCATCCCTTGTGGTTGGAGGGTTGCTAGGCGGAAGATGAGGCGCTCTTCCTCAAACCGTCGTATTGCTATGGTCTGGCGATGTCCTAGGCGGAAGATGAGGCGCTCTTCCTCCAACCATCGTGTTGCTCATTTATGGAAATGCATATTTTTCTGAAATAAAATTGATAGTATGGTTGTCACCTTCTCATTTTCAATATCTGCACAAATTTAACATGAAATGTTAATGCACTTTGAGAAAATAAGTGAAAATTATGAATTATTCTAATCTTGACGCAAGCACCTTTTAATGTTATTAAATAGAGTTGGAGTAGGGCTGTCGTCTGTTTGGTGTAATTAAACCTTTTCATAGGCTCTTCCCATTTTATAATCTGATGCACAATGTAGCTTCACATTCACCATGTGTTTACAGTGCTAATCTCAGCAAAAACCTTTCTGTTAAGTTGAATACTTCAATCTTCTGGGACAATGAGAAAACTATTCACTTGTCCCTGAATGTGAACTCAATCAAATTCCGTAGTGATTTTCAGTTGCATGTTTACCTGCATGATCTCTGAACAACCAAGTGTATTAAAAGCAGAGAAAGTCCCAACATCTCTCTCAAGTTGAATTTATTTCCCTGAAGTAAATTACATCTAATATGCCAGTACTTTGTTCAACATGTAGTTAGTTTGTGATTGGGCAGTTGTTAATGTAATCTAACAACTGTTCTGAATCAAATATATTTGAGCCCTCAATGGGCCTGTTTCTCTTTCCTGTAAATTATTTAGAATATGAATTGGCGTCCAATGGATATAATTGCTTACTAAATGCCATATTTCTGAATTGGTTACATTTTCTATGGGTGGAGAGGAATGTGTGTCTTAAATTGCATCAACAATTTACCCCAAGTTAATAATAGATGTTTCTCCCAGTATGCATCAAACTGAATGAAAGATGAGTTTTTGGTCTTCACCTCCATCAGCCTCTTTTTATCTGTCTCGAATTACCTATATTTATCTATAGGTTTGAAACCCTTGAATTGATAAGGGCAGTGGTTTTAAGAGAGGCTTTAGAGAATACTGGCACAAATGTTTATGGAATCAATGCGTCATTACAAACAGAAGTAACAAAATTCAATTTATTTTCCATGTACAAGCCCATTTCAAATGCTGCCAGCCATCAATTTTAGAGACAAAACAAGTCATTTAGTGTGTGATAATGTGAATATGATTCAAGTGATCCTGAAACTTAAAGGTTCATCCCCTAAACAGTTATTAGACTATGTGGAACCAACCAGTACCTTCTCAAGGTCATGATGTGGAGATGCTGGTGTTGGACTAGGGTGGACAAAGTCAAAAATCACACAACATCAGGTTATAAACCAACATGTTTGTGATTTCAAATAAACTTGTTGGACTCTAACCTGGTGTCCTGTGATTTCTGCCTCTCTCAAGGTCAATGAAGGATTGGGAATAATGCTTACCATGCCAGCGGTTCCCATGTTCCATGTGTAAATGTGAGAAATAGAAAGCTAACTATGTTGTGACACAGTAGTGTAGTTAGAGGGAGATGCATGAGTAATAAGGATTTGAAAGAAAGAAAATGAGTCATGCTAAAATAAAAACATGAGACATGTCCAAACTCACCCCATTTTAAAAATGTTTATCTCAAAGCTTTCCACTGTGCCTTGGTACACATGACAATAAATTCAATTCAAATTCAAATTCTATGGAGCATCGATGGAACGTTCATGGAAATAAAGAGAATCCAAGCAGTAATTAACTTGGTGGGGAGAAAGGTTTAAAAAAAGTTATCATAAATTCAATGGGATACATAGAGGCTGATGATGCTTAATGTAAGTACAAAGTAATCTCAAATGTATCTGTGAATTGTGGGAGCTCCAAGTCATTACTCGCAAAGGTCAAAAAATTCAATGAAATTATCACAAGTTAAAAACTGCAGGATATGATATGAATCTGAAGAGTACATTCTATCTTTGCAATGCATTGCTCAGACCACGAGATTCAATTTTGGTAATCTCACCAGTAATATATTAATGTTAGAATGGCATACAGATAAGAGCAGTGTTGTTGAACCTACTCGTAAAGCGATGATTTATGAGGAAAAGTGCAGAAGATTAAAATCTTTGCAACCTTGAAAGAAGGCAACTAAGATGTTGCCATTGGATTTCTACATCAAAATGAACTCAGTAAATTGGGCAAACAGGCATTAATGGAAATGTGTAAAATGTGGACTTTAGATTGGATATCAACTTTCTTGTGGAAAGTGATATATTTTGGAATCATCTACAAACAAAATAAAATGAATACTATTGGTTATTATTCAACATATAGCTAGGTATAGTAATTTTAAAGTTAATGGGTGGGTTTTCACACTTAAGAAATGAATGGTCAGTTGGGAAATTTCTCTACTTGATGCCAACCCAGATAAAGAGTCTTGTCAGACCCAGTATTGGCCTGGGTGGTAGGTCTGGCATGCAGTTGGATTTGTTGCCCTTGGCCAGAGATTGAAGGTGACCACTGTGGCTGCCGGTTACCTGGCACTCTGATTAATTCCATGTGTGATGTACATCTTTGTTCCAGTTCAGCACGTTTCACAGTTTTTTTGAAAATTTCCTTTCTTCTTGCACCCAATGTGAATTAGTACATTTTATATTCCTTTCTGATTTCAGATGATAGGCTTTTGGTCAATTCTTTTACCAGTTTACTAATCTTTCAATCTATTGTCCTGTCATCTTTATCTGTTGGGGTTCCAGCAAAACAGAGACATTTAATCGCAGATTCTATCTTCATAATTCTGTTTGTTCTGTGTCTGGCGATGAAACTACATAGAATATTTTAGTCAACACAGGATCTTGAAAACATTGATGATATGATGATGAAATTGGTGCTTTGCCCATTATCAAGTCTAAAATTTGTTTTCTAGTTTTCTTTTTAAATTATAATGGGACCACAGCGCTAAACATTCTAAAATGGAAGCTAGGAGTGGCACAGTGGCTCAGTGGTTAGCATTGCTGCCTCACAGCGCCAGGGTCCTGGGTTCAATTCTGGGTGACTGTGTGGATTTTGCACATTCTCCCCATGTCTGTGTGGGTTTCCTCCAGGTGCTCTGGTTTCCTCCCACAATCCAAAGTTGTACAGGTCAGGTGAATTGTCCATGCTAAATTGCCCATAGTGTTAGGTGTGTTAGTTATGGGTAAATGTCGAGGAGTGGGTCTGGGTGAGTTACTGTTCGGAGGGTTAGTGTGGACTTGTTTGGCCAAATGGCCTGTTTCTACACTGTAGGGAATCTAATTTAATTTAATCTTTGTCAAATTTATTTTTGTCATTTTAGCGTTGTGACCCATAGGTGAATGCATCTAGTCAGAGCTCTATATTTGTTTTAACATTAACGACAAACAGCAGTCGATTCCTGTGTGTTGCTTGTTGGAAGAGGTTTCTGTACTCTCTTATGGGTTGAAACAAAAGCCCAGATGAAGTTGCATGCAGTGTTAATGGACTGACCATTTCTAACTGTATGAATTACTTGCTGACTGGCTGCTATCAAGATAAATTTGGTTCAATTAATTTGTCAGAGTGTGGAGGTGGTCATTATCTGTAATGGGTGCCCTTTCAGGGGTTTCTGCGAGAAAAGTGACTCTTGATTCAAAGTAAGTGCATGTAAGATGAAAAGCTTCTTTCAGCAGAATACCCTAAATTTGTTGCTTATCTTTAGTTCAAGTTATTTGTATCTCCAGATTATCGTGATGAAACAGAATCTGATCTTTGCCAGTTTTTCTAGTTGTTTAAAATGGATGTTTAACTGATTCCAATACTTGTGAGCAGCAGTTGGTATTGGAATGTGCCATTATTTCAGTCTCTGAAATATGGCAGAGTATTCTAGAGAATTAGGTGTTTCTACCATTAGCTGCCAATGATGTGAGCTTTGCTTTTTTTTTGAAATTATTAACTATATTCTGAAATACATGGCTTGTAAGTGTGGTGTTTTTTTTCTGTTAATGAATTTTAACATGCTACCCCATACTTAGGGGAGAAAGTGAGGGCTGCAGATGCTGGAGATCAGAGCTGAAAATGTGTTGCTGGAAAAGCACAGCAGGTCAGGCAGCATCCAAGGAACAGGAGAATCGATGTTTCGGGCATAAGTCCTTCTTCAGGAATGGAGGGCATAAGCCCTTTCCTGAAGAAGGGCTTATGCCCGAAACGTCGATTCTCCTGTTCCTTGGATGCTGCCTGACTTGCTGCACTTTTCCAGCAACACATTTTCAGCTCTACCCCATACTTAGGGCTGATTTTATAAAGTTGAAGTCCCTGATGTACCTCATAACCTGTGTATTTTTCCACATGGCCGTTCCTGATACTTTGTGGTATTTGCCAGTACCAATGTAAGATATTAGGTGAGGATTGTCTGAAGTACTTCACACTAATCCTTGGTTGTTGCTTTGTCCTGGATGTATCCCATGAGGTAGAGACAACACCACAATGGAGTATCTACAGAAGGGGCACTGTTACCAGACAAGAATCTATTGGATAACAAGTTGATAACAATAAGTACAACTGCATTTGATAATTTATTTAACTTCTGGGAATGGATACAGATACTGAAAAACTTGAGTAGAATTCCTTGCCTGACTGAGAGACTTCACTGGAATGAGTGGACTCTATATATCATTAAGATTAACCTCTTCAAATCTATTCCCTTCAGCAAAAGCTGAGAAGTGTGTTGCTGCTCCAGTGTGCATGATTGAATATGCCCCATACCTTTGCAATATTGAACATCGCATATTGGTCTGTCCTCCTGGAATTATTCCTTGTGCTTCTTTATTTTAAACTGTGTTGAAAAATAAATTTCTGTGACTGTCCTGTTTATAATTTAACCACATGTTAATTGAACAGTCGTCCAAGTATTTTGGCAGGCATAAAACAGATTATGCATAAACTGTTAATTTTTTTTTAAGAGTTGTGTAGCTTTTGTTTTCAGTGTGGCATCATGATGTGGTGTACTGTTATCAAGGTGGAGGCATTTATCATCCCTCTTCTGACTTCGTTTAATAGCCATTTTGACATTGTAACATCACAACACTCAAGTCCAGGTCCATTAAAATCATTCCGAAGCACATTATAACGCAGTTATATTTGGCAGCCTCCTTCATGGCTTTGAGCATTTGCAATTGCGAAAGATAATGTAGTTTTTTTTCCTATAATTGTGGACTGACTTACTGTCGTTAATGAGAAATTTATTTCAAGGTATTGTAGAGTAAGCAATGTGCAAAAAAATGACAGTTTCATAAATAGAAGACATGTTCATTGGATGCTAACTGAATGATCAATGAGATACAGTGGCTTCATTTAAGTTTCTTATTAAACACGGACCCCATGTTGTTATTTCATTATTTATTTTTACTTTTTTTAAAAGGCTTTGGCTGTTGTTTAGCCTTCCAATTGGAAACACTATTTATGTTCTCACTCGAAAGTCCAGGGAAGCTGGGATCGCTGAAACATGACGTATGTCAGTATAGTGTTCCTAATGTCCCACTGATGCTAAATGTATTCCATGGAATATTTTTCACCCCAATGGCTCCCCATAGCTATTTACTCATCCAGCATCTGCTGTAGCTTTTATGGATTCCAATTGCAATTAGCTACTTTGAAGAAGAGGTAGATTCCATTCTTGGGAGGCTTTGAAGTTGTTTAAATGTGTACAAAAAATGGGTAAGTGTTTAAAATGACAAAAAAACCTCTAGCAGGACTGACCCTGGGGAAAAAAAAGCTAGCAAAACAAATTGAGTATGTTTTCACAATGCACAAGCCAGTGTTGCATCATGGTGATGCAGGTTTGGAGAAATATTTTAGAGACCTGTTAAATTCCCTTTAGGATCAGGGAGTATTTATTTAGTACTTTCCCTCATGAGTTTAAACAGCTGAAGTAGAATCAGGTTGATTTCAGGAACTATTCCTGTCAAGATTATGAACTGTTCCTGCTCTTTTTGTTAATCCTACTAACAATTGCAGACACCTTTCTTGCTTTATGAGAGTATGCCCATGATGCAGCACTGCAGATTGAGCTATCCCAACATTCATATCAACGGTGAAAGTCCTCTAGAAGTATAAAACCTCTAGTTTAATAGCAGACTTCCAGTAAAATGGGAGTGCTAGGCTAATCTTGCCTCCATTATTATCTGTTCTCCAGCAAGAGAGAGCCTGGAGGCAAAACAAAGCTTTATGGGTGAGGCACCTATATAATTCTGAAGGAGACTAATTGGTAGGGGATCAGGCATCTAATCCTTTTCTGCGAATTATTTGTCCATTTTACATTTCAAATAACTGCAAAGAAAGCTGTTCAAGGGAACCCAGCTAACGGTTTGTCTGCTGTTTCTTTTAATGAACCAGTTCACTGCTGTACGAATATTTGGACTGATTTCAGACATACCTCAGATGCTCATTTCTATGAATGGCTATCTGTTGGCAGTTTCATCTGTTAGTGCTTAATACAGCTGGCAATCATTATCTGTGCTAGTAAAAATGCTGCAAGTATTCCAGGTACAATGAGTTCTTCCAAGATTCTGTTCCAGTTTACGTTATATACAAGGCTGTGTTTCAGTTTACCGGAAGCACATGTTGCCTTGGGAGCTAGTTTTTGGCTTGTAATGTGAGGTGCAAGTAAAAGTGGAAGTCTGAATTATAGAACTAATTATGTTTGCATGTGAGTGTTTCATTTACATCTCACACATCCAGACTGTAGCATATTACCAGCTCTGATAGCCATTGATACGGGGTTGGATGAATTGTGAGCTGTTGAAGGAGTAGGTTGCATCAAGTACCATATTCTTGTTCCATGTATCATAAATTCATACTTCGAATAATTTCTAAGTTATAATTTTCAATCAAGCCAAAAACTCAGACATAATGGGAGTTAGACTTTTATCTCCAATTAGAAATCCTCAGTAATGTTTTACATTAATTCCTAAGTGTTCATTTTGTAGTACCTGTAGTAAAATAAGGTCCATACTTGTATGGGTGAACATTATACATATGTGCAATAAGCTTGTTAAACAGCAATGAATGAGCTCTTCTGGAATCCTTCGACACAGGCTGAATTTCTGTGAGGAGAAAGTGAGGGCTGCAGATGCTGGAGATCAGAGCTGAAAATGTGTTGCTGGAAAAGCGCAGCAGGTCAGGCAGCATCCAAGGAACAGGAGAATCGACGTTTCGGGCATAAGCCCTTCTTCAGACTTATGCCCGAAACGTCGATTCTCTTGTTCCTTGTATGCTGCCTGACCTGCTGCGCTTTTCCAGCAACACATTTTCAGCTCTGAATTTCTGTGAGATCTGGCATAACCTTATACACGTATCTTCATTGACTGTTCATAGTGCAGAGGTATAGTTACCTCTTTTTAATTCATATTTTCCCCAAGTTCTTCCACAGTAGCCTTTTTGACCATCACCATGTGACCACAAACATTTAACTCTTGATTCCCACTTCCTCCAACTCCCAATTTTTGGAGGACATTGGATGAATGCATTTACCTATCATTGTCATGAGTGGGATGGATGCAGATGTTTCTTGACTTATGCAGCAGTGAAGACTAATCAGTGAAAAACTGATTGAGAACTGAAGTAATCCCCAACACTCAATTTATCGTAAGTCCCCAAACAGGAAGATAACAAATTGAAAATCTCTTTCATATAAGTCAGTGGTGCACTCTGAGCCAGGAATAAATCTAATGCACAGAAGGAAGGATGAAGTACAGTTTGGAAGTCAAAGTACAAGCTTCCCTACTAATTTTTGATTTGAATTGCTAAATCCTGCAGGCAGTGTATCAGTCCTACAGTTAATTCAACTTGAGATTACATCTCTGCCAACCACAATAATTGCAGAATTCCATCAGAAAATAGAATCGTGTTCTCACTGATGAGGAAAGACTTCTGGACCAGCATCTATGCAAAATTCTTGGATGGCAAGTTGGAAAGCAGCAGAACATTCTGCCTGTCTACTAATCTTAATCTCAGTGAATTGTTCGCACTGTTTAAATGTTGGGAGCCTAAGTTCTGCACTTTTTAATTTTTCTAAGCTATTTTTCGAAACATCATCATTCTGTGGACATCATTAATAAGAGCTTGTTTTTCAATGATTCTCTTCTGTACACCTAGACAAAGGTTGTATTCTCATACTCAATATTTTCAAATGTCACCATATCACTCAGTGGTTGTAACTGAAAGTTTCCTTCAGCAATTTTAACACCACAATCTGTGAAGCTCTGAATATTTTTGTTAGAGAGAGACACTGGCTGTGTCTACACAGGAACTTTTGATGTGTTCTGTAATCTTTTCTTTTTCAGCCTTGAAGACCTGGTACTATTTTAAGACAATGGTTTTCTCGGTAATTAGACTCTTTCAAATCTTCTTTTAAATTTTAATCTGTTTGAGCTCCTTTTAAATGCTTGACTTTATTTTGACCTAGGTGCTGCTTTTCTCTCCACTCTAGTCTTGTCCTCCATTTGTTGACTGAAAATGCCCTTGAGTATTTCCCTCCACTGAGAATTGTGGGATCCTTCTCTGTTTCTCTGTCCATGTATTACCAAGATCCAATTATGGTCTCTTAAGGCTGGTCACCTTCATATCTTTGTCTCTTTTCTGCCATTTTCAACCTTTCTTATGAGAGAAAGGAAGGTCGCCATTATCTTGTCAGTCCTGGAACTGAAGTCTTTGCAATTGGAAGTGATTTCTGGTGCACTGAGTCAACTTCGGTGTCTGCTTGCTGAATAACCAAAAGTTATCCAAAGCTATACAAGCAGTTTTACTTCATAAAGAAGAGTAGCGATTATGAAAAACATACAAGGTTTCTGTGATCTCTCTTCAACTACAGTAAAATTTAGCATACATCTGACTCATTTTAATATCTCCGAAGTACCAAAGTTGAATGGAAGATGAGCTGAAAAATATTCACGCAACTATGGCTAGCCTCCATTGGAGTAAATAGATGCATTTGCCCACTTACCAATTGAAAATTAGCTTTCTTACCTGTAAAAATGAGATAGCAATGTACAAACAGGGATTTCGAGTCAGCCATTCAGGCCCTCAAACTTGGTCCATCATTTAATAAAATCATGGCTGATTGATTATAGTTTCACATTTCCATTACTACTTAATTTAATTACTTTTCACCCCCTACCAATAATCTATCCACTTCTCAATTAAAAATATTTAAAGATTTTGCTTCTACTGCATTTTAGGTGGAGTTTCAATGACTCACACCCCTATGTGAGAAGAAAATTGACCTCCTCTCTGTTTTAAGTGGACAAACCCTTATTTTCAAACAGTGTAAATTCTCCATTAGGGGAAATATCCTCCCTACATTTACCCCATCAGGAGATTCTGTTTCAAATAAGTCACCTCTTACTCCCTTGAACTATAATGGATACCTGCAGCTTGTCAGAAACTGCCTTGTGGGTCTATAAAATGTTTTTTGTGTTGTGGTGGTGGGGGAGGCTAAAACCTATTAGACCAGCATTGACATGCTGATAACCTTGGTTTCTACTTCTGGAACTTTTTTACTGTGATGGACCTCAGAGATCTGGCAGCTGAAAAATAATGAGAGGGAATATTGCTCATACAGTTATTGAGATGTACAGCATGGAAACAGATGCATCCAACTCATCCATGCCGACCAGATATCCTAATTAATCTAGTCCCATTTGCCAGCACTTGGCCCATATCCCTCTAAACCCAACATGTACCCATCCAGATGTCTTTTAAATGTTGTAATTGTACTAGCCCCCACCACTTCCTCTGGCAGATCATTCCATACACGCACCACGCTTTGCCTGAAAAAGGTCCGCTTGGATCCCTTTTCAATCTTTCCCCTCTCACCCTAAACTTATACCATCTTGTTCTGGACTCCCCCACCCAAGGGAAAAGTCTATTGTCTATTTACCCTATTCAGGGCCCTCATGATTTTATAAACCTCTATTGTGTTACCCCTCAGCCTCTGATGCTCCAGGGAAAACAGCTCCAGCCGATTCAGCCTCTTCCCATAACTAAAATTCTCCAACCCTGGTAACATCCTTGTAAATCTTTTCTGAACCCTTTCAGGTTTCACAACATCTTTTCTATAGGAGGAAGATGAGAATTGCATCACTGACTGTGATACTTTTTGGGCCTAGCTGCCGCAGATGGCGACCCATAATGGCAGTCACCATGTCCTATTTCCTCACCATACTTTCTGCATATGGACTATTGTAGTACTCTTTACTTCCCTTGATCTGTAATTGATTATAACATTTTACTATCTTTGGCCATTTAATTTTCTCTTGCAGTTTTCCATGTTCCCTGCTCTGGAGCTTTCCCTTGCATTGGTAACTTTATAGTACCCTTACAGTCATAAAATTCACTAAAGAGGAGGAAAACAACAACAAACTGCCATTCCTAGATGTTGCAATTGAGCGAACAGCCAATGGGAAACTTCAAACTAGCGTCTACAGGAAAACAACACATACGGACCAAATATTGAAGTACATAAGCAATCATCTCAACATCCACAAGCATAGCTGCAATAGAACATTATTTCAATGAGCCACCACACACTGTGGCACAGAGGAACTACAAAGGGCAGAGGAAAATCATCTCAACAGTGTATTCAAAAAGAATGGGTACCCAATGAACGCAGTCTGACGATTTCTCAGCAACAGACCCAACAAGCAGGCAAAACACGTCCAGAAACACTAATCACTCTCCCCTACATCAAAGACATCTTGGAAATTACTGCCAGACTACTCAGACCCCTTGGCATCATGGTAGCTCACAAACTCTCCAACACACTAAAACATCAACTAATGAACTTGAAAGACCCATACAGACAACAATCAAAATTAATGTCATCAAGAACTGCAACAAACACTACATTGGACAAACAGGCAGAAAACTAGCCACCAGGATACATAAACATTAACTAGCCACAAAAAAACATGACCCACTGTCATGTGTATCCTTACATATGGATGAGGAAGGACACCACTTTGACTGGGATAACACATCCAACCTAGGACAAGCCAAACAGAGACACGCACGATAATTTCTAGAAGCATGGCATTCCAAATGGAACTCTATCAACAAACACATTGACTTGGATCCCATTTACCACTCCCTGAGAAAAAGAACAGGAAATGACATCACCAACTCAAGGAAATGCAAACACATAAACAGAAAGCAGGGTACATGACCAGTGCTTCATCTGGAGGCTCATTAAAGATGTTACCAGTATGGTGACAAAACCTCTGAAAACGAACCTTCCAGCTCAGTGAGCAAACCTACACCCAGAACCTCAATCTGAGCTACAAATCTTCTCAAAAAAAATTGTAACTTGGCCTGAATTTACTCCTCTGTGGTCTAATGTCTAAATAGGCCTTAGACTACTTGTTTGCTGCCATGTTATTGCCGTGTTTCACTTAAGAGTTTCTCCCCACATCTTGGCTCAGATTGCTGAGTTGACCTCAACATGCACATGTCATGCTGCTTTCGCTGAGCTACACTTCTTGCCGCTTGACTCTGGTTTCCTGCATCTGTCAGTGCTGCACCAGTCATCAGATCACATCTATTCTTTCACAAGTGTATGTTAATAAGCTTTAATGACCAGAACTAGGTATGAGGGATGGTAAAAGAGGAAGGCTTCTGGAATCCTGTGGACTTCGGTACCAGTCTGTATGATTCAACATCACCATGACATAGTTTCTTATTCACATGCTCAGTCACTATTCTTAGAGTAAAGGTTTAGTTAGCCTTTTACTGCTCGCTAACTGTATAACAATATGAAGTGTAGCTGATGTATCAGGAATTGTTGCCATGACATTTTTGTAAATCGTGTATGTTGCAAGCTAAATTATAGTTCATGATCTGTCTGAGGGAAAGCTCTTTGGGTTGTCTGAAAGCACTCAGGACTATTTAGATTCAAAATACATATCAGACAGTATCAAGCAAAACAACCAGCTTGTGAATGAGGTCAGATGGGAAAATACAACACCAAAGCTGCTTTGTTACACACACACACTAATTTTAATCTTGCCTGTCCAGTGGGAATGATGCAAGTATGGGGTTTTTAAAGAAAGCTGAGGTCTCACAAGTATCTTGGGCACTTCCTTCAAACACCAAACCTTTGCATGTCATGCTTCAATTCCAGATTAAATCAACAGTTAAATATCTTTCCAAAGGAAAGCTCGGCCAGTAACAACAGCCAGTATGAGCTTAGGGGTTGTTAGTAAAACTTAAATTTTTTTGTACATTTACGCTGCAAAGGTGGGGATGACCCTTGTGCTTTGACAGATTTTGTTCTTTCTGAACTCTGCTTTCTTTCTAACCACAAATGAATCACCCACGTATTTAATAGCATCTTATCCATTTTATTGTTCTTCGTTATCTGTTGCCATTTAGATTATCTGGCTAATTTTTAACAAGTTTATAATCAACTGAAACTTTTCTGTTTAACAATTGATTGATACATAAAAGCGTGAGCTCATTAGTTTTGAGTACTCATGCAAGATGTGTCATCCGTATCCTCCTTCCTGGCCCTGGTTGAAACATTGAAGTCGCAAGTTGAAACTTGACAGAGGATTGAAGTATACATTCAATTGAATGCTTCAGATATTTAAACAAATGCTTTTCCTTATGTTTTATTGATTTATTTTTGTTTGGAGCACTGTGGGGACCTCGATTCACAGACCATATCCTGATGGGGTCAGAGTTGGCATCTATTCATTTCTGTCTTTTTGTAGGCACAATAATAACAATATCCTTGAAACTTTTCATTTCCCTCTCCTTTTTAATGTCTCTATTAATCTCCCTTTCTTAGACATTCTACACATTCTGCACATATCTGAGGTTCCCTTTGTCGTCATCAAGTTAATTTGTGCTTATTTGCCACATGGTAAGATTGAAGCAGGCAAGTCTTAATACACTGTTTAAAAAAACTCATCCATTGACACCAAAATTGGAGGTGTAGTTGTCAGCGAAGAAGGTTTCCTCAGATTACAACAGGATCTTGACCAGATGGGCCAATGGGCTGAGGAGTGGTAGATGGAGTTTAATTTAGATAAATGCGAGGTGGTGCATTTTGGAAAAGCAAATCAGAGCAGGACTTGTACATTAATGGTAGGGTCCTGGGGAGTGTTGCTGAACAAAGAGACCTTGGAATGAAGGTCATAGCTCCTTGAAAGTAGAGTCACACGTAGATAGGATAGTGAAGAAGGCATTTGGAATGCTTTCCTTTATTGGTCAGAGCTATGAGTATAGGAGTTGGGAGGCCATTTTGCGGCTGTACAGGACATTGGTTAGGCCACTTTTGGAATATTTTGTGCAATTCTGGTCTCCTTCCTATGGGAAGGATGCTGTGAAACTTGAAAGGGTTCAGAAAAGATTTACAGGGATGTTGCCAGGGTTGGAGGATTTGAGCTATAGGGAAAGACTGAATAGGTTGTTTTCCCTGGAGCGTTGGAGTCTGAAGGATGACCTTACAGAGGTTTACAAAATCATGAAGGACATAGATAGGATAAACAGACAAGGTCTTAGGGGTCGGGGAGTCCTGAACAGGAGGGTGAGTGGAAAAAGTTATAAAAAGGACCTAAGGGGTAACTTTTTCACGCAGAGGGTTGTGCATGTATAGAATGAGCTGCCAGAGAAAGTGGTGGAGGCTGGTACAGTTACAGCATTTAAAAGGTATCTGGACGGGTATATAAATAGGAAGGGTTTAGAGGGACATGGGCTAATGGGACTAGATTAAGTTAGGATATCTTGTCAGCATGACGAGTTGGAGCAAAGGGTCTGTTTCTGTGCTGTACATCTTTGATTCTATGACTCTATGACAAGGCCAATAATTGTTGCCTTTTTCTAATTTCACTCTAAAAAGAACACACACATTTGGAGCAGGAGTAAGCCATTCGGCCCACTTAAGGTGCCCCACCATTCAATACGGTCAGAAATTGTTGGAGAAACTTGGCAGGCCTGGTAGCATATGTGGAGAGAAACTGTCAATGTCGTAAATCTGAAGAACAATTGAGATTCTGTGGTATTAAGCTTCTTGAATGTTTTTGGAGCAGCACTTGTCTGAGCAACTCCTCATTTGTAGCTGGTGGACAGTTTTGGTGAATCAGGAAGCATTTGTCTCTGCAATATTTGTAATTGGTCCTGTTTAGTTGCTGGTCAATGGTAACTCCCAAGATGTTATTTTCTGGGTCTGTAGATTGTGAAGGAGCAAAAATGGCTTTTGCAGTGATGTGTACTTCTTGTCAGATTACAGGATCTGGACCAGATGGACCAATGGCCTGAGAAGTGGCAGATTGAGTTTAATTCAGATAAATGCGAGGTGCTGTATTTTGGGAAAGCAAATCTTAGCAGGACTTATACACTTAATGGTAAGGTCCTAGGGATTGTTGCTGAACAAATAGACCTTGTAGTACAGGTTCATAGCTCCTTGAAAGTGGAATCGCAGGGAGATAGGATAGTGAAGAAGGTGTTTGGTATGCTTTCCTTTATTGGTCAGAGTATTGAGTACAGGAGTTGGGAGGTCATGTTGCAGCTGTCCAGGACATTGGTTAGGCCACTGTTGGAATATTGCGTGCAATTCTGGTCTCCTTCCTATTTGAAAGATGTTGTGAAACTTGAACAGGTTCAGAAAAGATTTACAAGGATGTTGCCAGGGTTGGAGGTTCTGAGCTACAGGGAGAGGCTGAACATGCTGGGGCTGTTTTTCCTGGAGTGTCGGAGGCTGAGGGGTGACCTTATAGAGGTTTATAAAATTATGAGGGGTATGGATAGGATAAATAGACAACGTCTTTTTGCTGGAGTCAGCGAGTCCAGAACTAGAGGGCATAGGTTTAGGGTGAAAGGGGAAAGATGTAATAGAGACCTAAGAGGCAATCGTTTCACCCAGAGGGTGGTACGTGTATGGAATGAGCTGCCAGAGGAAGTGGTGGAGGCTGGTACAATTGCAACATTAAAGAGGCGTTTGGATGGGTATATGAATAGGATGGGTTTGGAGGGTTATGGGCTGGGTGCTGGCAGGTGGGACTAGATTGGGTTGAGATATCTGGTCAGCATGGACGGGTTGCACTGAAGGGTCTGTTTCCATGCCGTACATCTCTATGACTCTATGACTCTATATTGATTGTGAAATTGTGATAGATTCAGCAATGATCATTCCATTAAATGTCAAGATTGTTTCATTTACTCTTCTTACTTTTATTCTTCTTACATTTATTCTTGTTAGAGATACTCTTGTTATTTGAAGATAAAGGTTTGAGAGGGAAATGGGCCAAGTGCGGGCAAATAGGACTCTATTAGTTTAGGATATCTGGTTGGCATGGATGTGTAGGACCGAAGTGTCTGTTCCGTGCTGTACATTTCTATGAGTCTATGAGATGATGAAATTCTCAAAGTTTTGCAGATTGCATGTGCAAAATCAAGCTTTTGACTTCATAACTTTAGTCAATAAATGTGATGACTTCTTTTTTCTCTTTCTGTCGAGGTGGTGCTAATGGTGTGGAATGAAATTTTGTTAGCATTGGACATCATTTGGCTATTGGACATATTAAGCAAAAGCCCTTACTGCCTCTATTATAACATACTAATTTTCCATTGATCCAACTTTGCTTCTGAGTCTTAATATTTCTTTAGTGCAATATTGTGCTGGGATCCCAAGCCCACAAGTGACTGATTTGAGACTGTCCAAACATGATTCCCATGGGATGTGCCAGAGTGAAACACAGAAAATTAGGTCTCTGTATTGAAAAGCTAAGTCACAGATGATCCAAACATTGGCAGGTTGATGAGTAGTGAGGAAGACAGCCTTAGATGGGCAAATGGAACTCAATCTGGATAACTGTGAAGTGATGCACTTGGGCAAGTCAAAAAAGGTAAGGGAATACATAATGACTGGTAGGACCCTGGGAAACACTGAAGATCAGACAGATCCTGCTGTGCATGTCCATCAGTCCCTTAAGGTATTAGGATAGGTGGATAAAGTGGTTAAGAAGGCATACAGAATACTTGCTTTTATTTGCTGAGGTATAGAATTTAAGAGCAGGGAGGTTATGCTGGAACTGTGTGAGAAGTTGATTAGGCCTCAGCTAGATAATTAACTGCAATTTCTCAATCCACATTATAAGTGGGATGTGATAGCATTGGAGGCAGTGCGGAAGAGATTTACCAGGATGTGGCCTGGAATGGAGAGTTTCATTTATGAAGACAGATTGGATAGACTTGATGTTATTTTCCTTAGAGCAGAGAAGATTCATAGGGAACATGATTGAGATGTATAAACTGAGCAACATAGATTGGGTAGACAGGAAGAAACATTTGCCTTTGGAGGGGGTCAATGACCAGGGAGTATAGATTTAAGGTAAGGGCAGAGATATGGGGGAGTTGGGGAAAAAATCTGTTTTACCTAGAGGGTGGTGGGAATTTGGAACTCTCTGCCTGTAAGAGTGGTGGAGGCAGAAACCCTGAGAACATATATATATTTAGATGTGCCATTGCAAAGCTCAGGCTTACAAGGCAATGGACAATGTGCTGGAAAATGGGATGAGCATAGCTTGGTGGTTTTTGATAGGTACAGACTCAATGGGCTGAAGGACCTTTTTTCTGTGCTGTAGATCTGACTGTGTGACTCCAATTCAACTGCCTTACTCAGTTGCCAGATTTAACAATTTTTAATATCTACACTCTAATTGGACAACCAAATGGATTGTTAAACATGCCTAAACTCTTCCTCAGCAACAACTTAACGTTCCATCAAAAAGAGTGCCAGCTATTCCTTCTGTGATTTCTTTTCCTCCCTGCTTTTCTTTCCTAGCCTGTAATTTTTACATGAACAAACATTACGAGCTTTTTTAAAGTATCAATTTGATAAGTGTGTGTTCACTGTTGGAATCCTGTGACACAGCTTGTCCCTACCTTTGAGCCAGAAGGTTGCTTGGACAGGTGGTACCTGACTTTAAATGTAACCTAACATGTCCAAAAATGTCATCTTGAAAATAACTTAAAAAAGCCAAATAGTTAATTTCCAACAAAAAAAGGTGATTAACAATTCATAGAATAGAATTCCTACAGTGTGGAAACAGGCCCTTCAGCCCAACAAGTCCACACCGACCCTCCAAAGAGTAACCCAACCAGACCCATTCCCCTACCTTATTATTACCCCTGACTAATGCACTTAACCTACACATCCCTGAACACTATGGGCAATTTAACATGGCCAATCCACCTGACCTGCACATCTTTGGACCGTGGGAGGAAACCAGAGCACCCAGAGGAAACCCATGCAGACACGAGGAGAATGTGCAAACTACACACAGACAGTCATCCGAGACTGGAATCGAACCCGGGTTCCTGGAGCTGTGAGGCAGCAGTGCTAACCACCAAGCCACCATGCCACCCCAAAAATTATACGGACTGTGTAGCTGCACAGTTATGTTATACGAACTTTCTGACAGACCACTGCTCTCTGTCATGTAGTCGTTTGTGTAAGTATTAAAATAGAATGTGATTGTAGTGAGCCAGACATTTTCTGAATTCGGAGACTCTGTTGTGTCATCTTTCAATCAATAGTGATTTTCCCAAGCTGTAGAGCGGACTGATTACATTGTTTGACCACAGCTCAAAATAAGTACAAGAGGAGATTTATTTTGAATAGAAAGACTAAAGAAACACAAAGTAACCACAAATGGAATATTAAGTGATTTTGGAATAAATCTGACTGTGGCTTGCTTTAAAAAAAAGGATAGTTTTAATGAAATACTACTGTTTTTATTATCAGTCCCACTGGTGTAAATTATTTTCGACTTGATGGTCGTTGGCAATCAGCCTGTGTCATTGATAAGGTCGTGTTTGCTTAAGTTTATTAGAAAATTACGTGGAACTATAAATAACTTGTTGAATGGATGTGAAGTGAACTGACATTTTAGTTTGGATTTACAGCATTGCTAGATAGGTAGATGGGATCTTATCTGTGTACCTATTACTCAAAATTTAAGTATATATGTGAATAAACAGAATATTTTATGCAAAAATGTCTATAGTTTTAAAATTTCAGTTTGGTAATTACAGCATGTTATTACAGGCATTAAAACCAATTTTTTAAAACTGTTCTTTTGAAAACAATACATGTTAAATACTATCGAGGAAATGGATTGGTTCTCAATGTAAAATAATACCTTTTACAATGATGTGTAAGAAAGGCATCAAGTTCTAAGTATTTAGATATTTGCCATGAGTTGCAAATCTTAAATGGTTGATTTACACTGTTCTGCTTGTCAGTTTTCCACAAGTGACTCTCAACTTATCTATTATTTTAAGAATTTCGTAGTTTGACATATTAATTGTCCATTAAACTCTCAACAGACTTGTAAATAGGCCCTAATCCTATTAATTGAGACACCCAGGAAATATTCTGGCAACCTGGGTTCAAATTTCACCATGGCAAAGTTTGAATTCAATAAAGATCTGGAATTAAGAGTCTAATGATGACCATGAAACCATTGTCGATTGTCATAAAAATTCATTTGGTTCACTAGTGCCTTGTAATGGAGGAGCTCCTTACTTGGCCTGGCCTACATGTGCCTCCACAACCACAGTAAGATGCTTGACTCTTAACTGCCCTCTGGGCAATATATGCTGACCTAGCCAGCAATGTCCATATTCCCAGATAAATAAAGTTTGTTTGTTTTTGATGACATACGCAATTTTTAATCTCTCGCAAAAAAATGAGCATTTTAAACTCTAGAGTCTCATTTCTTCAGGTGGTAAATTGCCTTAAGGTTTCAGGTGCCTTTTTTTTGAATGAGAAAAATCTTACTTTCCCTTTTCCTCTCTTTTCCCTCTATCTCTTAAACAAACCTTTCTTTCCAAATCCTTGTTTCTTTTTCTCCATCCGATTTGACTTTAATTTACCCATGTTCTCCATCATTCTTCTATTTCTTTCTCCATTAATACATTTCTTTGATTTGGGAGATTTACTGTTGATCCAGCAATTCACTGAGGCCTGTGATGGTCTATTGCTTTCAGTGTACGATTAGCAGGTTGCATTTTCAATGAGTTGACTGTTTCAATGATTCCTGGGCTGACTAAGTCATTTTCACATGCAAAGCATTCAGCAACTAAAATAGCTGCCTGGTGTGCATGTACTTGCGCATATGTCAGCAATTAGTATTTATTTACCTAACTGAGTCTTCACATCAACATTTATCTACAAAATTTAGCACTTTCCTGAACTGCTGAAGTCCGTTTGGTGTAGATATACCCACAATGCTATTAGGGATGGTGATCCAGGATTTTGATTGAGTGACACTGAAGAAATAGTGGTACATTTTCAAGTCAGGATGGCTTGAGAGGGGAGCTTGCGGGTGGTGGTGTTCCACTTATCTGCTGCCCTTGTCCTTCTAGGTGGAATTGGTCATGGGTTTGGAAAGTGCTGTCTAAGGGGCTTTGTTACTGAGTGTCAATGGTGAGAGTCCATTTTGTGAATGTGGTGTCAATCAAGTGAGTGCACTGTCATGTATGATATTGACTTCTTGAACATTGGAGCTGCACTCATCCAAGCAAGTGGGAAATACACTATCGCATTTCTGGCTTACGCCTTGAGATTGTGGATCGGCTTTGGGAGTCAGGCAAAGAGCAACTCACTGTAAGATTGTTAGCCTTTAGTCTGCCTTTACAGCTACCATAGTATTTATATGACTAGCCAATTAGGGGTTTTATGGTTAGCTCAGTTGGATGGTTTAGAATGACACCAACCACATGGGTTGAACTCCCGCACTTGCCGTGGTTACCATGAAAATCTCTCCTTCTGAACCTATACCCTTGTCTGAAGTGTGGTGACCCTCTGGTTAAACCACCACCAGTTGTCTCTGCCTAATAAGAGAGTAGCATCTGTTTCGGTAAGACTATGTTGACTTTTTAAATTAGTAAAGGATCGGTTTCTGTCAATGGTAAATGTAAAGTCATAATGTTGTCCTTGATAATATGACTCTGACATCAGTGAAAGGAAAGACAAGTCTAGAATGTAGGCAACAGCATTATGGGGCTATATTTAATAACCTACCAGTTATTGATGTAACACTGCTTCATTTACAATACATAAGCAGTTAATAAGACTGAGTTAGAGAGATAGAAGGAACAAAAACTATTGAGTGTAGTGTATGTGCAGACATGCTCAGCTCAGATATTCTAGATTAGTATCTAGATGACCGTACTGGCTTAAAGCAGAAGATATAAGCAAATTTCATCTATGATATGCAACGAAATTGGAGTTGATAAAATGTGGGGCTGGAAAGGCACAGCAGGTCAGGCTGCATTGGAGGACCAGCCCTGATGAAGTGTCCCTACCCAAAACGCTGACTTTCCTGCTTCTCCAATGTTGCCTGAAGTACGGTGCCGTTCCAGCCTCACATTTTATCAACTCTGACTTCCAGCATCTGCCGTCCTAAGTATCTCCATGCAAGAGCAATTAATATATATATATACTGCAGAGCATCAGATAAGGTGTAGAGTCTGGGCGATGATATGTGTGTGCCAACTATCACCTGTATTGTGTGGGGTAAATTATAACAATTAAGCACATAACTTGAAGTTGGTTCTGTGGCTGGTAAATAAGGTCATGCATAAGGCACATATTCTTGGTGTTGTGAGCTCTAGGTGTTGTTGTATAATGTAATGGTCATTAAGGAGTTCATGTTGCATTGAGCTCCACCCAATCTAATGTCACACAGTCTTTGAAGAGACACAGTTGAGTTCTGAATACTTAAAAGTGCCGATGTATTCTGTTATTTTCAAAGAGTCTATTAATTATTCCTATCTAGTAATATAAACTCTACCTATTGCTATCATGCACCAAACTTCCTTGTGACACAAGACAAATGCATCTTCTGTTTAAACTCCCTAGTATTCTATCCTGTACCACTGACATTGACTGCCACTCGACTCAAAAGAGTGCAGTTACACTTCCACAATGCAACATTGCCAACAGCAATGGTATGCGATCAGCATTTACTGTTTTATATGCTGTTGCATTGTTTTGGAACATTGGAGAAAAAATGTCAAAACAATGGCATTTTTAAAAGGGAGAGGAACAGACAAAGGCAGCAAACACATGATCTGTAAGGGAGAGAGAGAGAAAGAAACAAGGTTCGACAAGGTTCCCCATGGGAGACTGATTACCAAGGTTAGATCTCATGGAATACAGGGAGAACTAGCTATTTGAATTCAGAACTGTCTCAAAGGTAGAAGACAGAGTTTGGTGGTGGAGGGTTGTTTTCAGACTGGAGGCCTGTGACCAGTGGAGTGTCACAAGGATCAGTGCTGGGTCCTTTACTTTTTGTCATTTACATAAATGATTTGGATGCGAGCATAAGAGGTACAGTTAGTAAGTTTGCAGATGACACCAAAATTGGAGGTGTAGTGGACAGCGAAGAAGGTTACCTCAGATTACAACAGGATCTGGACCAGATGGACCAATGGGCTGAGAAGTGGCAGATGGA
>NC_057725.1:43080723-43091492 GCF_004010195.1 Chiloscyllium plagiosum
CACAGAAGGTGGTACGTGTATGGAATGAACTGCCAGAGGAAGTGGTGGAGGCTGGTACAAATGCAACATTTAAGAGGCATTTGGATGGGTATATGAATAGGATGGGTTTGGAGGGATATGGGCTGGGTGCTGGCAGGTGGGACTAGATCGGGTTGGGATATCTGGTCAGCATGGGTGGGTTGGACCGAAGGGTCTGTTTCCATGCTGTATATCTCTATGACTCTATAAACCCACACTGCTAACTGCCTTTGCTGTTTGAATTAATGTATCACTGGACGTCGGTTAAATTCACAACTGATCTTGGAGGAACCTGTTTGGGAGACGTCACAGCACAGAAACAGATAAATGAACAGTTTAAGTGTGGCCTTACTGTAAGTCTGCAGTAGTGAGTAGAGTGGGTTCTTTCTTCATCATATGTTTTATTCAGATATGTCTCTTGATTAAACTTGAAAATATACGCCATAAATATGAAGTTTTCCTAGAGCAGTGTTTTGTAGAGCAATAAAACGGTGCTATTTTCTGGGTTTGTACACTGGAAGAAGAAAAAATTATGCTTAGTAGAGTGATATGCTGTTCTTGTCAGATGTGGGAGTTTAGGGAGAGTTTGTGTTACTGAGGATTATATCTGCAATAAATGTTGTTGGTTGTGAATCTTGTCATATCAAATGGATCACTTGGAGCAACAGTTAGAGGCCATGAGAAATTTGCAAGAGAAAAGTCACATATACAGTCACATAAATAGGTTAACTCCAGGAAAGGTAAGAGAGGTAGGCAGGTAGTGCAGCAGTCTTCTGTGGCTATTTCAAACAAGTTTGCTGTTTTGGAAAATGTAGGGAGTGATGCATTCACGGGGAATGTAGCACAAACAGCCAGGTTTCTGGTATTGAGAATGGCTTTAATGCAATGAGGGGTATGTCGGGTTTCAAGAGATCGATTGTGTTAGGGGACTCTCTAGACTGAGGCACTGACAGATGTTTCTGTGGCCAGCAGCGAAAAATCAGAATGGTGTGCTGCCTCCCTGGTGACAGGATCAAGGATGTCTCAGAAAGTACCGAATATTCTCAAAGGGGAGAGGACTCAGCAGGAGGTCATTGTACACATTTGATCCAATGGCATAGGAAAGGAAAAGCATAAGATTCTGAAGGGAGAATGTAGAGAGTTAGGCAGGAATTTAAAAAGATCCTCGAGAGTGGTAATATCTGGCTTACTCCCTGTGCTATGAGTTAGTGAGGGTAGGAATAGGAGGACAGAACAGATGGATGCATGGCTGAGGAGCTGGTGTATGGGAAAAGGATTCACATTTTTGGATCATTGGAATCTCTTCTGGGGTAGAAGTGACCTGTACAAGAAGGACGGATTGTACCTGATTTGGAAGAGAACTAATATACTGACAGGGAGATTTGCTAGAGCTGCTCGGGAGGATTTAAACTAGTCGGGTGGGACTCAAAGAGATAGTGAGGAAAGAGATTAATCTGAGACTGGTACAGTTGAGAAAAGAAATGTGTCAAACAGTCAGGACAGTCAGGAACAAAGCAGTGAACAAGGTAGGACTGATAAATTAAACTGCATTTATTTCAATGCAAGAAGCCTAACAGGGAAGGCAGATGAACTCAGAGCATGGTTAGGAACATGGGACTGGGATATCATAGCAATTACAGAAACATGGCTCAGGGATGGACAGGACTGGCAGTTTAATGATCCAGGATAGAAATGCTATAGGAAGGACAGAAAGGGAGGCAAGAGAGGAGGGGGAGTGGCATTTTTGATAAGGGATAGTATAACTACTGTACTAATAGAGAATATCCCGGAAATACATCCAGGGAAGTTATTTTGGAGGAACTGAGAAATAAGAAAGGGATGATCACCTTATTGGGATTGTATTATAGACCTCCTAATAGTCAGAGGGAAATTGAGAAACAAATTTGTCAGGAGATCTCAGCTATCTGTAAGAATGATAGGGTGGTTATGGCAGGGGATTTTAACTTTCCAAACTTCGACTGGGACTGCCATAGTGCTAAGGGTTTAGATGGAGACGAATTTGTTAAGTGTATACAAGAAAATTTTCTGATTCAGTATGTGGATGTACCTACTAGAGAAGGTGGAAAACTTGACCTACTCTTGGGGAGTAAGGCAGGGCAGGTGACTGAGGTGTCAGTGGGGGAGCACTTTGGGGCCAGCGACTATAGTTCTATTAGTTTTAAAATCGTGATGGAAAAGGATAGACCGTGGGCGGCACGGTGGCGCAGTGGTTAGCACTGCTGCCTCACAGTGCCAGAGACCCGGGTTCAATTCCCGCCTCAGGCGACTGACTGTGTGGAGTTTGCACGTTCTCCGGGTGCTCCAGTTTCCTCCCACACTCCAAAGATGTGCAGGTCAGGTAAATTGGCCATGCTAAATTGCCCATAGTGTTAGGTAAGGGGTAAATGCAGGGGTATGGGTGGGTTGTGCTTCGGCGGGTCGGTGTGGACTTGTTGGGCCGGAGGGCCTGTTTCCACACTGTAAGTAATTTAATCTAATCTAATCTAAAAGTTGAAGTTCTAAATTGGAGGAAGGCTAATTTTGATGGTATGAAGCAAGAACTTTTGAAAGCTGGTTGGAGGCAGATGTTCGCAGGAAAAGGGACGGCTGGAAAATGGGAAGCGTTTAGAAACAAGATAACGAGAGTCCAGAGAAAGTATATTCCTGTTAGGGTGAAAGGAAAGGCTGGTAGATGTAGGGAATGCTGGATGATGGGAGAAATTGAGTGTTTGGTTAAGAGAAAGAAGGAAACATATGTCAGGTATAGACAGGATATATCGAGTGAATCCTTAGAAGAGTATAAAGGCAGTAGGAGTATACTTAAGGGAGAAATCAGGAGGGCAAAAAGGGGACATGAGATAGATTTGGCAAATAGAGTTAAGGAGAATCCAAAGGGTTTTAACAAATACATTAAGGATAAAAGGGTAACTAGGGAGAGAATAGTTCCCCTCAAAGATCAGCAAGGCAGCCTTTGTGTGGTGCCCAGAGATGGGGGGAGATACTAAATGAGTACTTTGCATCCGTGTTTACTGTGGAAGAGGACGTGGAAGATATAGAATGTGGGGAAATAGATGGTGATGTCTTGAAAAATGTCCATATTACAGAGGTAGAAGTGCTGGATGTCTTGAAATGCATAAATCCCCAGGACCTGATCAGGCAGATCCTAGATCTCTGTGGGAAGCTAGGGAACTGATTGCTGGGCCTCTTGCTGAGATATTTATACAATCGAAAGTCACAGGTGAGGTGCCGGAAGACTGGAGGTTGGCTAAAGCGGTGCCACTATTTAAGAAAGCTGGTAAGGACAAGCCAGGGAACTATAGACTGGTGAGCCTGATGTCGGTGGTGGGCAAGTTGTTGGAGGGAATTCTGAGGAACAGGACATACATTAATTTGGAAAGGCAAAGACTGACTGGGGATAGTCAACATGGCTTTGTGCATGGGAAATCATATCTCACGAACTTGATTGAGTTTTTTGAAGAAGTAAGAAAGAGGATTGATGAGGGTAGAATGGTGGACATAATCTATATGGATTTCAGTAAGGCATTTGACAAGGTTCCCCATGGGAGACTAGTTAGCAAGGTTAGATGTCATGGAATACAGAGAGAACTAGCCATTTAGATACAGAACTGGCTTAAAGGTAGAAGACAGAGGGTGGTGATGGAGGGTTGTTTTTCAGACTGGAGGCCTGTGACCAGTGGAGTGCCACAAGATTTGGTGCTGGGTCCACTACTTTTTGTCATTTATATAAATTATTTGAATGTCAGCATGAGCAGTTTAGTTAGTAAGTTTGCAGATGACACCAAAATTGAAGGTGTAGTGGGCACCGAAGAAGGTTACCTCAGATTGCAATGGGATCTTGACCAGATGGACCAATGGGCTGAGGAGTGGCAGATGGAGTTTAATTTAGATAAATGTGAGGTGCTGCATTTTGAGAAAGCAAATCTTAGCAAGACTTATGCACTTAATGGTAAGGTCCTAGGGAGTGTTGATGAACAAAGAGACCTTGGAGTGCAGGTGCATTGCTCCTTGAAAGTTGAGTTGCAAATAAATAGGATAGTGAAGAAGACGTTTGGTATGTTTTCCTTTATTGGTCAGAATATTGAGTACAGGAGTTGGGAGGTCATGTTACGGCTGTACAGGACATTGGTTCGGCCACTTTTGGAATGTTGTGTGCAATTCTGATCTCCTTCCTACCGGAAGGATGTTGACTTAAAACTTGAAAGAGTTCAGAAAAGATTTACAAGGATGTTGCCAGAGTTGGAGGATTTGGGCTGCAGCGAGAGGTTGAATAGGCGAGGGTTGTTTTCCCTAGTGTATCGGAGGCTGAGGGGTGACTTCATAGTGGTTTATAATATCATGAGGGGCATGGTAGGCTAAATAGACAAGGTCTTTTCCCTGGGGTGGGCGAGTCCAGAACCAGAGGCATAGGCTTAGGGTGAGAGGGAAAGGTTTAAAAGAGACCTAAGTGGCAACCTTTTCACGCAGAGGGTGGTATGTGTATGGAATGAGCTGTCAGAGGAAGTGGTGGAGGCTCATACAGTTGCAACATTCAAAAGGCATTTGGATGGGCACATGAATAGGAAGGGTTTGGAGGAATGTCGTCAGGTGTTGGCAGGTGGGATTAGATTAGGTTGGGGTATCTGGTCGGCATGGACGGGTTGAACTGATGGG
This sequence comes from Chiloscyllium plagiosum, assembly GCF_004010195.1. Taxonomy (NCBI): domain Eukaryota; kingdom Metazoa; phylum Chordata; class Chondrichthyes; order Orectolobiformes; family Hemiscylliidae; genus Chiloscyllium; species Chiloscyllium plagiosum. The sequence goes on from NC_057725.1 coordinate 43,085,413, forward strand.
TCTGCTTCCGTGCTGTGCAGCTCCCTGACTCTAAGTGAAGGCTCCTGGGGTAAAGATCAGAAAGAGAAGTCGAGGGAGTAAAAGAGAAAACACTTGCTTCTCCAAAATGAGCATCAGCTCCATCATTAGCAGATACAAGCTGCGAGTGACAATGAAAGGGCCAGAGAAGTAATTTTGTACTGGGGGTGTGGTCCTGGGAAAGGCCTCTGAATTTATTGAAGATTGTGAAGTGTATATTTGAGCAAAAAGTATTGCAGAAGCAACTTTTATTGCAGAAGGAGCTTTTAATATTTAGAAGTGCTCTGCCTCATTAATTATCCCATGATTTAGGCAGAAAGATTTGTAAAGGCTGTAGCCAATGAATGCTATTTAAAAACTTCTATAGAACAAAGTGCAGTATGTGTTGGACTGTGAAAGATGTGTTGGCTGCAGAAGGCAGAAAAATCCTACAAAGGGAGGAAGCCATTATTTTAATAATTTTAAAGGGCTGGAAGACCCAGTAAGTGTTATAGATACAGTATTGCAAGGAAACAAAACAAAAATTAGATTAGATTACCTATAGTGTGGAAACAGGCCCTTCAGCCCAACCAGTCCACACCGACCTCCGAAGAGTAACCCACCCAGATCCATTTCCCTCTGACTAATGCACCTAACACTATGGGCAATTTAGCATGGCCAATTCACCTGATCTGTATATCTTTGAACTGTGGGAGGAAACCAGAGCACCCGGGAAGAATGTGCAAACTCCACACAGGCAGTCGCCCAAGGCTGGAATCGAACCTGGGACGCTGGTGCTGTGAGGCAGCAGTGGTAACCACTGAGCCACCGTGCCACCCCATACTTGAAGGAAGCAAATAAATACATGATAGCATGTAACAAAATTTTAAAACTTTATTGGAATATTTTAATACAACGCTTCTACATTGTCAGCCCTAACTTGCTATTGTTTATGTGCAGCATTGCAATAATTTCTCAGTCTAGCAAATTGTACAGCAATATAATTTAAAATAGCAATGATGAATGCAAGCTAAAGAAAAGAAGTTTACAAGCAGTATTGAAATAATACATTTAAAACAACTTGACAGTATGAAGAATTGAGAATCAATTGAGGAGAAATAATGTTTTCATATTGATTTAAGGACAGATGGACCATAAGGAACGTAATATTGTACATCTTTGTGAAGACAATTCTTAAGAGCTGTAGCTGCTTTAAAATCCACTGCTATGTCTAAAGCTGAACTGATTCATAAACTATTATATTGAGTAGGCAAAAGAGTAAAAACTAAGAATCAGTATCAGTGCTGTCGCACAGTAAAGTCTCAAGTATAGGCATCACAAAAGAATGCTTAATCTGTAAGACTGCAGGTGACTTCCATAAGATGTGCAGTGCTAGAACATAGTGACAAAGCTGGAAGGGAGGAGTAGGCTACACACGCAAAGAGCTCAGTATGGTTATAGAACTTCTTTTCGAACTGATGACCAAGGCATTTAGGGGGGATTTTTCTAATCTCACTAAGTTTGGTTTCGCAGACGAGTTACCAGCCTACAGAGATGGGACTAGATGATGCAGGTGCAATAGGCATCAAGAGCAGATGTATGCTACAAGTGTAGTGCACTTAAGTGCATTTCTCAAACAATGCACTTTTTTGAGCTTGCATGCATGTCTTGACCCCAAGCTCTTCAGAGGGCCAGGAAAAGTGCCATTAGGTCTGAGCGAGCAACCGACCCAGAAACTGTTGACCAATTTAATCAAAGGACAGCCAATAGAAGTTTTCATCGGGCTCCATAGACATGTGGTGGGACTCAAATGGAAACAAAAATTGTGATAAATATGATCGCATAATATAAATGTTTCATATGCCCAAGAATAAATATTGGCAACAAGCAAAAGAAGCTCAATCAAACTTGACAAAACCAAAGCAGAGGCCAGCACTCTGCTGCCTTTCACCAGTATGGTGTTGAAGGATGACCAGACGAAAAGTCCAGCAAGTTGATTGAGAAGGCATATTTGTAGTACTGACATCATTTTACAATCATAGATGTCTCTGTGATTTTTGACACAAGGCTAGTTATTCCAGCTTCCCATTGGAAAGATATATTGGAAAGGATATATGGAGGATCCTTGGGCATTGTCAGGTGAAGAACCAGGTTCAGTCAGCAATGCTGTAGCCAAGAAATTGAAGATTTCATAACTCATTTGAGAAATCAGGAGTGTTTGATCTTGCAAACATTTCTCATGACTGAAGACAGATCAAAAACCAAAACTCAAAGTTAGACAGAAGAAATGGGCACTGAAAACAAGAACAAGTAGCACAAGACACCTGTGCTCATTGAGGAATTTTTAACATGTTGTTCAGACAGCAGAACAGTCTGCTGAAGAAATTGCTGTAGCAGAACAAGAAGAGTCAATGCGAGTGACAAAGCTAGTGTTGAATGAGCAGGAGTCTTCTGCTAACATGACTAAGGATAAGAAAATCTGATTCGCTAGTCAAATATTGACTGAGGGTGACTGAAAGTGTCCAACCTCATCAAGTTGAAGAAGCTCATTTGCTTCAACCCAGACATATCGGCAGGCTCAGAGTAAAGGTTTCCTTCTTTATGGAGATGAGCTGCATACAACTCCCTGACAGCCGAACCAACATATGTGGATTCAGAACACAGTCAAAAAGAATAAATTACCTGGCCTGAATATCCAGGATACTGTATGATATCACATGTTCAAATCAAATCAAAACGCAGTAGCCTAGTGCAGAAATCTGGGATAAAGCAAGGAATGAAGACCATATTTTATCAGAGCAGCCATTTCCCATGATGATTAAAGGTCCCCGGATGATGATTCGGGACAAATACCTAAGATAAAAGGGATAACTCCTCTGTGAAGAGATTTCTGGAGTAATCGAACAATAACTAGTTCTAACAGAAACAATGTCCTTCCAAAAAGCATATACTTTACTGAAAAGATCCTCCAATGGAGAAATAACTCCGATTAGAATCCAGATCAACAATTCCATACCTTTAAGTCCTGAGAGAAAATATTCTGGGAAAATTGTGAAACTCCAAGACTTGTCTGCATTTGTAAAGTCAGAAACTGGTGGAAACGGTGGGAGTTAATGGCAAGAATGATTGGTTTGTTAAAATCAATATTAACAAACACATTTTAAGAAGCAAGCATGGATTAAAAAAAACCCATCTGAGATGACATTATAACGTGTTTTTGAGTATTGTATAGGTGTGTCTGTTCTGTTTTCCCCTATTATAAAGCTGTTATATTCCACTCAATCCAACATACTGTGGTTATTACTGCTTTTCAGGAGCATCGTTTGTATCCCAGATTCAGGCATTAGCTTGGATTAAGCTGCTAATAATTTTCTTTGTTCATTGATATGTAGTGTCCATTGCTGTGCTCTAATGCAGCTTTTACCTTCCTCCAGAGGCCATCAGAGAAGCAGAGTGAGCAATCTCAAACCAACACTCCTAAAATCTGAAACCTGCAGGCAACATTGACAGTTTGTTGTTTGTGTACACAGTCAGTCCATTGTAACACTACTATTCAGTCGGTGAAGATAAAACATAGGAGTGTAATCCTCACTGCTTGCTGTGTACATCGTGCTTTGAGTCATGACTTTCATTGGTATAAGTCCTTTTACAACAGCATCTGGTGTAGAAGGCTGATTAAAATTCAGAATCCAGTCACTGCTCAAGGGGAGAAATACTTTTGTCTTGTTTCCTATTTATCCTTTTATTGTTCCTGGAGATAGTTCCATCATGTTTCAGCACAGGAAAACTAGCAGAGTTAATCAACAGCTTTAAAGGAGATGGTAGTTCAGCATTGGTCCTGACTCGAGCAATATAGAATATTACTCTCACACAGAAAGTTGGAGAGCATGGAATGCGTTTCCAGCAGCAGTTGTGGAGGCAGGGTCATTGGGGACATTTAAGAGACTCCTGGACATGCATATGGTCACAGAAATTTAAGGGTGCATTCATGAGGATCAGTGGTCGGCACAACATTGTGGGCTGAAGGGCCTGTTCTGTGCTGTACTGTTCTATGTTCTATAAAAGGCAGCAAGTTAGATTCAAACAGGTGGCACGGTGGCTCAGTGGTTAACGCTGTTACCTCACAGCACCAGAGACCCAGATTTGATTTCACTCTTGGGTGACTGTGTGGAGTTTGGACATTCTCCCCATGTCTGCATGGGATTCCCCTGGGTGCTCCAGTTTCCTCCTACAGTCCAAAGATGTGCAGATTAGATAGATTGGCTACTCGAAATTGCTCATGGTGTCAAATGGTGTGTAGGCTAGGTGGATTAATCATGAGAAATGTGGCGTTATGGGAATAGGGTGGGCAACTGGATCTGGTTCAGAGGGTCAGTGCAGACTTGATGGGCTGAATGGCCTCTCTCTGCACTGTAAAGATTCTGTGACATAAGCTGCAAAAATGCTTAATATTAATACTTTTGCAAATTCAACAAAAAGTCTGAAGTCAACATGAAAACCGTGCACAGCAATGATGAACTTAAAAATTACTGAAGATCATCAAGGTCAAGTCACCATAGCCTAACCAGGCCATAGGGCTGCTCTCTCATTAGAGACGGCTGGTGGTGATTTAACCTGAGGGCTACCACACCTCAAGCAAAGAGAGAGATTGAGGAGGAGAGTCCTTCATGGTAACTTCAGCCAATGCAGGAATTGGACCCATGCTGTCTGCTTTGTTCAGCCAATTGATCTAAACTGACAAATTATTTTCTGGGTCTGTAGATTGTAAAGGAGCAAAAATGGCCTTTGCAGTGATATATACTTCCTGTCAGATATGGGAGTTTAAAGAGAGTTTGAGGGCTACTGCAGATTATATCTGCCATTAATGCTGTTGGATGCAAATCTTATCAATCGAGTGGATCGGTTGGAGAGACAGTTAGAAGCGATGAGGAATTTGCAACAGCAACAGTATGTGAAGGACGGCAGTTTAGGAAGGGGGAAAGTCTCAGATACAATCACATAAAATGGTTAACTCCAGGAAGGGTGAGACAGGTCGGCACCTAGGGCAGGGGTCTTTTGTGGATATACCCATTTCACACAGGTATGCTGTTTTGGAAAATGTAGGGGGTGATGGATTCTCAGGGGAACGTAGCATGAACAGCCAAGTTTCTGGTATTGAGACTGGCTCAAAAGCAATGAGGGATACGTTGGCTTCCAAGAGATCAATTGTGTTAAGGGATTCTGTAGTCCAAGGTACAGACAGACGTTTCTGTGGCCAGCAGAGAAAAAGCAGAATGGTGTGTTGTTTCCCTGGTGCCAGGATCAAGGATATCTCAGAGAGGGTGCAGAATGTTCTCACGGGGGAGAGGGGCCACCAAGAGGTCATTGTCCACATTGGAACTAACGATATTGGAAGGGAAGAGGTTGAGATTCTGAAGGGAGATTACAGAGAGTTAGGCAGAAATTTAAAAAGGAGGTCCTCAAGAGTAGTAATATCTGGATTACTCCCAGTGCTACGAGCTAGTGAGGGCAGGAATAGCAGGATAGAGCACATGAATGCATGGCTGAGGAGCTGGTGTATGGGAGAAGGATTCACATTTTTGGATCATTGGAATCTCTTTTGGGGTAGAGGTGATCTGTAAAGAAGGACGGATTGCACCTAAATTGGAAGGGCACTAACATACTGGCAGGGAAATTTGCTAGAACTGCTTGGGAGGATTTAAACTAGTGAGGTGGGGGGGTAGACCCAGGGAGATAGTGAGGAAAGAGACCAATCTGAGACGGGTACAGCTGAGAACAGAAGTGAGTCAAACAGTCAGGGCAGGCAGGGACAAGGTAGGACTAATAAATTAAACTGCATTTATTTCAATGCAAGGGGCCTAACAGGGAAGGCAGATGAACTCAGAGCATGGTTAGGAACATGGGACTGGGATATCATAGCAATTACGGAAACATGGTTCAGGGATGGGCAGGACTGGCAGCTTAATGTTCCAGGATACAAATGCTACAGGAAGGATAGAAAGACAGGCAAGAGGGGAGGGGGAATGGCATTTTTGATAAGGGACAGCATTACAGCTGTGCTGAGGGAGGATATTCCCAGAAAT
>NC_057725.1:43091549-43125550 GCF_004010195.1 Chiloscyllium plagiosum
ACTAGAGAAGGTGCAAAACTTGACCTACTCTTGGGAAATAAGGCAGGGCAGGTGACTGAGGTGTCAGTGGGGAGCACTTTGGGGCCAGCGACCATAATTCTATTCATTTTAAAATCGTGATCGAAAAGGATAGACCAGATCTAAAAGTTGAAGTTCTAAATTGGAGAAAGGCCAATTTTGACGGTATTAGGCAAGAACTTTTGAAAGCTGATTGGGGGCAGATGTTCGCAGGAAAAGGGACGGCTGGAAAATGGGAAGCCTTCAGAAATGAGATAACAAGAATCCAGAGAAAGTATATTCCTGTCAGGGTGAAAGGGAAGGATGGTAGGTATAGGGAATGCTGGATGACTAAAGAAATTGAGGGTCTGGTTAAGAAAAAAAGGAAGCATATGTCAGGTATAGACAGGATAGATGGAGTGAATCCTTAGAAGAGTATAAAGGAAGTAGGAGTATACTTAAGAGGGATATCATGAAGGCAAAAAGGGGACATGAGATAGATTTGACAAATATATTTAAGGAGAATCCAAAGGAGTTTTACAAATATATTAAGGGCAAAAAGGAAACTCGGGAGAGAATAGGGCCCCTCAAAGATCAGCAAGGAGCCACAGAAAATGGGGGAGGTACTAAATGAATATTTTGCATCAGTATTTACTGTGAAAAAGGATATGGAAGATATAGACTATAGGGAAATAGATGGTGACATCTTCCAAAATGTCCAGATTACAGAGGAGGAAGTGCTGGATGTCTTGAAACGGTCAAAGGTGGATACATCCCCAGGATCTGATCCGGTGTAGCCGAGAATTCTGTGGGAGAAGTGATTGCTGGACCTCTTGCTGAGATATTTGTATCATCAATAGTCGGTGAGGTGCCGGAAGACTGGAGGTTGGCAAACGTAGTGCCACTGTTTTAAGAAAGGTGGTAAAGACAAGCCAAGGAACTATAGACCGGTGAGCCTGACCTCGGTGGTGGGCAAATTGTTGGAGGGAATCCTGAGGGACAGGATGTACATGTGTTTGGAAAGGCAAGGACTGATTCGGGATAGTCAACATGGCTTTGTGCATGGGAAATCATGTCTCACAAACTTGATTGAGTTTTTTGTAGCAGTAACCAAGAAGATTGATGAGGGCAGAGCAGTAGATGTGATCTATATGGACTTCAGTAAGGTGTTCGACAAGGTTCCCCATGGGAGACTGATTAGCAAGGTTAGATCTCATGGAATACAGAGAGAACTAGCCATTTGGATACAGAACTGGCTAAAAGATCGAAGACAGAAGGTGGTGGTGGAGGGTTGTTTTTCAGTCTGGACACCTGTGACCAGTGGAGTGCCAGAAGGATCGGTGCTGGATCCTCTACTTTTTGTCATTTATATAAATGATTTGGATGCGAGCATAAGAGGTACAGTTAGTAAGTTTGCAGATGACACAAATTTGGAGGTGTAGTGGACAGCGAAGAGGGTTACCTCAGATTACAATGGGATCTTGACCAGATGGGCCAATGGGCTGAGAAGTGGCAGATGGAGTTTAATTCAGATAAATGCGAGGGGCTGCATTTTGGGAAAGCAAATCTTAGCAGGACTCATACACTTAATGGTAAGGTCCTAGGGAGTGTTGCTGAACAAAGACACTTTGGAGTGCAGGTTCATATCTCCTTGAAAGTGGAGTCGCAGGTAGATAGGATAGTGAAGAAGGCGTTTGGTATATTTCCCTTTATTGGTCAGAGTATTGAGTACTGGAGTTGGGAGGTAATGTTGCGGCTGTACAGGACATTGGTTAGGCCACTGTTGGAATATTGCATACAATTCTGTTCTCCTTCCTATCAGAAAGATGGTTAGATTAGATTCCACCATAACTGGCATGAGGTATTATTAGCTACAAGTTGTGGATTAGATTAGATTCCCTACAGTGTGGAAACAGGCCCTTCGACCCAACAAGTCCACACCGACCCTCTGAAGAGCAACCCACCCAGACCCATTCCCCTATATTCACCCCTGACTAATGCACCTAACACAACAGCCAATTTAGCATGACCAATTCACCTAACTTGCACATCTTTGTGATTGTGGGAGCAAACCGGAGCACCCGGAGGAATCCCACGCTGACACGGGGAGAATGTGCAAACTCCACACAGACAGTTGCCCGAAGCGGGAATTGAACCCGGGTCCCTGGCGTTGTGAGGCAGCACTGCTGACCACTGAGCCATCGTGCCACCCCTTGTGAAACTTGAAAGGGTTCAGAAAAGATTAACAAGGATGTTTCCACGGTCAGAGGATTTGAAGCTACAGGGAGAGGCTGAATAGGCTGGGGCTGTTTTCCCTGGAGTGTCGAAGGCTGAGGGGTGAGCTTATAGAGGTTTACAAAATTATGAGGTGCATGGATAGGATAAATAGGCAAAGTCTTTTCCCTGGGATTGGGGAGTCCAGAACTAGAGGGCATAGGTTTAGGGTGAGCGCGGAAAGATATAAAAGAGACCTAAGGGGCAAATTTTTAACGCAGAGAGTGGTACGTGTATGGATTGATTTGCCAGAGGATGTGGTGGAGGCTGGTACAATTGCAACAATTAAGAGGCATTTGGATGGGTTACAATTGCAACAATTAAGAGGCATTTGGATGGGTATTTGAATAGGAAGGTTTTGGAGGGATATGGGCTGGGTGCTGGCAGGTGGGACTAGATTGGGTTGAGATTGGGTCGGCATGGATGGGTTGGACAAAGGGTCTGTTTCCATGCTGTACATCTCTATGACTCTATAACACACCATATGGCCTCCTTCTTTCAAGATTATAATTTCCTCGCCCACGTGGTTTGAAAATACCCTCCAACGCATCTCATCCACGTCCCACACCTCTGCCCTCAAACCCCACCCCTCCAGCCTCCCCTCAGTCCTTACCTTCCATGCTACCAACCTCTGCATAAACCACATCATCCACCGACATTTTCACCACCTATAATGGACCCCACCACCAGGGATATATTTCCCTCCCCACCCCTATTCGCTTTCTGCTAAGACCGTTCCATCCGTGATCACCTGGTCAGGTCCACGCCCCCTAACACTGCACCATCCCCTCCTGGCACCTTCCCTTGCCACTGCAGGAATTGCAAAACCTGTGCCCACGCCTCCCCCCTCACCTCCATCCAAGACCCCAAAGGAACCTTCCACATCCATCAAAGTTTCACCTGCATTCCACCAATGTCATGTATAGTATCCATTGCTCCCGATGTGGTCTCCTTTACATTGGGGAAACCTTCTCACAGAGCATTTTGGGGAACATCTCCAGGACCCCACCGCCCCGTGGCCAAACATTTCAACTCCCCATCCCACTCTGCCACAGACATGCAGGTTTTGGGCTTCCTCCATTGTCACTCCTTCACCACCCGACGCCTGGAGGAAGAACGCCTCATCTTCCTCCTCTGAAAACTTCAACCACAGGGCATCAATGTGGACTTCACCAGTTTCCTCATTCTCTCTCTCCCCCCCACCTTGCCCCCAACCTTATGGTATGCTTTCCTTTATTGGTCAGAGTATTGAGTATAGGAGTTGGGAGGTCATGTTGTGGCTGTACAGGACATTGGTTAGGCCATTAACCAATGGAATATTGTGTGCAATTCTGGTCTCCTTCCTATTGGAAAGATGTTGTGAAACTTGAAAGGGTTCAGAAAAGATTTACAAAGATGTTGCCACGGTTGGAGGATCTGAGCTACAGGGAGAGGCTGAACAGGCAGGGGCTGTTTTTCCTGGAGCGTCGGAGGCTGAGGGGTGACCTTATAGAGGTTTACAAATTATGAGGGGCATGGATAGGATAAATAGACTAAGTCTTTTCCCTGGGATCGGGGAGTCCAGAACTAGGGGGCATAGGTTTAGGGTGAGAGGGGAAAGATATAAAAGAGACCTAAGGGGCAACTTTTTCACGCAGAGGTACGTGTATGGAATGAGCTGCCAGAGGATGTGGTGAAGGCTGGTACAATTGCAACATTTAAAAGGCATTTGGATGGGTATATGAATAGGAAGGGTTTGGAGGGATATGGGCCGGGTGCTGGCAGGTGGGACTAGATTGGGTTGGGATATCTGGTCAGCATGGACGGGTTGGACCGAAGGATCTGTTTCCATGCTGTACATCTCTATGACTCCATTCCCACCTCCATCCACCAATTGCACACTTAGCTACCTTCTCACCAACCACACCCCCCTCCCATTTATTTCTCCACCCCAGAGACTCCCAGCCTCATTCGTGATGAAGGGTCCCTGCCCGAAAGGTTGATTTTCCTGCTCCTCAGATGCTGCGTGATCTGCTGTGCTTTTCCAGCACCACTCTAATCTTGACTCTGATCTAAACCGACCCCCACTGAAGATTAAGTGCTAGAAGAAAAAGCTTTAGCTTTGTGGGGTATATATAAGCATGCACCTTGTTCAACATTAGAAATAGGTTTTGAATAAACGCCTTTTATATCTTGAAATTGATAAACAAATAAGTAAAGGCTATATGTTTAATTTTACTGAAAATTGTTTATTTTAAATTTGGTTTCTCTAGAAATAGATCAGTGGAATAATTATTGATGATTAATGCCAGTTACATAATGTTTGTGAGTCTGAAAAGGGGCCATGCTCACAACTCCTCTGCAGTTGTGGCAGATACTTAAAATGAACATATTTCAAAGCTGTGTTAGAATTTTCAGTTCACCTTGCTCAGTTATTAAGTTGCTTGCTGAAACATAAGCTAATTATTGTGTGGGTGTAGAATAAAAGTTACTTTAGTGAAAAACCTCAATGTTCAGTAGTTTGATAAGAAACAAGACTAGCCCAACAGATTGGCCTTACAGCCAATCATGAATAATTGACAAGAAATTTGTGCAGTTTAGTTTTGAAGACCAGAAGTGGAATACTTCTCATGAGTCTGAAGCTGATTCAGGGGAATGACATCTGATAAAACAAGGTAATGTGATTGTAAGTCTTGACTAGTCAATAATTGAGTATACATGAAGGTTCAAGAAATTAATGGTAGGTGGACAACAACATGTAAAGATTATGGCTCAGACAAGCCATATTTTATTGATCATTTTATAAAAATTGTAAGTTCCTATATGGCAAAAATGTTTAGCACATCAGACAGTTGTGATGAGAGAAACAGTGCGAGCGTTTCCATTGGGTTTGAGCAAGACCGAATGTACAAGAACAAAAGGAAGATGATTGAATGTCAGAAAAGTTCTCTTCTCTCAGCAAGGCCAAAGTGAATGGTGATGATGTAGCATCACAGTATTCTACTTTATGAAGGGACTTTGTGTGACATCGATGCAAAAGGGTGAGGAGAGAAACTCCGAATAGTATATGTATATTAATGCTCTTGATGTGAGTCACCACGATGAAGAAAAAAGAAAGCAATGAGCAATTGTCTTGTCTACCCCGAGGCTGGTACCTTTTTGTCATTATTGTATGTTCTTGTTGTATAACTAGTGTGTTCTAGATATTTTTAATTAACCTGTTCAGAGATGCTATATCTATGCGTGGAAAGTTCTTTATGCAGAGGGTGGTGGGTGCCTGGAAGGTGTTGCTAGCAGAGGTGGTAGAGGAGGGCATTAGCGTTATTTAAGATGTATCTAGACAGATACATGAATGGGCAGGGAGCAGAGGGAGACAGATCCTTAGAAAATAGGCGACAGGTTTAAATAGAGGATCTGGATCGGCGCAGGCTTGGAGGGCTGAAGGTCATGTTCCTGTGCTGTAATTTTCTTGTTCTTTGTCCTTTGTACCTCTGGAGCAGGTTGGATTAAACCCCAGGCCTCCTGGCCTGGAGGCAGGGTCAATACCATTGTGCCTCATTAGCCTTCCTACTGTGTTCTGTTCCATCTTCAACTCAGATTGAACTCAACATACACACCATGTTGGTAAGAGACTTGTAGCATAGTGGTAGTGTCCATATCTCTCGCCCAGAAGTCCTGTATTCAAGTCCCACATGCTATAGAGGTGTTATAACCTGTCAGAATCATATTGATTAAAACCTATTGACACACTTTGTTGATCCTGATTAGAAAATTAATAACAAATTGTGCTTAAATGAAAATATCAAGCAGGTGGAAAGATTCAAAATATTTATCCAGTGTGTTTTGCGGCATTTTGATGTCTTCCCTTCAGCCACAGGTAAGGTATCATTAAAAATTACATTAGAGGTTACAACATGGCAACAGACTACTGTATTAACCTTTCACGCGGTCAAATAGCTGAAACCACTTTTATTAACGCTTTCTCCAATACTGCTGCATTCTCTTTTGCTTGTTCCATCTAACCTGCTTGATCATGATTGAATAGAGCCAAACGTTGCTGCGACAATAATGGCAAGTGAACGGTGCTGGTATTTTTGATCAACTTGTTCTGGCATGTTATGTTATGACATATAACTAGGGTATGTGAACCTGGACCTTCTGGCCCAAAGGTAGGAACAATACCAGCATACCATAAGAGCCCCATTGTACCATGCATGTTTTATCAATGAGCAAATTGACCAGCCATGTGGGGCAAGTAAGAGTGTGTGTGGAATGCCAATCACCATAAGCACCTACACATTAACCTTTGCATCCTTAACAATCTTATGATTTTTCTAAAGTTACCACATGTGCATTGTTAATTAATTGTTACATTTGCCACAAAGTTAAATCTCTAGGGACAATAATGAATAACAGCTAAGCAACATTTCTGGCATAGGCAAATTATCAATTTAAACTGTAAACTATTCTTCGAACGTTTTAATATGACCAATGTATTTTAAATGCTCTTTTTTTTTCTGTCTCATCCTTTCTGGCTTTGTGCAATTTATTTGTGTTCTATATCTGATTGAAATCTGAATTTATTACCTGAGATCACTTTTTGATCCTTCTCCTCCTACTGGTCAATCCTTGTATACCAGAAGTTAGAGATGAATTGTTGGTGCTGACATTCATCCAGGTACCGTGTTGTTCTTACTGCACAATTATTACGTCCCATTTCCAATAACTTACGGCCAGAAAAACTTTAAATTGAAAGGTTCAGGAAAGAAACAAGCTAAATGGGCTCATTATAAAATGCCTTGCTCCAGCAAAATCTGATCTCAAGCATCCAAGAATTCTATAGTTATTCTGCGATTGAAGAATTTTTTCCTGACTCTCTTTTCTACACATTCATTCCAGAATCCTCAACTGCCGAAAATAGTCTGCTCCTATTCACCCCGTGCTTTCACTCTTGCAATTTTTGCAATGACAATCCTTTCAGCATCATGATAATCATCAATAAAAAGCAAGCAACGTTTTTTTGAGTGAAAGATTTAAGCTGTTTAAAATAGTGGCAAGCAAATTTCTCGAAATGGTGTAGTTCATCTGGTGTATGTGCTGTGAGGGAGGGAATTCCAAGATTTACACCCAGCAACAGTGAAGGAACAATGATATTGTTACAATTTAGAAATATATGTGGCCTAGAGAGAGTGGTGTTCCCATGCCCTTGACCTTCTAGGTAGTAGAGGTTGCAGATTTGGATGATGCTGTCATTGACAGTAACTTAACTGGCAGCACCTTCCACAGAGATGTCCTATCTGATGTCCTATCCCATGGCAATCTGCAATGGGCAAGGGATTACCTGGATTAACAAAGCTGATTTAAATATTTTAAACAAATAATCTTCATTTACATGTAGCTTCAGAAGGATAAGCTTAAGTCAATATCATCATAACAGAACTGCAGAAATGAATTCTGATTTTATCACACCTAATGTTAACACTTCCTTTCCCCTTTCAGAGGCCTTTCAAATATTGTCATAAAAGGACAGATGTTATGGCAATATAGAAAGTTTTTAAAAATTCATTTGTGGATGACAGTGTCGTGGACTAGGCCAGCATTTACTGCCCACCCCTAATTGTCCAGAGGGCAGGTAAAAGTCAACCTGTGTCTGGAGTTAAGTGTAGGCCATGCCAGGTAAGGATGGTGGTTGAAACTTTATTGCTGGAACAGCACAGCAGGTCAGGCAGCATCCAGGGAACAGGAGATTCGACGTTTCGGGCACAGGCCCTTCTTCAGGAATGTGCCCGAAACGTCGAATCTCCTGTTCCCTGGATGCTGCCTGACCTGCTGTGCTGTTCCAGCAATAAAGTTTCAACTTTGATCTCCAGCATCTGCAGACCTCACTTTCTCCAGGTAAGGATGGCAGTTTCCTTCCCTAAACGACACTAGCGAGCCAAATGAGTTTTTCCAAAAATCGACAATGGATTCATAGTCATTATTAGTCACTTAATTCCAGATTGAGTTCAAATTCTACCATCTGTCGTGGCATGATTCAAACCCACGTCCCCAGAACATGCCCTGGGTCTCTGGATTAACCACGAAGTCATCCCCTTCTCTTATTGACATGTAGATGTTCAGAGGAGAGAGGCATATCAAGCATTTCTGTTTTGGTATTTTATGGTGTGTGCAATGCAAATTGTCTGTCTGCACATTGCACCTTTATTGATAAGTGTCTTTCCCTTTTCTGCATTCAAAATTATTTGCATATTGCCTTGTGAAAAATCTGCCTTGGATCAGTGCAATTGTTTTGAAACTTAACTATTCCTGGATGTAACAGTGGTAACTTGATACAGTTTGACAAGTGCAGCTGAAAATGAACTTACTATATAAACTAAGATTTCTAAATCATGTCAATCTATCATCTTTCAGAAATTGTTTTAAATTACTGAAATTGACATTAAAAGTATTTTCCAATGTTTCATCAGAGCTAGAAAAAAATGTTGAGGATGTAACTGGTATGAAGCAAGTGCAGAGGGAGGGATAAGGGAGAAGGTGGAAAAAAACCAAATGGACCATCACTGATCATTTGGAGAGCAAAAGAGATTAACAAGAGGGGTAGTTGTATAGGAGAAAAATGTGTTAATTGGGCAAGGAAAGAATTAGAAAATGACAACTGTAGTGATAATTTTGCTTTTATCACTTTCATCGCTAGGTCCGTCTTTTGTTTCTTTTCTGGTTCCCCTGCTATACATTTTCTCGGGACTTTTTCAGTAACTTCTGTTTTATTTCATGTTTTTGGTATTGTCAAAATATTGCTTTTGCTGAAGTGTTTTGTAAGATTAAGATGCAGTTATGAATTGCTAAAAGCACTATAAAATCATGAGGTAGCAATCCCATGTCATGCTATCATTATTGCCCACAGTCATAACAAATTATTGTTACTCTTTTGACATTGTTAGAAATATTTTGTTTCCTTTACTGGATGTAAAGGTTGTTGTGATTTAATGCTATCCACCCTCCATACCCAAGGATGGACTAGGATAGGGTGGGGTTTGGTGATGCGGTATGGGCCATAACATGGAAGAAAATCAGAGTACAGATCCACTGCCTTTTCACCTTCTGCCACTTAAGACCCCTGATTTAGAACTTTGATTTCAGGCTGAAGCTTGTTCTATTTTGTAACAATCTTGAATTGAACAAAGTTTATGATCACTATTTATAAAATGTTCCATGACTGATATTTCAACCACTAGCCTGGCTTTCATTGCCTTAAATTAAATCCAGGACTGCAACCTCTCTTGTAGGGTCTTACTTACTGGCTTAAAAAGCTCTCCGAGGTGCATTTTAAGAATTGTGTTCCCTCTAAATCTTTTGATACTATGACTACCCCAGTTAATATTGGGGAAGTTGAAATCCGCTACTATCACGAGAATAGAATAGAATTATACAATACCCACAGTGCAGAAAAAGGCAATTTGGTCCACTGTGTCTGCACTAACCTTCTAAAGAGCATCAAACCCAGACCCATTACCATATGCTTGTACTTACTTGGTTAATCCAACTAACTACCACATCCCTGGACAATATGAACAATTTAACATGGCCAATCTACCTTAGCTGCACATCTTTGGTCTGTGGGAGGAAACTGGAGCACCCAAAGGAAAACCCACTCAGGCATGGAGAGAATGTGCAAACTCCACACAGACTACCCTATAACGTTTACACATCTTTTGTCTACACATTTGCTTTTCTTCTATTTCTCTTTAAGGAGCCTATAGTAGCCTTCCAGCAATGAGATTGATTGCTCCTTCTTTGGTTTTTAAGTACTACCCATACGGTTTTATTTGAGCCTTCTAAGATATTATCCCTCCTTGCTATTGTCATCGATTCCCTAATTAATATTGCAATACCCCCCCCCCCCTCATCTTTTTCCACTTTCTCTGTCTGTCTCACCTGAATACTCTATATCCTGCAATATTGAGCTGTCTATCCTGCATTCCCCTCCCCCCGTCCCAACCACTTCACTGATCATGCTATCTACAGGTGCTCTAAGGTGAGTTCACTCACTGCTCAAACTCTGGAATGGAATTAGCCAGTAGATTCGGCTGGATACTTCCAGGAGATGCATCTGTGAGGAGAAGTGAAGCTTCCATGATTTGCCACATAGCACAAGAAGAGCATATCATAGGTGCCAGGTCTGTTGCTATGACTTCTTTTAAGCCCCTTTTTGAAAAAAAGAGATTATGCTTGTGTAAGAATACCACTAACTGCACTACCTATCCTACATTGCTTACTTATTACTTTATTATCTTGCCCTGACTTTCACTTATTCTTGTTGCTTCTCAGTTAATCATTTCGTCCAAACTTACAATTTTTAAAAAGTCATGATGAATTACAACACCACTGTTTGATTTGTTTTCCCAAGCTACTGTCCCTCGAAGCTGCTACAGATATTTAAACTAGGACTCCCCTCATCTACTCAGTGCTGGGCACTCAATCCTGGGACTCAGTTTTTCCAATGCTGACTCCTTTCCTCTGCTCAATTGAAGAATATAGCCATACTAACTATTAACCACAAACAGACCTTGCAAACAATGACCCAAAAAAACAGGAAGGAGCACCTCTTCGCCCCTGTACTGAATTCTCTCTGCGCTCTAAATTCCACTAAGTGAAGGCATGCCTCATTGAGGATCTGCACTCTCTCAACATTGCAAAGCTTACACAAAACTGAAAACTAGGTCAAGGATTCACAGAAGAACCCACTGTTTTCTGCCGTTTACTCTCAACTTGCTTTTCCATCCCATTTCAAGAGCCCAAGACAGATATCACATTTGAACGGTACTGTTCCCATTGAAGCCTAGGATTGTCAACTCTCCTGCCTGAGATTGTTTGGAAATCTGAGGAGTGCCTCTGGCACAGATTCATACTGTGACAGGGCCTCGAGCAACTGATAACAGCAAGGCCTGCAACAGTGTTCACAACTGACAAGTTTGTGGCATTCTAAATGATTCTGAAATTGGAAAGGAAAGCAAGCTTTCCAGAGGGGTTGATGGTGGAAGAGAGGAAAGAATAGGGATTCTGATGAAAAATGTCATAATTTAACATGGCAAATGACAGGCAAACTACTGAATACAAGACATGCGCATAACTAAAATGAAAGAGGCATGAGGTTAGTTCCAAGAATTTTTATGTCCACCTGAGAGAGCAGACAGGGTCTATTTTAACAATGCATTTGCAAAGTGGCCCTTGCAAGATTGCTTCAGTGTTAGTTTGGAGTGACGGTCTTGATGTCTGTGCTGGAAAATAAACTGGAATGAGCCTTGAATCGAGAACCGTTGGCCTCTGAGGTGAGACAGCAATAACTGCTAGCTAAGATATCAAAACGTATACCCAATGGCAAATTAAAGTGGCAAGCTGCAATGCAGTCAAGATCCAGTGCTCCAGTCAAATGGAAATGTTCAGATATATGGTCAAATAACCTGAATTTTTTCGTTCCTCTGCGCAAGAGAGGTGATTATTATAAGCAACAAATACATGTACTAAACTGGCGTGCATACATGCAAATGGCTCTTGCATGCAGGATGTGTATTTGAGGCTATAAACTACAGTGGGAGAAGAGAGAAATTTTACAAGCACTGCCTCTGCAGTTGTTTGCGAGGAGCAGCTAGAAGTAGAAGTCTTGGACACTGATGAGTGATGTCATTGGAATGAATAGATCTTTCAGAAAGTAGAAGGACTTGGACAGTGTGGGTTTAGTGATGGCAAAGGAAATGGGGGAAGATGATCTGACCAATGACAATCCGGCTCATTGACTGATCTGATTCTGAAAGCTTCCTGCAGCACCTTTCCATTGGCCAAAGTGCTGGACACATGAAACCTTTTATCCCAATAGAAAAGGGCAATGTTTCATGTGAAATGTGAGTATGTTTAAAGGCATCAGGATGGATACATGAATAGGAAGAGTTTATAGGGATTTGGGCGAAATGCTGGCAAATGTAACTAGAACAGTTTAGGATATTTGGTCGGCATAGGCAAGGGTTTGCTTTCATGCTGTCTAACTCCATGACCCAGTAAGTTAATAAGAAAGTTAAAGTTATTTACTGTTACAAATTAACTCTCAGTTGATCAGTAGTGGTACTAGCAAGACTAAGCTAAACCAAACCAGCTTGAAGATAAGTTTCTAAGCTGGACAATGTAGTAATCTTTTCTCAGAGGGCTCAGCTAACCTTGAACGTAATGCTGCTAGTAACTACTTTATTCTGGATATTTGTCACGCTCAATTGCTTTATAAACTCTGACTAAATTAGGATGTAAATGATGAATTCCTGATAACTTTATACCTTCTAATGTTTGTTGTACAGACAGAATTTGTGACCCTTTGGTTGTGTCCAGCCTATGGCTGAGTGTGGCAAGCTAGACTTGACCCAGCAACCATGGCCTGGAATGAAAATCCTTCCTTTTGGGCATTTACTCCTGAGATGGGTGCAACATGACAAGAGGCTTCCTGACTCTGCACTGTTGTTTTGGGACTAAACATCCAGTCCTTGTTGTCTAAGCACTATAGATATAAATCCTGCTGCCAATGTCTGCCAGCCTTTTCTGTCATTGTGAACAGCCACTTAACAGATGTATTGTTTTGCAGACTTCAGAAGAGGTCACATTGACTCCTTGATTTTTCCCTAAGTTAAAGACACGACCAAACTGTTACATTCTTTTAAACCTTGTACATCTCATTACTCACCACCTGAATTCCCAGAGCCCTACCCATTATCTACAAGGCACATGCCAGGAGCGTGATGGAATACTCCTAATGTGCCTGGATGAATGCAGCTCCAACAACACTCAAGAAGCTTGACACCATCCAGGTCAAACCAGTCCACTTGATTGGCACCACATCCACAAACATCCACTTTCTCCCCCAGCAAAGCTCAGTGACAGCAGTGTGTACTTTACAATATGCACTGCAAAAAATCTCCAAAGATCCTGGACAGCACCTTCCAAATCCACAACCGGTTCTATCTGAGAGGGCAAGGGCAGAGGATCCATGGTAACATCACCACCTGTAAGTTCCCCTCCAAGCCACTCACCGTTTTGACTTGAAAATATATCACTGTCCCTTCACTGACACTGGTTCAAGATCCTGGAATTTCTTCCCTCAGGGCATTGTGAGTCAACCTACACTGGGGACTGCAGCGGTTCAAGGTAGCTCTCACCACCTTCTCAAGGATAAGTAGGGACAGGCAACTAATGCTGGCCCGCCAGCATTGCCCACATCCCATGAGTGAATTTTTAAAAAAAGAATTGTATACAGACACTGAGCTCAGACTAATTCATTCAGAACCACAGTATCCAATTGTATTTAACCTAAATCAACCATTGTTTGACATGCAATCTTGACCAGTTGTTAATGAACACATGTACAAGAGAAATAAATTAATTATTCTGCTGTTCTTTGAATTCATATCATGCCACAATTAGAATCTTGATCTTGGAGGCTATATTAAAATATATTGGATTTGTGAATGACCATAGCAGTATGAAATATGTTAAACGATCAACATTTGACCCTTTTTCCTGCCATTCTATTTCTAACTATGAACAAAAGATCCTAAAATTTGAGCCAACTGTATCAACTTGCTCTACTTTTGACATTTTCCTCTGCTGGGGTGAGACACTGATGCTAACTTTAAATGTTGAACATTTGGTTCAATTAAGGATTCAATAGTGTGTGACAGTTCATCTCATTCTGTCGTCTTCGCAACAGCATATCTGTGCTGTTTCATTGTCAGGAATTGATTCAACCTCTGTCAATGTTTAATTGTGCAACTGCTCCTGCCATTTCCATTTTGTCAAGGACTTACTGAATTAACAACCATTCTTTTTCTCAGAATCCACATTGTCTCCAATTCAAGCATATCGTTTGCTAGGCTATCTCTGTCAATTGTGTATTCCTTTGAAACTTAGTTAGCTGCAAGTTGAAATATCCCCCTCCTGAAGTCAGTGAAATGGCATTCCTATGACATGAATCATGTACTCCTGCAGAATGATGGTTTCTTTGTAAGAGCACCACGCTACAAGCTTTGTTTATTCCAGGTTATTGAGTGATGAAATCACATGAAATGTGACTTGCATGTTGGATGCAAACAATTATGATGGTACATTAAATACATTTAAGTTAAATGGTCTTGGGAGTCCAAAACTAGAGGCATAGGTTTAAGATGAGAGGGGAAAGATTTAAAAGGGACCAAAGGGGCAACTTTTCCATGCAGAGGGTGGTGCATGTATGGAATGAGCTGCCAAATGAGGTGATGGAGGCTGATAAATTCACAACATTTAAAAAAACTTCTGGATGTGTACATTAATAAGAAGGGTTTTGAGGGATAAGGGCCAAATACTGGCAAGTGGGACTTGGTTAATTTAGGATATCTGGTCGGCATGGATGACTTGGACCTAAGGGTCTGTTTCTGTGCTATACATCTCTATGACTCTATTTAGGTCAAGGTTACTAATTGTTCATTTTTCTTGTAGCCAATGTAAACATTGGCCTAAATTCTCTGACATTGGGAGGGGCCTCTGGCACAATTTTCACCACAGATGTGGATTAGGACTCTGAAGATGTCCCAGCATGCACATACCTGTGGTACTTACTGTGGAATTTTAAAATTCTGATTGCTGATTAACGCTGCCTAATTACTCCTACAGTGGCATCAGGTGGCCAGAATTATGGAGCCTTGACTTGTTTGCCCATACTGTGGTTATTACATTTATTTATTGACAATGGAAAGTTTTCTTTTAAAAACAAGTATCCATTGACAAGCCAGGTAAAGCAGCAGGAAGGTCAAAGCATTTAAGCACTCCCAATAAAATTCAGACTCCTCTTGGCAAGGCCAAACTCACCCAACACCCACCAGTGGTCACCCATCCTCTGTCAAACTTTTAGCGTGTGCCAGTCCCCCTCACATCTTCATTGCACATTGCTAATGTTCACTCCCATACCATCTCCAGTGTTCTGTCAGTCCTCACAACCCTCTCCTGACTTCCCTTCCTGCATCCCTGGCTCCTGGCTGTTCTCAAGAGGGCCAGCATTGGAGTTGAGTTGGGGGGTATCGGGGCTCAGATGGTTGGATAGGTTGGGAGGAAGGATCCCTGAAGAAACAAATGGTCAAGCTTGTGAATGCGACATACAGGGCCAACCCATCTTGTGTAATTTGAAATGAATGTCCAGTATGTTCATTTCTAAGTATTCCTGTGTTCTTAATTTTGTAGTCTAATGATAACCAGTTGTTTAAAAAAAACAATTGGCACACTAGGGAAGGAAATATTGCATTCTCATCGAATCTGTCCTGAATATAACTCTAAAATCACACTGACACTTAAATGCCCTTTGAAGTATCCTGGGTAAACAATCAACTGTAACAAAACAACTATGAAGTTTGATAAAAGCAGTGAAATGCTTTGGACCACCCAGCATCAAATAAAGCACCTGAAATGGCATTGAAGTGCACAGCCCTGTGAAATTCAGGTAGACCTAGACTGTCTGAGCACTTGGAGAGAAGCATTAAGCCCATAGATGCAGCCTGGTCCAGTCCATAAGCTGGGTACATGTCCCTGAACGCAGTGTCCTTGGTGCGCCATTTAATGGTTTCTGGCACATCTCAGAGTTCATCACTGAAGTGCAGTAGCGTCCTGGAAATGGACTGGAGATGTGTTACAAAGGTACATAGAGGTTGGCACATATCAGATGGCAGTGTATGTGGCCATTTTCCATGCATCGTGCCTGAGATGTTGGTGTCCAGTGTCCAACATGCATGTTTCTTGTACCCAGAAATGGGTTGAATCATCAAAGGCCTGCGGTAGTTTCTATGTCGAAGATTATCCAACAGCTAGTTTGTATGGCAAGTTTGTTAGAATCATAACCCATGGCAAGTTGGGCTGTTAAAATTATGTATAACAATCAAGAATGAACATCAATTAGGAACTCTGCCTGGTGAGAATCATGCCATTTGAAAAGCATGCAGGATGTAGCAAGATGATCTTGATGTTGAGATAGGCCAGCTTGAAGTTTCCACATAATTCTACCTCTTATCTCTATTTTTTTCTGTATATTTGAAATCTTGCTGCAAAGAGCTGTGAATGCCTTTATTTGGTATTGGTGTGTACTGTTTGCAAGAAGCAAACTATTTTGCAGCAAAGCTTCAGTATATTTGCTGCCCTTTATCACTGCTGTTATCAAATTTAGTAAGCAGCAATGCCACAAGGTTAGGTAAACAAATTTCTATATCTTGAACTGCATCCAGGTTTCTAGAGGATCCTTGCCTGACTTTTGTATCTATAAGCCTCCACATTTTGCTTCTAAAAGCATTTCTTGGGTAATCCTTATATTACAGGGTGAAAGATGAGAATGCATTTGTCCACCCCACAAACAGGGGATTAAATTGCAGGCATTACACAATTTCAGTTTGAGGATTTAGATTTTAGTGAATTGAGCATGCACGTTTGGGAAATGTCATTTTTTTATATATTACAGTTTGTTGCATCTAAATGCTAAAAGTAGGCAGTGCAGCTTTCTTGTTGAACTCCCAGTGTATAAGGACCAAAACAGAAGCGAACTGAGGGGGGAAAGAATTAAAAAGTCGAACTTACCATTCCTTTGTCGTGTTTCTAGAGTGAATGTGGCTATAGTTCTCATCAGAGAAGCAGATACAAAACATTGCAAAGGGATTGTAGAATGGGCAGAGCTGGACTGATACTTAATTCTGAGCTGATATTCTGCAGTCTGTCTATTCTACTTGCCAAAATATTTTAACCAATTTCACAACTTGGCCTAATTGAGGCTGAGTTTGGTGCCAATAAATAACACGAAAAGTTCTGCAAAATTTGTCCCTAGTTTACCTTGTCCTTCTCCCTTAGGTGCTCTTTCGAAATTAGAGCAAAACAAGCTCCATGTATGAATATTAGGATCTTGATTTCTTCTTTTGTTCATGTGGGAATGTAGGCATTGCTGGCTGGCCATCATTTGTTGGCCATCCCTAGCTTCCCTTGAATATGGTGGTGAGTTGCTTACACAAACTATTGCCTTCCATTTTCTGTAGGTTAATATAATGCTATTAGGGAAGGAGTTTCAAGATTTTGACTCAGTCATAGTGAAGGAATGGTGATTTTTTTTCCAATTCAGGATGTGGCTTAGTAGGGAACGTGCAGGTGATTGTGTTCCCATGTGTCTACTGCCTTTATCTTTCTAAATAGTAGTGGTCATGAGTTTGGAAGGTTGTCTAATGGTCTGTTGTGAATTTCTGGTGCATCTTCTTGACAGCCCATACTGCAGCTTCGCTGGTGAAGGGAATTAATATTTGCGGATGTCGTGCCAATCAAGCAAGCTGCTTGTGCTGGATGATGTTAAGCTTCTTGAGCATTGTTGGAGCTGCACTCTTCCAGGCAAGTGGAGAGTATTCCATCACGCTCCTGACTTGTGCCTTGGAGATCATGGGCAGGTTTTGGGGAGTCAGGAGGTGACTTACTTGCTGCAAGATTCTTAGCCTCTCGTCTGCCTTTGCAGCGACTGTATTAAGTGGCTAGTTCAGTTTCTGGTCCATCAACATCCTGAAGATGTACAAATATATTATTTATAATGTAGCTCAATGCTTTAGCACAACAGGTTTATTAGATTCCACTCGCACCATGCTTAGGAAAGATTATTTATTTTTGAGGGGGGAGCATTCTAATTAATTATTTTCAAGTAAGTTTGCTTTCTATAAAGTGATGGTTCTGATTGGACTGAGGTGCATGATTCATTGCCTCCACCTTTCTGCACGCAGAATGTGTCTCTGTCTGGAAACAAGGAGCTCTTCCCTAGCTTTCAGAGGGAGCAGAGATATCTGTAACCAGCTCCTCGAGGTCTTGTAAGTATGCCTGATCAAACATCATCATACTTATTGTTATCATACAATAAACTTGTTCTAAGAACACTGTATGGTGATATATTCTTCTACTGCTAATCATAAGATGGGCAAAGCAAAGACAAAAGGGATTGGTGGCAGGGAACTAACCCAAACAGCCCTTAACCAGTGACACATTCTGATAGAGGTGGCAAATGACACAAGATACCAGGAGTCAGCAACTAGGAATAGATAATCAGTTTGATTTCTAATTGCCTGAAAAACAGAATTTGATGTTGAGAAGGGTAAGATGAAAGAAAGCATGGCCAGGTGGTGAGTTGTCACTAGACCATACTTTCAGATTTTAGCACACCCAACTGCTAATGACTCTGGACAACTGTTTAAGCTTGCACCATGGGGAACCAATTGTAGAGCCTTGCCATCTGCAGCAAATATACCTTGAGCCAATTTGAAACATAAATTGCATTGTCTATGTTTGCCAAGACTACCTCTGCCATCAACTCTTCTCCCTGTAGCCTAATATTAGCTAATGAGCACTATGTACATGTATCAAATAAGCAACACTGTTCAGTGCAGTCATTTCCTTACAGCAGTATCATACTGATCAGTTTACATCAGGAAATCACACTTATGTTTTTAAAGAGCAAGGAATTATTGACAGCTCATGAGGGGGAAAAGAAAACTTGAAATTTATTCTCGGTGTAAATATGTTTTTGATTGTGCTACAGTTGTTTGATTGAGGAAACTCTTGGAAGACAGGATTTTGATGGGGATGTAAGTTGCAGCTTGAAGCTGTGTTCTATTGCAGTTGCCAGTCATAAGGTCCTGCTATGTGATATCATTGGATAGTTTTATCTTGCCAAGTTCACTCAAGTGTGTTCTGTTCTCGCACATGTTTACAGCCCTCTCAAGTATTGTACATACTATTAACCATCTCCTGCAGGTCATGCTGTTTTTCATTAGCGAGGGTGTAATGTCAATGTAAATAGTGCAAATCCTCACCCTCCTGCAACAGAACATAGACTTTGCCACCTAGCAAACTGTGCACAAGCTGTTTTCTGTCTCTCAGAAGCAGTTACTATTGTTTCGTTTCTGAAGAAGCATATTGTTAATCTTGCCTCTTTTCAGGCTTTACTCTTACTTTCTGTTTTGGGTTGAGAAGGAGTATTTGTGAAAACAAGTCATGACATAGGGAAAGCAAGGCAAAACCAAATCAGCCTTACTATCACTGGATTCATAACACTGAAATTAAAACATTCAAAGACCCTCAAAATTGATAAATTACTCCTAATTTTACAAATAACAACAGATCGTGGACACTGTTTATTACTGAAAGATTAACAATTTATTATTAACAATTTAACTTTAGCAGAACATAGAGATTTTAATGTCTACCCAGTGCAATGAGACCATTCAGCCCATCAAATCTGCGTTGAGCCTCTAAGTGCATCCCACTCAGATCCTCACCTCACCCTGTCCCTGTAACTCCGCCTTTGCCATGGCTAGTCCACCTAGCCTTCACATCCCTGGACTCCAGAGAAATTTACTATTTGATTGCCCTGTAATTCATCTAAGACTAACCTTCTTTGATCATAAACACCTCCCAGTCTCTCAACGACATACACATAGACACAGATAAGGGATAGATTTTAGAATTGTAATTTGTCAGTTCAATAACCATTTCAATGATAAATGCCAGGCCTTCATGAATTCCTTCGATAGTGGGTTGTTTTACGGCTACGTAGGACAGTGTATCTTGCTTAAATTCCAAAGTTATCAGTCAATGCAAACAGTTTCCATAGACCTCTCGAGATGTTTTATTTACTCCTTGCAGACTGGGGTTCTCTTCTCAGAACTTTCAGCGAGCCAATAACTGGAGAATAACGAGAGAGTGCAAAACCAAAGACACGCTTAGCCTGGCAGCTTCCAAAGCAACATTGCCTTCTGCCCAAAGCCCAGTCAGAGCCAGTTCACATTGTTTTCGCTTTCTTTTTTAACCTTCTCTGTGATTGACTGGTCAGTTAATGGTGCTCCCTCAATTGACTAATTCAATATCCAATCAGCAGCCAGTCACTGAGCAGCACAACAGCTCTGATGAAGAGTCATCTGGACTTGAAACTCAGCATGGTGGCTCAGTGGTTCGCACTGCTGCCTCACAGCGCCAGGGTCCCAGGTTTGATTCCACCCTCAGGCGACTGACTGTGTTTAACTTGAACATTCTCCCCATTTCTGTGTAGGTTTCTGCCAGGTGCTCCAGTTTCCTCCCACAGTCCAAAGATGTGCAAGTTATGTGGATTGGCCATGCTAAATTACCCATAGTGTTCAGGGATTAGTTGGATTAGCTATGGGTCTGGGTGGGGTACTCTTTGGAGGGTCAGTGTGGACTCGTTGGGTGCAATGATCTGTTTCCACACTGTAGGGATTCTATTCTGTTCCATGGATTAGCTTGCTGTCTCTCCATGGATGCTGCCTGTCCCACTGTGATTTTCAGCATTTTTTTGTTTTCAGAGCATAACAACATCTCGTGCAGAATTGTCTAGTGTTCTTAAAGTAGTAATTAAGCTCACTTATTTTTTCCAGGCCAGTTCCTAACAGCAAACACAGGTCTTTTGTGGGTTTTTTTTGTAAAGAAAGCTGCTGTTCAAATTTCAAACTTCAATTCTCAGCTGCAACTTGGCATTCCAATTCTACACAAATACAATTCCTTTTGAAGGAAATAGAAAGAAAATCATACTTGATAGCTATAATATCCAGCTACGTGTTTTCAAAGTTTATATAAATAGTATGGAAATGAATTTATCAACATTGTCAAATCAAATTTTTCTTAGAAATTATAGTATTCTTGGAAACTGGCGTGGCCCTACAGAATATATTTTTTATGTAGATGAGAGTTGTTAAACTGTTTAAATCTTCTGAAAATAAAATACAGTAAATATTGATAAATGTTGCAAGTCAGGCAGCAGCTGCACAGAGAGGAAGAGTTAATAACCTGGATATTCCAGTAAGGGGGAAAGAGGTGGATAGTTCAAGGTAGGCTGCTGAGGTGTCTCAGTACCCTGAGAATGTGTAGATAGGCGCACATATACGGTGTGTATGTGGGAAATATACACTTTCGATTGTCAGTTTCATTTGATTCTGACTGCTGTATGATAGTGGGATCAGATGGCCGTATTTCATACAGATCTGAGCTGTTTGCCTCATTCTGGCACTGGGGTTTTACGTTGGGGCTTTTCCAAGCAGGTGTAAAAACTGCTCAGGAGCACGGCTTGAAGAAAATCAGCTTCAGCATCAAAACACATCAGCATACAGTCATAGTGTCATAGAAACGTACAACACAGAAACGGGCCTTCGGTCCAACTCATTCATGCTGACCAGATATCCGAAATAAATTGAGTCTCTCTTCCCAGACATTTGGCCCATAATCCTCTAAACCCATCCAGATGCCTTTTAAATGTTGGAATTGTACCAGCCTTCATCATTTCCTCTGGCAGCTCATTCCATATGTACATCATCCTCTGTGTGAAAAACCTGCCCCTTAGGTCCCTCTTAAACCTTTCCCTCTCACCTTAAAATGTGTGACCATTAGTTTTGGGCTCTGCCATCGTGGGGAAGAGACCTTGTCTATTTATCCTATCTATGTCCTTCATGATTTTATAAACCTCTATAAGGTCACCCTTCAGCCTCCAACGCTGCAGCGAAAACAGCCCCAGCCTGTTCAGCCTCTCTCTGTAGCTCAAACCCTCCAACACTGGCAAAAAATTGTAAATCTTTTCTGAACCCTTTCAGGTTTCACAACATCCTTCCGATGTCCTGTACAGTCGCAGCATGACATTCCAACTTCTATACTCAATGCACTGACCAAGAAAGGCAAGCACACCAACTGCCTTCTTCACTATCCTTTCTGCCTGCAACTCCACTTTCAAGGAAAACCTGCACTCCAAGGTCTCTTTGTTCAGCAACACTTCCCAGTACCTTACCATTAAGTGTATAAGTCCTGCCCTGATTTGTCTTTCCCAAAATGCAGCACCTGACATTTAACTAAATTAAGGTCCATCAGCCACTCCTTGGCTCATTGACCCATCTGATCAAGATCCCGTTGTACTCTGAGGTAACCACCTTCGCTGTCCACTACACCTCTAATTTTGGTGTGATCTGCAAACTTACTAACCATACCCCCTATGTTCACATCCAAATCATTTTTATAAATGTTGAAAAGCAGTGGACCCAGCAACAATCTTTTGCTGATCTTTAAGGAGCCCTATTCTCTCCCTAGTTACCCTTTTCATGTTCATAAGATTTCGGAGCAGAATTAGGCCATTCGGCCCATCAAGTCTGCTCTACCATTTGATCATGGCGATGTGCTCCTGACGGAGGAAGTAAGGACTGCAGATTCTAGAGATCAGAGTCGAAATGTGTGGTGCTGGAAAACTACATCCGGTCAAGTTGTGCCTTTCCACCACCGCACGTTTCAACTCTGATATGCTCCTCACCCTCGTTTTCCTGCCTTCTTCCCATATCCCTTCAACCCATTACTAATTTAAAATCTATCTAACTCCTCCTTAAATTTACTCACTGTCCCAGCATCCATCACACTTTGGGGTAGTAAATCCCACAGGTTCACAACCCTTTGGAGAAGTAGTTTCTCCTCAGCTCTGTTTTGAATTTGCTACCTCTTATCTTGCCTATGAACTCTGGTTCTAGAATGCCCCACAAGAGGAAGCATCTACTCCACGTCTATTTTATCCACACCTTTTACCATCTTAAATACCTCAATTTGGGCACCCCACATGCTTCTAAATTCCAGAGAATATAGGCCTAAACTATTCAATCTCTCTTCATACAACAAACTCCTCATCTCTGGGATCAATCTAGTGAACCTCCTCTGAACTACCTGTAATGCCACTACATCTTTCCCCAAATAATGGGACCAAAATTGCGCACAATATTCCAGGTGTGGTCTCACCTTAATGTCATTAATGTATTTGTTGAATCCCTTTTGGATTCTCCGTAGCCTTATTTGTCTAAGCTAATTCATGTCCCCCTTTTGCCCTCCTGATTTCTCTCTTAAGTATACTCCTCCTGCCTTTATACTCTTCAAGGGATTCACTCGATCTCTCCTATCTATACCTGACATATACTTCCTCCTTTTTCTTGAATAAAACATCAATTTCTCTCATCATCCAGCATTCTCTACGCCTACCAGCCTTGGCCTTCACCCTAACAGGAACATACCGTCTCTGGACTCTTTTTATCTCATTTTTGTAGATTGCCCATTTTCCAGCTGTCCCTTTACCTGCAAACATCTGTCCAATCAACTTTTGAAAGTTCTTGCCTAATATTATCAAAATTGGCCTTCTTCCAATTTAGAGCTTTAACTTTTAGGTCTGGTCTATTCTTTTCCATCACTGTTTTAAATCTCATATGTTATGTTGGTTGGCCTCAAAATGCTCCCCCACTGACACCTCAGTTGTCTGCCTTGTCTTAGTTTCCAAGAGTAGGTCAAGTTTTGCACCTTCTCTCATAGGTATATCCACGTACTGAATCAGAAACTTTTCTCGGACACACTTAACAAATTCGTCTCCATCCAAGCCATTAACACTGTGGCAGTCCCAGTCTATGTTTGGAAAGTTAAAATCCCCTACCATAACCACCCTGTTATTTTTA
Organism: Chiloscyllium plagiosum; assembly: GCF_004010195.1. NCBI lineage: Eukaryota > Metazoa > Chordata > Chondrichthyes > Orectolobiformes > Hemiscylliidae > Chiloscyllium > Chiloscyllium plagiosum. The sequence continues at coordinate 43,115,342 of NC_057725.1, forward strand.
CAAATAACTGAGATATCTTTACAAATTTGTTTCTCAATTTCATGCTGACTATTGGGGGATCTATAGTATAATTCCAATAAGGTTATCATCCCTTTCTTATTTCTCAGTTCCACCCAAATAACTTCCCTGGATGTATTGCCAGGAATAACCTCCCTAAGTACAGCTATAATGTTATCCCAAATCAAAAACACTACTGCCCCTCTTCTCTTGTCCCCCTTTAATCCTTCCTATAGCAACTGTACTCTGCAACATTAAGCTACCAGTCCTGTCCATTCCTGAGCCATGTTTCTGTTATTGCTTTGATATTCCAGTCCCATGTTCCCAACTGTGCCCTAAGTTTAGATTAGAGTGGTGCTGGAAAAGCACAGCAGGTCAGGCAGCATCCGAGGAGCAGGAAAATCAACGTTTCGGGCAAAAGCCCTTCATCAGGAATAGAGCTAGGGCAGGTAATAGGCCAGCACGGGGTGTCCAGGTGGATGGAGTGTGCTGGAGGCGGGCAAAGGAGTCCTCGGAAGATGGGTGGGAGTCCTGATTGTGAAAGTAAGCTCGGAGGCAGAGGTGGCGGAAGAAGTGTTCGACGTCACGGCGTGTATTAAATTCATTGATGCGTGGAAGGGGATAAAGGTGAGGCCTTTGCTGAGGACTGATCGTTCGTCCTCAGTGAGGAGGAGGTCAGGGGAATGGTGAAAACTTGGCAGGGCTGGTGGCTGGGACCCAGTGTGGGTATGGAGCTGGGAGTGGGGGCGAAGCCTGTAACTGGAGTGGGTGTGGTGGTGGGGGGAATGGGGGTGGAGTCATGAGCAGGGATGGTATCTGTGGGGGGGCGTGATTGTCTGCTTTACTTGTTCGGCCTTTTGCATCGAAATAAATGCAGTTGAATTGATCAGTCCTACCTTGTAGCATAAGGGCAATCCTGACATGATTTCGTACTTATACCAACAACTCCACCGCACACCAATAGAGCTCAGATACTGAACCAACAAGGTTCATTCCTATCCTAACAATGTTCACCAAGTTGTCCCCTTCCCCCCCCCCCGCCACCCCCCGCCATCACAGGCCTGTCCCTGTAGTGCTTAATCCCCACTTATAACTCCATTTGTCTGACAGTGGCGACCCACTTATTTCAACCTCCTCACAGACTTTGTTCTCATTTCTCCCCAAACTGGACACTGTTCATTCCACTCCCCTCCAACAATGTTCATTCCACCATTCTAACCCCGTTCCTGATAATATCTATCTCTCCTCTTGACTGTTTATCTCCTGGACAATATTCACCTACTTTTGACAATGTTCACCCCTTGCAACAATGTATCCTCCCCCCAACTGCCCCAACACCCCAACAAATCCTCCATTACCCTCATCTTTCCCCACCCATCCACTCCTGCCATTTGGAATCATTTTTTGCCTCCTGTCTAGCTGATGTTGGAAGTATGTGCATTGCCATGGGGTTGCACAAGGAGGTGGAGAATGAGCATTGTCTGAGGAGCTTTCTAGGTGTGCCATGTTGGGGATTGACTGGGGTCTTTTAAAAACTCTAAGTCTGTGAACTGCAGATACATCTTTGGCCTATCTCATCAATTCATGACTAGAAAGGGGCTGCAGCCTGCTATTGTTATGTTCCTCCAATAGGTCTGTCCTCTCTGCTAACTGATAGATTCAAGCCAGAATCAGGACTGAAAAGTCCAATGGGTTAAGTGGGCAGCTTAAATTGCAGCTGGTGGTGGGCACTCCTGTACTGAAGGTTTAGGTTAATGACCTTTCATTAGAACTGGAGGTTTCTGGAGATGAAGTAAATACAGAGCCAAGCGTATGCTTCTGAAAAACATTTTGAATTTGCTACTGATAATTTTCAACTAATGCAAAAACATCTTTAGGATAATGCTCAGTTTTATACCATGAATTGACCATTGGTTCTTTCTTTGGGGTGGGAGAGTGAATCCTCTATATTTTCCGGAAATCCAGGGTGAGAAATGAGCTGGGTGAGTACCATAAGGTACGTACTCCAGAAGTTGTAGTTTTATAACCTTTCCAAGAACTCATCCCTCAGAGTCTGGCCTTTTGTGTACCTTCCATTTCTGTTGTTCCAATGTCTCTCTGAAGTTCTGTTCCTAAATCTCTTCAACTTGCCCTCTTCAAAATTCTTTTACACTAACCAAGTTTTAGGTCATTCTGCTAAGTTATCTTTCTTCGGGTCAGTGCCATTTTACTTCAGCATATTTCCCTCCTGGAAAGCACTTTGGGATGTTTTGAGGCCACAGGATCCATATAAATGAGTTTTTTTTTAAATCTACCTCGTGGATGATCCTCCCCAGAGGGCTTACTAGTCTGAAACTGTAAAGGAACTGAATTAAAATCAGAAGAATAATTCATTGTAAATAGTTCCCATTCAGGTGTTTCATATTGCGGATTCCTTATTTTCAGACTCTGGAATGTTTCTAAGTTGCTATACCCTGAAGGAAATCATCAGTATTTGCTGTTGAAAGAGGGAATAAGACAACACGATCACTTTCAAATTGAACTAGCAACAAAAAGCTGGGATCAGTTCTGCCATTCCGTTAATGGTTTCTGAATTTAAAATAATCTCCCTGTTGAAACATTGGGTGCTGAAACTATCTGGGAATGGCTTGGAGGGCTTTTATGAAGCCAAAGGTGGGCAAAATGTTTCAGTGGTTTGGAGCATCGCAGACATTACAAGGAATTTCTGTGTGGGTGCTATTATTAGGGAAATCTTCCCACTGTGTTTATAATCTTGCCAACATAGAGGATTGTCTATGTTCTCTCATTTTCTCTCATTTTCAGGAAACAGAAGTAACTTGCATGCAGTTGAAGTAATTTTGGGTTAATAATGACATTGACAGAATTTATTAATGCAGCTCTATAATTTTGATGTAGCCTAATGGTCACATTTTCCATTGGACAGTTGCTATGAGGCCAGAATTGGGAATGAGGTGAACAGTCTTTCTCTCAGCTAAACATTAGTTAACCATACTATGCCCTTTGTCCCCTATTCCAAGCACTGGAATTGTTTACTATTGTAGCCTCCCTATAAATTCTAATATGTGTCTATGCTTTTGCCAATTGACTGCAACCTTATTAACCAAAACATTCCAAAGACCAGGAAAAATGAAATATATTTTTATATTTGTGATATTTTTCTCCCAATATGAGAAGGAGACCCTAATTTTTTACATAGCTGAGGTTATGAAAGCACATAGGAGCAATGTGTCTATTGATTTCCCAGGGCAATAATTCCAATCTTTATGTACTTGCAGCAACCACTGGTCATTTTGAAGATGTGTGTTCTTGTTTGAACTATCTGTGACTGCAGATTTCTTGTAGTAAATGATATGAATAAATAAAAATTATGTGTACGTGGTAGAACTTTGGCACTGAGATTGAAGAGGGGAAATTATGTTGTTTTTGAATATGAGAAACGTCAACAGAAATTGAGAACAGCAGGTTTTTTGTTCACTCATGGGACGTGGACATTGCTGGCTGGCCAGCATTTATTGCCTGTCCCTAATTGCCCTTGAGAAGGTGGTGGCGAGCTGCCTTCTTGAATCACTGCAATCCATGTACTATGGGTTGTTTACAATGTCCTTTAGGAAAGGAATTCCAAGATTTTGATCTAGTGAGTGAACAGCAATAAAAGTCCTCATCAGTGGCTCAGAGAGGAGCTTGCAGGTGGTGGTGTTTCCATATACCTGCTCCTTTAGATGGAAGTGGTCATGTGTTTGTAAAGTACTGTCTAAGGATCTTCGGTGAATTTCTGCAGTGCATCTTGTAGCTAGTACACACTTTGCTATTGAGCTTTGGTGGTAGACAGAGTGGATGTTTGTGGATATGGCGCCAATCAAGTGGACTGCTTTGTCCTGGATGGTGTCAAGCTAGTTGAGTGTTGTTGAAGCTGCACTCATCCAGGCAAGTGGGGAGTATTCCACCATAATCCTAACTTGTGCCTTGTAGTGGTTGGGTAAGCTCTGGGAGTCAGGAGGCAAGCTCCAGTATTCTTAGTCTCTGACCTGCTTTTGTAGCCACTGTGTTTATATAATGAGTCCAGTTCGGTTTCTGGTCAATGGTAATCCCAAGGATCTTGATAGTGGGGGATTCAATTATGGTAACACCATTGAATGTCAAGGGGCAGTGGTTATGTTCTCTCATATTGGTGATAGTCATTGCCTGACATTTGTGAGGTGTGAGTATTACTTGGCACTTCTCTCCCCAAGCCTGGATATTGTTCAGATCTTGTTGTATTTGAACATGGACTGCTTCTGTACCTGAGGAGTCAAGAATAGTACTCACGTTGTGCAATCATCGGCATACGTCCCCACTCTGACCTTATGATGGAGGGAAGATGGTTAGACCTAGGACACTACCCTGGAGAACTCCTACAATGATGTCCTGGAACTGAGATGACTGACTTCCAACAACCATAGCCATCTTCCTATGTGCCAGGTCTGACTCCAACCAGTGGGGAGTTTTCCCTCTGCTGCCAAAGGATTCCACTTTTGCTTGGGCTCCTTGATGCCACGCTTGGTTGAATGTGGCCTGCATGTTAAGGGCTGTCATTCTCAACCTCACTTTTACATGACTTTTCTTTAAAGAGAGCACATCAAGTAAGTATTAAATCTCAATTTATATAACAGAAATATTCATTATCTAAATCTATTACAAAGATTATTTTTCATCGGTTAGGAGAAAATATTCGTGATCTTGTTATGAACTATATATCTTTCGAATGACCAACAAAGCCATCTGCTGATGAATTTAAAACAAAAAAGAAATAAAGCATTATTTGTGAGATTTCAGGTGGTGATGTTGCCTTTTGAACATTGCCTTATATTGAAGCATACTATCCTGATTATGAAGCACACTATCCTAATTTTTTTAAAAATTTGAACATATTAAGAACTGTTGTTGTGGTATCCTTCATCATTGAAGAAAGAGAATAAAGTACTGTTTAAGAAGAGCAGGTACTTTGAGGCCATTAACATAATCACTGGAATGAGGTTGGCCAGGTGGATCTCATTCAGTATGAGTTCCCTGACTGGGGCTGTTAACCTGCGCCAATCAGGGAGCCCTGGCTGACAGGTATAAACTGGCGAGTTGGGATTTGAGGTTTCTCATCTCCCAGTAAACTGGTTGAATGGTAGGGTTTCGGGCCTGGCTTTGCTGCTCCTCTCCCTTGTAAAATTGCTGTTTCTCTGTATACAGCTGTAAATGTTAATAGTTTTGTAAATTGTGAATTGTTTAATAAGATTAAAAAAAATAAACTGGAGTCTTCTGCCCGGACGGAATTTCACATTTGCCCCAAGGTCCCATACTTCCCACGGGAGCCTGTGCCCCACAACCTGAGCTGCCTCTGGAGTTTTAGCTTTACCCCATTTAGGGACATAAAATGGCAGGTCCTGTATCGACTGCTGCTGCACACTGTCTACCTCGTTTCCCTCATCCACCTTAGCATGCCCATTTGCCACCAGGCGGTGGGGATCCCCAGTGGAGGGCTCTCTATACGGGAGTCCTCCCCCTATCGCTCAGGGATCTGGGGTGGAGGGTGCTGCACGCAGCAGTCCCCTGAAATGCAGATTGCGGTGGTTCACGGACTCCCACCCCAACTGCTAGTTCTGTGGTGCTCGGGAGTCCGTGGACCATGTAGAGATTGGGTGTGGGCGCTTGCACTCCCTTTTTGATTTTTTAAAAAACCTTCTCCTCTGTTTTTGGCTGCATTTCATTCCTATGCTCCTGATCTTTGGGCACCCGGTGTGGCGGGCGCAGGATAGGTCAGAGGACCTCCTCATGAGTCTGCTCCTGGGCCTGACCAAGCTGGCCCATGGATCCAGACAGCGGGCTGTGGAAGGAGTCGTTAAGTCCGATTGCCTGTCCCTCTTCCGCAGCTACGTCCAAGCCCAGGTGTCTCTGGAGAAGGAAGACTCTGTGTCTACCAACTCCCTCGAGCTGTTCAGGGAGAGGTGGGCACCGGAGGGAGTGGGAGTGTATTAGGTCTCCCTCCAACTCTATTTTGATTTAATCCCTGCCCTCCCCCTCACTCTTTGATCATGCAGCATTGCCCTCTGAGAAGGGGACTGCTTGTCACTGGCCACTCGGGTGTTTCCTTTCTTCCTGGTGGTGAAATATAAATAAAGATTTACTCACTTGTTTTTCTTCACTCTGCCCGACACCTGCACACACACAAACATCTATGCTGGTGGGGGGGGGGGGGGGGGTGGTGGAGCGGGGAAAGAGCAGGAATGTCAGACATTCTGCTCACTCTGAGAGCTGGTTTAAAAAAATTAAAAAAGAAAATAAACTGGAGTCTTCAGGATTCTCCTCATTCTAGGGACTGGCTCTGAGCTAACTGGTCAGAGTCCATGTACTGTGCATCTGTAAATAAAGGGTGACTTGATGACAGGATACCAGTCTGCGTGGACTTAACTCAAACACAAGTCTGTACTTGAAGTATTGTGAACACTTTTAACTTATAATTCCAAAATATGTTGGTTAAATAACAGCTAATACAGTCAAAAGTGCTCATGGATACAAATTAAGTGGCTGTCAGAATAGAGATACCCACAGAATGTCACACTTACAAATGCAAAGGGAACTTGTAACAACAATTCTTTGAACTCGAAGAGACAAGTACAAATAGACCAGACTGTATCTCTTGTAGACAACAAAGATAATGAGGGACTGCGACCCTAAACAGCAACAAGCCTGTGGATGATTTCCCAAACTTTAGATATATTTTGTGTTTTTCCATTTGAAGACATGCCAGGACAGGAATTAAAAATAATTTCAACTCTACTGGATTATGCTAGTGAGACTACCATTTTCATGTGTGCCAGACTAGATGAGTGTTAATGTGTTGTGAAGGTCACAGGTGAAAATGTATCCCCTCGTTACCTTCTGTTGCAGGTAAAGGTGCTGCCTTATCCTGATGACTGGAAGTCAGTCAGGGTCAAGTGAAATCAGAATGATGGAATCTTGACAATCTGCAAAATGAAGGAAACTGCCTGTCCAATGACCAACATCAGTGGAACTAATAACCTCCATTGTAATGGCCACACCATTCAACAGTTCACTCTTTGAACATTTCAGTCACTGATTCATATATCTGTTTTACTTTTATCTCAATTTTCATCTGTGATCTGTGTGTCTGTGTATTGCTTTAGTATTTCTTCTGTGTCGTAATTAATGGACATACTCTGTGTTAATTCATGAATGCCTTGCTAAAGTGGCTCCTTTTTATGCATAGGTTCATCTGAGAGGAAAATATGCACAAGGGAAGGGGTTATTTTTAAATTAACCTTATTGACTAACTGAGAGATTGGGTGAATAAAAAAAAGGAGCCAGTTTGTTTCTCCTCATCTGAGAGTTTAACAGTTTCAGGTATCCCTACTGGAAATGTAATGAATTGGGAACCTCTCATCGTAACAATACAGATAACTCATGATTGGGAAACTATGTTTATGAAGTTTTGCAACAATTGTCCATTTAACTATCTTCAGTGAAGAAACTGAATCAAAAAATTGTGAGAACTTTCATAAAAAGTTAAGATATGGACATTGTTGATATGGTTAGCATTTTATTGCCCATTCTTAATTTTCTTTGTTAAGGTGGTTTTGGACTACGTTTTCACTCGTGTAGCCCATGTAGGTATTCCATCAAAACTATTAGGCAAACATTCCAGAATGTTTGATCCACTGGCACTGATGGCAATCTATTCCCAAGTTAGGATGTGTAACTTGGAGGGGAATATTGAAGTGATACTGAACCAATACACCTGCTCAACTTTTCCTTTGAGGTGATAATGTTTGTAGGTTTGGGAGATGCTGACATAGAAGTCAAAGCAATTCTTTGTAGTGCTACCTGTGTAAGTGATGTGTACTGTAGTCATGATGTATCATAGTGGAAAAGTGAATGTCTAAAATAATGGATGCTGATCAACAGATTGCTTTGTCCTGAATGGTGTCAAGTTTCTTGAATGTGGTAGTATTCTTCTCATCCATAAGAGTATTTCATCACACTATGCACCTCTGCCTTGCAGGTTATTTTAAAAAAAACTTTGATTAGTTAGGTATTGAACTCCGAGGAACATAAAGGTAGAATTTCAACAAATGTAATGCGGCCAAATGTCAGAAATATGGTTCAGATTTTGAATGTTAGCTTGCTGCAACTCTATGGTTAAATCAGCTGACATAGTTCATAGATTTTCACACAACAAAGGAACAATGGCGTACTGGACTGTGCTTTTTGTAGTGCAGAAGCTTACAGTGGACTGAATTTCACCAAAAAGCAATGAAATAAATTTCAGTTTTGTTGAGGATTTCCTATTGTCACTCCAGTGAGTGATCTCATGCAATTCATCACTGCTCACCTCTTAATGTATGCAATGTATCTCAACAGTATTGTGCTATTGTGTACTTTCTGTGATTTGGACCATTGATGTCATATTTAAAGCCCAGGTATACATCAAGTCAATTGCTGCCAGCTATGAATTTCCCTTCACAGAACACGCAGTGGTAGGGAATTGAAAAATAAGTGTTTCTGGTTGCTTATTAGTGGCTAAGGTGACTCATTATTAGAAATAGGATCTCACCTTTCTAAATGTATTGCTACTTTTACATCATCATCTGCCTGATCGGCTATCACTGTAACAGCAGCTACAAGAGTCAAGCTATACAGGTTACTCATATCAGCTTTGAATCCTGTCCTAGGGCGTGCTACATTTTCCTTAGCAACTTGACTTTGTTCAATGTGGGAGCATTCTATGTTGGAAAGCCTTCATAGTCAAAAATGTTAACTTTGATTGTATAAAGGAAGTAATAGACAAAAGGGAAAAGAAAGCTGTATTTGAGGAGTCAGCTCAGCCGTCTCTGATTTGACCTGCCTGACACTACAGCACTTCACCATGCTGAAGGTGATGTTCCTCCTGCTCAATATCCTCATTGTTTTCTTCAGTAAACAGCTGCTTCTCTTCCAGCTCTTCAGTATCCATCACATCCCTTCTTTGCCTCCTCCCGTTGTGTGCAGGCAAAAGCCTTATGCAGCACACTGTCTAGATTGAACTATAAAAAGGTAAAGCCATAATAGTCCCAGAGGATCATAAGGCCACTATCTCCTTAGAGAGTCTATTATTGGTGAGTTTAGCCCGGGGGCCACCATACCTCAGATGAGCGCCAATGTTGACAAGCTAGATCTTCATGGTAACCTCAACTGGTGTGGGAATTGAACTCATACCCTTGGCATCACTCAGTATCACAAATCAACCATCAAGTAAATTGAGCTGGAATAGACTGTAAGGCCCCAAAATCTGACTCGTGCATTATCTTCAAAATGTGTATAGTTCCAACGAATTGATGATTTTAGCTTAGGAACACCTGGAAATTGGAAAGTTCGTAAAGGATCAGCCTAGAGTCAGATGTGAGAACAGTTTCTTCTGGAGAAAGAAGTTAATTCAGAATGTTAGAAATTGGTAACCTCACTATAAAGATTTTTGTTTGAAAATTAAACACCAGAAGTGTTGTGTTAGAAACATGAAGGGATTATTTGAAGCTAAGAAAGTTTAGGATCACTTATTTGCATAATCAAATAAGTGGCTATAATTCTGTTCAGACTGGGAATTGAAAGCAACAGTTATATCAATCCTACAGATGTAAAAGAAAAGGGAACTCTCCTTGGCATTTAAGTAGTGTAAAGTAATGATATTGGAAATAATGAGATTTAGTCCTGCCGTGTTTTGAAATTTTTCAAAATTATATTATAGGTTACTCGCTTGGTTTGTTTTGTTTTTTTTCATCCTGATTTCTGCTGTGTAATAAATTTCTCTTTTTAAAGCCAAATCTGCAGCAATGGATTGTTAAATGAACAAAAAAAACAGAATATAGTCCACCAAGCCAGATTTCAGTCTAGAATCTGGACAGTCTAGCAGTACCTTTGGCTGGGATCAAACCAGTAGTCATTATTGATTTCCATTGGTTACTTGCAATTTGGATGATGATAGAAAATAATTCAGGTCCCACCTCATAGAGAGCCAAAGGCTTAGCCTGGTAATCTAGGAGACCATTCTTTCCCATTTCCCATCTTCCCACCCCCTTTCCCTTCCCCTTCTCTTCCTTCCCCTTCTCTTTTTCCCTTCCCTTTCCCCACCCTTCTCTTCTCTCTCCCCTCTTCTTTATATCTCTCTCTCTCGCTTCTCTTCTCTCCCCACTT
>NC_057725.1:43125961-43170655 GCF_004010195.1 Chiloscyllium plagiosum
CTCCCCGCATCCCTTTTCTCTCCCCTCACTTCACTGCTCTCTCTTTCTCTCTCCCTTCGCTGCTCTGTCTCTCCTCCTCTTCTGTTCTCTTCTCTCACCCACTTTCTCTTTTCCCCTCCACCTCCCACAAGAAGATTCTGTTCCTTTTTTCTTTATATTCCTTGTCGACCTCTCCACATTTCCCATCAAAGTCTTCAATTTTAGTCCCCATTTCCCAACAATAACCCTGAGCTTCAGGCCTATAGCATAATCATATCAACCACTGTAGTGCACTGCCTCCTGTCAAAGCCAGTGATGCTGACTGTTGATAGACCCCTCCAATCTTATTAGTATGAACCTGTAAATATTTAATTGGGCAGAAAAGCATATGAATGCAAGGCAAGGCAGAGATGCTGTGACCATCCAATTGGGCACAATGGGAAGAAGCACTTAAGCAAAGTATCATCAGATGCACCATGCTCCAATGTATGAGCTGGGTACCTGTCCTCCAGTATTGTTCGACTAAAAGTACCTAACTGCTTCTTTTAAAGTTTGATCAAAATTAACGCAAGATGACATGTACACTTTAATATGTACCAAAATTACTAGCTTAATCTGATTTTAAAAATCAATATTAATATCAATAATGTATAGTTAACTAGCTTAAACTACATAATATACACATAATTGAGTCTCACACTGCCTTCTACCCATCAGGGACTTTAGCGACTGTGGCACTTGTAGCTCTTTCTCTGATTCTAGGGCACTGGTCTCTCTCAAACAAATCTAGGTTGCCCTATGTAACTGCAGGTCAGAACAATTCTGTCAGACAATTCTGTGTCATGTGCTTACCTCCCAGTCAAAACAGGCAGTTTTTGCATTCGGCCTGTTTATCATGTACTTTTTCATTTTCCTTCAATTGCTCATTACTATGAGCAATTAACCCTAATGATGAACCTTTAATGGTCTGGTTTGAAGATACCATTTTTAAGCCCAGGAATATACCACCTGCATGCAAAGCATGGAAGCAACATTACATTGAAAATTGTCATTGTACTCCAGAGTGAGAATCTAATTTTTTCCAATTTTACGTGTTTTCCCTACTAACTCGCCATTTCCCATGTCATTTAAAAACTTGGAAAATTCAAGTCCCATTTTTTCCAGTTCTTAAGTTTATATACACAGAAATAGCTATATACTTTACAGGAGTCCGAGAACATATTCTTTTTAAAGCATGGCAATATAATTGCTCTGTTCATTTACTTTATGAGGATTAGAACTAGATTCCAAATCTAAATCTCATTCTGATTTCTCCAGTTTAATGCCATTTAGTCTGCAACGTTGGTATACCTCCTCTCATTGGTATTGATATGGATATAGAAATCACTTTAAATATATTAGTTCATGTGCCCAACTGAAACAATGGTGTCAAGCAGCAAAATTAATTGAAGAAAATGTTTTCTTTCCTAAGTTGCTGAACTGGTCCAAGACCCTTTTTTCACAATGAAGATGTGGAACTGAAGATGACAATTGTTGTTCTTTGGTAAAATGTTTCTGAATTGATGGTGATCGTTACATTAGTCAAAGAGTACATACTTAAGAAAGTGGGAATTGGATATCGTAAGGACATGTTGTTGTTCATAGATTAGAAAATCAAGAATTTGTGAAGTTTGCCATACATACTTTTACAGATGGGTGCCATGATGCACATCATTTCTGAGGTAATAACATTTGTCCACCCTAAGAAAACGCAGTTAAGACATGAATAACTTTTGGCAAAACATGATCTGAAATTGTTGCTTTAAAGCTTGGGTTGCTTACCTTTTATCAAAGCTGTATTTCTGCTGTTGTCTTTAAAATGTTGTCTTTAAAATGAATTCTCTCATGATGTGAATTTTCATGCAGTTATTAAATAGACTCCGATGGCTTTGTCTAAAATTCCTGTTCAACAAAAATAGACAACGGTTTTCATGGCACTTCAGATTTAATATTGCTGCTTTTGTGTGGCTTGCATTTTTGAAGTGTAATGTTATGAGATCACAAAATCAGAGGACACATGGGGGGTTGACAATTGGTTCCTCCTGATCGTTCCTCATTAGGACCTACAGTTTCTCCACTCCAGTATTTAACTGTCTCTTGAAAGATTGTAGTGTTTCTGTCTCCAAACTGAAGTATTACAAAAATAGAGAGAAAGAGAAAGTAATTGAACTTTGTAAAGTTTCTGTTATAGTTTAGAGTTAAAACTTGTTAGTTCTCAAACCCAACTTACTCACTTTTCCTTTTAATGGCTGGCCAGGGAAACATATATAATTGTAATTATTTGGGCTGGTGAAACATTACCAGTTGTATTGTTATTGCTTGACATTCTTTATTCATTGTCATTTTTGTGTTTAATGGTTTAATTTTATTATATTCCTTCATGTCCTTTCTTACCTTATTGTTTAGATTTCTCCAAGGCGTACTGGCTTCTCCATTCTGAAGGTCATATTGACAATCTGCCTGTCCACATCATCAGCAGTGCCTTCCTTATAACTGAAAAATAGTCTTCATTTTTGTCACAACATAATTGGAACTAAGCATGCAGTGGTAGCCTCAGCAGACTTAGACAGAAAGCTTCTTCTATGTATGCACTATGCATAGATCCTGTAAATTTTGACCAGGATCATGTTATTGTGTGCAGCATATTCTAAGAATTTTACTTTCAGGAATATATTTTATTTAAATTTCTGATACGTATACACTTCAGTCTTCAAACTCAGGTAATGTATGTTCATGTGTTTTATAGAATGCTGGGAGAAAAAAACTCTTTTTAGCTGTTTGCACAGGAGTGTAACGGATAGTCCAAAATACAATTATTACAGTAACTGCCCATTATAAAGCTGGCTGAAGTTTGCTATGATGCTTGTTAATCATTCTGTCAACTATAGGCAACACAACCTTAGGGGAGTAATAAAGCAAAGAGTTTTACAACTAACAGTCCTCTAAATGGCCTATAAAGATTTTAACCAGTGTAGTAAAGAGATATTTTCAGAACATTGACATGAAATATTAAAAGCCAAGAAGATTTTGATTAACAACGGCTCTGTTTTAACAGCACTGCCACTGGCAAATTCAGTAACAATGCAACTTGATGATTCAGTATGCTTTTTATTAGTCAACTGAATTCGTCATCTCTGTCATTAATACCATAGGCATTAATTGATTTATTGTCTTTGAAGGCACAGTCATTGACCAATGATATGTTATCATGTCAAAAATCTTTGTTGTGACTTTTGGCCAGTTTAATATTCTTGGCCGTAATTGTAAGTTGATCTAATATCATTCACATTGATAATATGGGAATAATTAATTCTAAATAATATCATGGGCATCATATGGACAAGTGCCATTGTTGTTAATAAAATGGGAATTAAGTGCCTCTATCATTGTTATTAATAATGGTGGCCATCATTCAACTCACTATAATTGCCATTAACATTGTGGACATTATATAAATCAGGATCATTTGAATTAATGCTGCAGGTATTGGACAATTCGCTGTCATTGTCTTATCCAATGACAACGAGATTTACTACGTTGTCATTAATATAATGGATACTTATTTTAATTTTTGAATGGACTCTGAATGTCACTGGCAAAGTTAACTTTCATTGGCAGACCCAACTTACCCTATTTTCTTGAACCTCTGTAATCCTTTTGGGGAGGGAATTCAGGATTTCAGCTTGAAAACAGTGATACAGTTCGAAGTCAGGATGGGTGTGACTTGGCTAAATCATGTCATGTAGTGTTTATTATTTATTTGCTATTATTGGTTGAATTTTTGATGTTGTATTTAGTACAGTCATTTGAGTAACACTGTGTATGCATGTCTGTGTCAGTAATAATGTGAACGTAATTTGTGCCTTTGTGAGTAATACCAAGAACTTGACAAGTTGATGGTATTAAAGACCATACGACCATAAGTCATAGGAGTGGAAATAAGGCCATTCAGCAAAGTAAGGCCATTCGGCCTATCGAGTCCTCTCTGCAATTTAATCATGGCTGATGGGCATTTCAACTCCACTTACCCGCACTCTCCCTGTAGCCCTTAATTCCTTGCGAGATGAAGAATTTATCAATCTCTGCCTTGAAGACATTTAATGTCCCGGCCTCCATTGCACTCTGTGACAATGAATTCCACAGGCCCACCACTCTGGCCGAAGAAACGTCTCCTCATTTCCATTCTAAATTGACTTCCTCCAATTTTAAGGCTGTGCCCATGGGTTCTACTCTTGTTTCCTAACGGACACAACTTCACAGCGAGAACCCTTTCTATGCCATACATTATCTTGTAAGTTTCTATTAGATCTCCCCTCAACCTTCTAAACTCTAATGAATACAATCTCAGAATCCTCATCCGTTCATTGTATGTTAGGCCTACCATTCCAGGGATCTTCCATGTGAATCTCTGCTGGACACGCTCCAGTGCCAATATGTCCTTCTTGAGGTGTGGGGCCCAAAATTGGACATAGTATTCTAAATGGGGTCCAGCTAGAGCTTTATAAAGTCTCAGAAGCACATCGCTGCTTTGATATTCCAACCCTCTTGAGATAAATGACAACATACATTTGTTTTCTTAATCATGGACTCAACCTGCAAGTTAACCTTTAGAGAATCCTGGACAAACGCTCCCCGATCCCTTTGTACTTCAGCTTTAGAAAATACCATTTAGAAAATAGTCTGTTTCACCATTTAGAAAATAGTTCATCCCTGTTTTCTTTTTTCCAAAGTGCAAGACCTCACATTTGCTCATGTTGAATTTTATCAGCCATTTCCCGGACCACTCTCCTAAACTGTCTAAATCTTTATGCAGCCTCCCCACCTCCTCAGTACTACCTGCCTGTCCACCTAACTTCGTATCATCAGCAAACATTTGTGGTCAAAATATTTGGCTAAATTTTATTAGACACCTTGGACAATATAGAACACCATGAATAATTTAGTATCACCCAAGATTGAGAATTCTGTGGTAACATTCCTACAGGCATGTCAATCAATTGCTCTTCTTGATGGCTATTTTATGTTATGTTCGAAATATTCCTGATAATATCTACCCATGGTACAGTAATGCACTGTAACTGGTTTGCAAGGTAATGATCACAGAATGGTTTCAGCATAGAAAGAAGCTATTCAGCCCATCCAGTCCATGATAGCTCTTTATAGAAGGAATTCAGCTTGTCCAACCATCCTATACTCCCCTGAAGACCATATGATTTTTAAAAAACTTTCAAATGCTTATTGAATTCTCTTTGGAAAACAACAATTGAATCTGTTTCTACCACCTTCTTGGGCACTACATTCTAGACTTTAACCACATGCTGTCACAGAGGCACAGGAACAATGACAGTTCTAGGTGACAGTTGAGCGACGCTTAGATGAGAGTCAGGTTTATTTTCCAGGGTGACTGCCCAGTCTGCCATTGATTTGAATGTCAATGATGGAAGGATGAGATTGTTAAAGGTCTCAATTACTGCCTGGCTGGGAAGGTTATCCATGAGTTCTTCCACCCTGGAATTAATTGCAGCAGAAGTGGAATGGTGAAAGAGACCTCACCTCACACCTTCTTTGAGGTTAAATGTACCCCACCTCCAAAACATCTCTGGGAAAGGTGGTAAATTCTGCTCACAATGTGCACTTGGACTTGATGCTGTTTATAAAATGTCTTGACACAACTCGATAGATATATGCATCATTAGTAGCACCAGACTGTATTGAAATATAGAATAAAGGAATTGCAATGATCTATGTTTCTAGTTTATACAGAGTAGTAAAACATAAAGACTACGTTCTAATGTCACTGATTAAATTCACTTCTGTGCCTTCTGTGTCCTACAGGCAGCATTGTAATAAATATTTTCCCTTTTGGGAGCTCCAGTGCATTGTAAAGTTAGTGTTTGTGAATGCGCTTCAGTTTCTTCTCAGGTACAACCAGTGCCTTCATTAATCACTGTATCATGTGTTGCTCCTCTGTGGAAAGGGCACGGTATTGTTGGTGTGACTTGGCATTTTGCAACTCCTTTTTCATCTTTTCAAATGAGAATTAACAGATCTATTAATGTCCAGTAGATAGCAAATCCCAGCAGGCGTTTCTGTCATAAGCAATTTTCCAGGAAGCCAATACAGAGGGAAGGTCCATAAATCCTTCTAATAACAGGTTCTATCTTCAGTAATGTGGTGGAAGAATGGTCTATTCAATGATTGCAGAAGTGTTGCTTATTATTTTGATGCTCTGAATATTATGCAATTGAATTAATTGCGCAGAGGTCAGTGTCCCATTACCCTTTATTTACTTGTGCACAGTACACTGCTGTGGTCAGCCAGCTCGGAGTCTGACCTCTGAACTGAGGAGATTCCCAAATCCCTGTTAATATTGATCAGCCAGTGCCTCCTGATTGGGGTTGTTAACCTGGGCCAATCAAGGAACTTGTAATCAACAAGGTCCACCTGGTTCCAATCACGACAGTAACCCTATTTAATTTGCATAACTCTGTACTTGAGTTAGAATCCTGGTGATATCACGGTAGATTTTTCCCTACAATATCACTTTCTTTCTTGTACAAAGTCTGTAAAGTCTTATGTTTGTGTAACTTGTGATTCCTTTGTGCGATGGAACTAATTAAATGAGGTTAGTCATGAACATTTGCAAAATGATAACGGTTCAATCCAACATCATCCCAATTAGAGCTACTGTTCGTGAGAAGGGCTTCGAAGATAATGAGTAGAGAAGGGACTCGTTCCTGTTTTAATGTGTGTCTTCTAGCAGTTTTTAAAGTAATTTGGGATGCGACTTCTAGATATGTCAGAAAACATGTTGTAGCGTTAAAACATTTAACTTTTAAATCCGTTAAAACATTTAACTTTTAAATCCGTTGAATTAAATTATGTTGCGTTGGTTCATTTCAATGCCATCTTAGAAAAGCAAAGGGTTTTTGATGCTGGAAATTTAAAACAGGAAATGCTGGAAATCTCAGCAGATCTAGCAGCATTGGTGGAGAGATACAGAATTAATGTTTCAGGTCGATGGCCTCTTGTCAGGACTGTCTCTCTTCTGTTTTTGACTACAGTTCTAACAAAAGGTCACTGACCTGAAACTTTAACTTTGTTTCTTTCTTCACAGATGTTGCCTGAAGCTGCCTTGTTGAGCTGGTATGCTGAACCTTGTAGTTCCCCACAGTGCTCCCTTTATTGTCTGCAGCACATCAACTGCTTGCAATGTGTGCAATTTGTAGTATGTCCCACTCCACAGTGTATTTTGTTGCTGAGTGCATTTTCTGTTTTCTCATGTATTATGGGAACAGTGCACTATAAACATAAGACCATAACAATGCACATAGGGCTTTTATATTATATAGATATCCTCTTTATAAGGCTCATTTAAATAATGCATATTAATGTTAGAGCAGTTTTATAAATAGGGAACTTTTTTGATTACCACTGGTGGCCATGAGCTCGATTATCATGGATTATAATCACTATACTGCATTTTCGAGGTATACCAAAATTCACTTTCAGTTTTCAGCTTTCAAAATTACTTGGTTTTGTACAATGCCACACGGTGTTTAATACAAGTTTCCAGTTCCTGAGGCTGTGTTATCTCTGTCGTCCGGTAACTAACTGGGCTACGTGGCTTTAAGTCCATAACTCCTAAATTCCATCTTCCACGGATAGGTTACCACCTCCAAGCAGCACACCCCACCAGGATAGGGCCTTGGTTCTATGCACAACTCACATTCCAAGTAGTGCAGACCTCCTGAGAGGTCAAAGTGGAAGTTGGTGACAATAACAAGGCGAGGCTGTGAGTTGGCCAGGTTGGCGCAGTTACTCTGGGAGGTTGCTCAGGTCCAGGTAAGTGTCATCACTGGGTGCCGGATTAAAACCTGAAGCAGTTAAATGTTAGCCTGCTTCTCCACCTCAACAAAACACTGGTGAATCATTCTAGATGAAGGCTTTTGCCCGAAACGTCGATTTGCCTGCTCCTCAGATGCTGCCTGACCAGCTGTGCTTTTCCAGCACCACTCTAATCTAGATGGTGAATCAGAGATAGGCCATCACCCACCAGTTACTGCCAGAATTGCTTCCTGCTCTGTAGAAAGATTTATCATGTTCCTTGGAGCTGTGTTGGTTCCAATACCGTTTCAGAGTTTATTTCCAGTAGGCACTTGCTGTCTCCTATGCTGTGAAGGAAGGCAGTGGGCAGCACTATCCAAAGCAGGAATGTAACTCAACCTTTTTGGGTGTTATGGCAGTCTTTACTTTCATGTAGCTTATTTTCATTTAGAATGCTGTTCTTTTTCTTTCCAGGAACATGAGACATGCTAAATGAAGAATTTAGCATGAGGAATTTACCTCTCTTCCAAACCCCCCCCCCCCCCCCCCCCCCCCCCCCGCCAGCAGTTTGAAGATATTCATTTCAAATTCTTTTAAATGCAATGATATCTCACAGTGCAATTTGCCCCAGTACGAGAATCTATCATTCAGTCTGAAGAATTGCTGATGGACTCTCCTTGAAAAGACACAGTGTCAGGACATATGTGGTGTTCTATGCATTTTTTTCAAAACTTGACTAATGAGTGAATTCTTCAGTGACTAGGTTGGTAATTTATTCTTCTGCTCTGTACATCGCAGGAAAAGGGGAGACCAAATTGCTACTTAATTGCTATTCAGCAGGGGAGAGGGTAACCTTCCAAATAAATCTACCTCGACATGTTTTTGATTCCTGTAGGATTAGGGGAGGAAAGGCAGAGTTCAGGACATTATCACTATGACTTTCAGCCATATTTAGTAGCCTACCTCAGTATGCACTCCACTCCACTCATCTGTGGAGAGAAAGAGTTACTGTTCCATGTGTGTAACCTTTTGTCAGAACTTTGTAGAATCACGTTCTGTTTGAAAGCTGAATTAAAATGTCCACATTACAAAGGAGGAAGTGCTGGATGTCTTGAAACACATAAAAGTGGATAAATCCCCAAGACCTGTTCAGGTGTACCCCAGAACTATGTGGGAAGCGAGGGTAGTGATTGCTGGGCCTCTTGCTGAGATATTTGTATCATCGATTAGTCACAGGTGAGCTGCCAGAAGACTGGAGGTTGGCTAATGTGGTGCCACTGTTTAAGAAGGGCGGTTAAAGACAAGCCAGGGAACTATAGACCGGTGAGCCAGACATCGGTGGTGGGCAAGTTTGAGGGAATCCTGCGGGACGGGATGTACGTGTATTTGGAAAGGCAAGGACTGATTAGGGATAGTCAACATGGCTTTGTGCGTGGGAAATCATGTCTCACAAACTTGATTGAGTTTTTTTGAAGAAGTAGCAAAGAGGATTGATGAGGGCAGAGTGTGGACATAATCTATATGGACTAAAGTAAAGCATTCAACAAGGTTCCCCATGGGAGACTGGTTAGCAAGGTTAGATCTCATGGAATACAGGGAGAACTAGCCATTTGGATACAGAACTGGCTCAAAGATAGAAGACAGAGGGTGGTGGTGGAGGGTTGTTTTTCAGACTGGAGGCCTGTGACCAGTAGGGTGCCACAAGGATCAGTGCTGGGTCCACTACTTTTTTTCATTTATATAAATGATTTGGATGTGAGCATAACAGCTTTAGTTAATGTGTTGCTGGACAGAGACCTTGGAGTGCAGGTGCATAGCTCCTTGAAAGTCAAGTTGCAGGTAGATAGGATAGTGAAGAAGGTGTTTGGTATGCTTTCCTTTATTGGTCAGAGTATTGAGTACAGGAGTTGGGAGGTCATATTGCAGCTGTACAGGACATTGGTTAGGCCACTTTTGGAATATTGCATGCAATTCTGGGCTCCTTCCTACCAGAAGGATGTTGTGAAACTGGAAAAGGTTCAGAAAAGATTTAAAGGATGTTGCCAGGGTTGGAGGATTCGAGTTATAGGGAGAGTTTGAATAGGCTGGGGCTGTTTTCCCTGGAGCGTCGGAGGCTGAGTGGTGCCCTTACCGTGAGGGGCATTGGTAGGGTGATTAGACAAGGCATTTTTTTCCCTGGGGTAGGGGAGTCCAGAACTAGAGGGCATATAGGTTTAGGGTGAGATGGGAAAGATATAAAAGAGGGCAACGTTTTCACGCAGAGGGTGGTATGTGTATGACATGAGCTGCCAGAGGAACTGGTGGAGACTCGTATGATTGCAACATTTAAAAGGCCTCTCGATGGGTATATAAATAGGAAGGGTTTGGAAGAATATGGCTGGGTGCTGGCAGGTTCTGGTCAGTATGGACGAGTTGGACCGAAGGGTCTGTTTCCATGCTGTACATCTCTATGACTCTAAATTGGACTGACAGATAATATGATAACAAAACAGTGATAATGTTCAGCTTTGGGAGATTAGGACACAGTTCACCATATTTGGAACAGGTTTGCCTCTGGGGTGGGGTAGAGGGGAAGTGTTGCTTGGGGACAAAATAGACAAGTTACTGTAATTTGTGTTAAAGCTGCATTTTATTTCTTAAATGATTAAAATCTGGAAAATGTTTTAGCAACTTGTTAAAGATTTTCTGTTATCCACAATAAACCTTATGGGTACTAATGTTTTTTTAAGAAATAACTTTGTTATCTTGCATTTTTGATTACTATAGGGCATCCTAAAGCAGTATTGTGTGTCTGAGTTGTTCATATTTTATTGGAACTGCCATCAGTTGGTGTTTGCAGGTGGTGTGTTAGTTGTCAAGTATATTATCATACAAGAAGTGGACAACTTCTTTTTCTCTAATCTGTTTGAAGCGAGAGAGTGAAAGTCACTATCCAGTCACAATATTAGTTCAAAATTGTCACAATGATGTTGAATCTCAGAACTAGGATGAGGAGCAAGAGTAACACGACTGCATGGTGGGCTTTTGTAATACAGCAGTAGTGTCCTTACATCTGAGTCAGGAGATACTGGTTTGATTCCACTCCCAGGTGACTGTCTGTGTGGAGGTTGCACATTCTCCCGTTGGCTGTGTGGTTTTCTCTGGGTACTCCGGTTTCCTCCCACAGTCCACAGCTGTGTAGGTTAGGTGTAGATTGACCATGCTAAATTGTCCTTTAGGGTCCAGGGATGTGCAGGCTGGGGGATTAGCCATGAGAAATGTGGGGTTTAGGGATAGGCTGGGGGTAGAGCTGGGTGGGATGCTGTTTAGAGGGCTGGTGTACACTTGGTGGGCTGAATGGTCTGTTTCCACACTGGAGGGATTCTATGATTCTGAGTAGTCAAGATTTATGTAAATAAGGGCTTGATTGAGAGGGAGAGGTGTATTTTAAACAGACCTTTTTTAGTTTCTTGACACGCACTTAAAATAGGCATTTCTTGTTTGGATATAAATTGAGATATCTGTGCAATACTTGAAGCTTTTGTGGTAGTAAATTGTTATTTCAGAGAATTTAGTTAAGAACGTGCACTTTCAGCTAAATTTGCCCAAGTAACCAAATATAGTGATACAACAATATTAAAGGCATGACAGTTGAGTCAATTTGCCAACTGTGTGTGACCAATTTAATTTAGCTTGTGGATACATAGAGTCATAGAGTCATGGGAAGAGACCCTTTGGTCCAACCCGTCCATGCCGACCAGATATCCCAACCCAATCTCATCCCACCTGCTAGCACCTGGCCCATATCCCTCCAAACCCTTCCTATTCATATACCCATCCAAATGCCTCTTAAATATTGCAATTGTACCTGTCTCCACCACTTCCTCTGGCAGCTCATTCCATACAAGCACACCTTCTGTGTGAAAAAATTCCCCTGTAAGTCTCTTTTACATCTTTCCCCTCTCACCCTAAACCTATGCCCTCTAGTTCTGGACTCCCCGACCCCAGGGAAAAGACTTTGCCTATTTACCCTATCCATGCCTCTCATCATTTCGTAAATCTTTATAAAGTCACCCCTCAACCTCTGACGCTCCAGAGAAAACAGCCCCAGCCTGTTCAGCCTCTCCCTGTCGCTCAAATCTTCCAACCCTGGCAACATCCTTGTAAATCTTTTCTGAACCCTGTCAAGTTTCACAACATCTTTCTGATATTCCAACAGTGGCCTAACCAATGTCCTCTACAGCCGTAACATGACCTCCCAACTCCTGCACTCAATACACTGACCAATAAAGGGAAACATACCAAATGCCTTCTTCACTATCCTATCTACCTGCAACTCCACTTTCAAGGAGCTATGAACCTGCTCTCCAAGGTCTCTTTGTTCTGCAACACTCCCTCGGAACTTACCATTAAGTGTATAAGTCCTGCTAGGATTTGCTTTCCCAAAATGCAGCACCTCGCATTTATCTGAATTAAACTCCATCTGCCACTTCTCAGCCCATTGGCCCATCTGGTCCAGATCCTGCTGTGATCTGAGGTAACCCTCTTCGCTGTCCACTACATCTCCAATTTTGGTGTCATCTGCAAACTTACTAAGTGTACCTCTTATGCTCGCATCCATATTATTTATGTAAATGACAAAAAGTAAAGGACCCAGCACCGATCCTTGTGGCACCCTACTGGTCACAGGCCTCCAGTCTGAAAAACAACCCTCTGTCTTCTACCTTTGAACCAGTTCTATATCCAAGTGGCTAGTTCTCCCTGTATTCCATGAGATCTCCCTGTATTCCTTGCTAATCAGTTTCCCATGGGAAACCTTGTTGAACACCTTACTGAAGTCCATATAGGTCATATCTAATGCTCTGCCCTCATCCATCCTCTTTCTTACTTCTTCAGAAAACTCAATCAAGTTTGTGAGACATGATTTCCCATGCACAAGGCCATGTTGACTATCCCGAATCAGTCCTTTGCTTTCCAAATACATGTACATCCTATCCCTCAGGATTCCCTCCAACAACTTGCCCACCATCGAGGTCAGGCTCACTGGTCTATAATTCCCTGGCTTGTCCTTACAGCCCTTCTTAAACAGTGGCACCACGTTTGTCAACCTCCAGCCTTCTGACACCTCACCTGTGACTATCGATGATACAAATATCTCAGCAAGAGGCCCAGCAATCACTTCTCCAGCTCACATATTTCTAAAAAATAATGGGATCACCTGAAGAACGTGTTTTATCTTTAGATGTTTAAGCTTACCAAAGAGATATTCCTAAGAATAAGCTGTCTGCTCTATGCCTTTATAATGTGGTAGTAAATGAATTTACTTTCTAATATAAATCTTCTTTAAAGCTTTCATATTTTTAAGGCAGTTTTTTAAAATCCTTTTTGTTAGTAACTTGTATTCATTGTGGAATTCATTGCCATGGAATGCTGTGGAGGCCAGGTCATTGAGTATATTTAAAACAGATAGACCAGTTCTTGATTACCATGGGGATCAAAGGTTACAGGGAGTTAGTGGGAAAATGGGGTCAAAAACCCTATCAGCCATGATCGAATGGTGGAGTAAACTCGATGACCCAAATGGCCTAATTTCACCTTCTATGTCTAATGGTCTTATGGCTGTTCGTAATCTTTTGGTTAGGTAATATTTGAATTTGCCTTCCCTTTTAATGGAATGGTACACGGCTTTTAGGTCATGATAAAATTTTATCCTTGCCTGTACCTCAAGAACAATATAGTGGCATTGCTCTCCAATTTCCAATTGGCTTTAGTTGTAAATGAGCCTCAGCACTGAAGTAAGTCAACGTAAACAGATAATCTGACTGCAAAAATCGGAGTTGTGGCCTGTCTTGGTGTAACTCCCATCCAGACAATTGTATTTTCTGTATTGGGAGGGTGAAATGCTGGTTGATTGGTTTTTCTTCTCCATCCTAAGGGCAGTGAAGCTAATTGTAACATCACTACCATTGCCTTGGCTGAGATAAATTAACTTATCAAAATTGGGATCTTCCTGGAAGTATCACTTAGCTTGTATCATTTATGCATGTAATGTAAGATTCATACCTTCCTCAAAGATCAAATTCATATTTAAAATATGAATTGTATTATCTGCAATATAATGTAGGGAAAGTCAAGGATCATTTTTATATTCAGTTCCTTGTACCTGCTGCAAATAGTTTAATTTTTCTTCAGTTTCTCCAGTTTTCTGCAAGATTTGCAATTCCCTGAACGTTGAATGGAAATTGCAACTTCTCCATATCTTTATGACATGGAATTTCTTTTAAAATTTAGTTGTACTTCTTTACTGTTCCTTGTTGGGCCATGAGCCACTTTCACTCCACGTCTTACAAAAGCTCGACAAGTGACAATTCCAGCATTTTGTGGGGTTAGGGGGATAACATCTGACTTGCATGGGAGTGATAAGGTGGTAGTTTCCTAAATCTCTCCTTGAAACTCTGTAATACCCTGCTACCCTATTAGGGGAATCTCATTCTGTCCATCCCAGTAAGCATGTCTTCCTGGCTTGCTCCATCCCCCTTCATTGGAGCCTGTTTACACACCCCTTGAGGTTAGAACAACTCATTGAATTCTCCCAGCAACTGGATAGTATAGGTAAAAGCAAATCAGTTGGAGAAACATGGTGAGATCAGAAAAGTGGGATTCTCAAAATCAAGGTAACAGTAAGTCCAACTTTTCACCAAATTTGGAACAGTGACGTGGGAATTTCATTTACAAATAGCAAGAGATCCACTAACATGTATTTACATTTCTTCATTTTCACCTCATTTGCTTGCAGTAGAAACTACACTGTGACAGTTCTTGGGGTGGAAATCTGTGCAGGTACCTAATGACTTTAATTCACCACTTGCTTCTCTCAGCTTATATCTTGGCCATTAGTTGTTGACATCACAGGGCACAGAGCAAGGGCAGTAGCTATTTGCACAGCTGTCCCCAGAGTTTGGCATTGGGCCAGCCTCAGCACATCATGGCACATCTTTTACTCACTCAGAAGCCAGTTTTCCATTTCCATTTCACTTCATTTGGAATGCGCAAAAACTTGTCATTGTAATGATGTTTGTGCAGGACAGGCACCCAGCTCATGCATCGAATCAGGGAGCATCTTGAAGCTCTTAGCTCACTTCCTTACATTGACTCACTTCATGTCCTCTTAGATTCTCACGGCATCTCTACCTTGCATTGCTCTGCCCTTTTGTGCTTTTTCATCTCATTCATAACTTACAGGTTAACGGTAGTTCTGTCTTGCCTTGTTGTTTCGTGTCAAAACATAGACCAAACGCGACTTTTGATTTGCTGGGACTATGAGCCTAACAAGTTGAGTTGTCTAGCAAGACACCTCAGCTAATTCATCTCATCCAATGTAGGAGCCTCTTGTTTCCCTCAGCAATGGGTTTCGTCCAAGTGCTCTGGTTCTGCTTCTTCCCCTGGTCCAAAGATGTGCAGGGTAGGTGTGTTAGCCATGGGAAATGCATGCTAACAGGGATAGAGTAGAGGGGGTGTGCATCTGAGTGCAATGCTTCTGAAGGGCTGGCATGGACTCAATGGGCCAAATGACGTGCTTCCATACTGTAGGGATTCTATGACCCCCATCTCTAGCAAAGGTCCCTGTTTTGCAGCTGGAAGTTGGAATTCTGTTGGGTTTTTCCTGTTCCAAATTCAAGGACATTTAAGGTAGCTGCAGTGCCTGTATTACTGCATGAGTTGAAATGAGCCAAATCAGTGCACCACAGGCAAACAGTCAGATGCTTTGATCTTCAGTACAGCTCAGATACTCACTGCTCGAAGTTTTGAGCTGTGGGGGAACAGCAGTTTAAATTAGGTCATTCAAATGAGTAAGGGAAAGAGACAGCAAGTGAGTGTAGGTGCGATCAACTCATTCAAGTCTTTTGATCACTATTTTAGCAACTTATGAATTCAACTAGTTTAATTGAATCAAGAATCATCTGTGAAAAGAATTAAAAATTGAAGGAAGGATGAAAAGGAAGAAAGATAAATAGAGAAGCTAACTTTTTTTACTGAGAGGAGAAAAGGCAAGTAGGTCAATAGGAAGCAATAAGTACTTCTAAACTAGCTTTCCATCAAAAATCTACAATGCAGTAAACACTAGAGATCAAAACTGTCCTCTACCTGTTCCCAGAGGCATTTAGTGCAGGGGTACAATGGACAAGCAGCCAGAGTGTTTGAGGAAATATGAGACACTGCCCAGAAAAGGAATTCTACTTCCATTAGAAAGCACATGGTACACAATGTTGGATAGATTCTGAAGCCATGTTATTTACCAGAGTCTCTCTCACTATAACATGGGGCCATTAATCTCAGACCACCTATGCTAAGGTTCACCCTAACCAATCATCTTTCTCACCTCAGGCAGTCCTCTGCTTGGTTATCACAATATAGTCACAAATTCGTGCCGACATAAAATCCTTAAGTTTTGTCTCTTATCTGAGAACTGAAGAGATTATGGCTGAATGGCCTTTCAACTGCATTCTGTCACTCTCACATGCTGGATAATTCAATTCAGTGCTTGTTGGATCTACATACTTGAAGTGAAAACCTTGCAACAAAATAGATTGGCACAATTCTTACTATTTAGTTGTCAGAAAATGTATTCTTGGGAAGATGCAGGCTTTCCTTTAAGTATGACATGGGCACATAGTTTGCTCAGGATGGTGCTCTTTAGCCTCCAAATGAAAATTGGAAACTAAGTGTGCTGGAAGACAGACTTGGAGAGCCACTCCAGCTTAGAAACTTACCATTGGCCTTGAAGGGCAATAACATGAATCAGAAATGTGTACCTTCCTCATCCCTACAAAATGAGCATGACCTTCATGTCTATAACTAGTCAACCTTCATAAACCAAGAGCAAATTGCCTGAACCTCTTCAACTTCATAGGTTCTCTCTCAGGCACAGTGATGGCAGGAAACCAGGATTAATCAATGCACTCCTTTCACATGCAACGTGTAATCAAAACCTTTTAGTGCCCTTATAAAATATTGATGTTAGTCTAAACCTTTTGAGAATTCAATTAAAAATGTTTCTGTGAAAAGAAGTGAAGAACTGAAACACTTCATTGTTCTGTTCGTTATGCATTTACACTCCATGTGTAAACATGGAAATGTACAGAAGGTGCACAAATTTTCACGATTTGTGACTTGTAAGAAAAATTTCAGAAGTACTGAATTAAAAATTCTTAACATAAGTTTCCAAGCAAACTGCTATAAGAGCAGTTATGTGCATCAACTGCTGCATTTCAAATATGAAACTAAAAGTTAAAAATAGAACCTGTTAATCCTCATCAAGGTATTCTTTAACAGATTTGCATTTGATACATTTACAACTTCTATGTAAGCATCTTCATTGCTGGTCACAATGTGGAGTATTTATTGACAAATGTGCTGTATTGTAGCCCATAAGTGTACTTTGCTCTTAGAGTGATCATGTGTATCATATAGAGTTAATCTGTGTTCTGTATACTGTTCCTGGGCAAACTGTGAAATGTGTCTGTCTCAGTACTCTAATCCCACTCCCCATCAGAGAAATATGATTTGACTCATACTGTTGGCTCCTACTTCAAAGCAGTGAGGATAGCTTGCACTTTTTTTTAACTCTCATCACCTTGAATCATAGAATGCTCAGAGAAACAATTACTGTTTCTATTGCTTGGCCTTCCAAAGGTAATTCTTCAAAGTTTGAAGAGACATTACAAAGGTGCAAGAAATGGGTACATGAGTGAAAGCATTCAGCTGAACCTGTACAGTAATTTACTCATGCTAAAATTGAAAATACGAATGGTTTTTCTGATTCTATGAATCATCACTCATTGATCAAGGTCCTAATTTTTCTTGCCTCCAAGTGTTCATGGTTTCACTTCCATCTTGATCATCTTTCTCCATTGTGGGTTTCTGATTAGGATACTTGAGGCAAATCTCACTTGGCTGTTTGACTTGGCTTTCAGACATTGTATTACATTTTAGCAATGAAGCCAAGACTTTTATTGCCATAATATAAATAGAGCTGTGCACAATCAGATAATCCTACTTTATAATCTATACTACCTTGTTTATTCTCCCATTGTTGACAGGGTTAGCTCCACTTTGTGCAAATACGATGTGGAGGTGTCTATGTTGAACTGAGGTGGATAAAAGTTAAAAATCACGTAACACCACCTTCAAAGGAGCAACGCTCCAAAAGCTTGTACTTCCAAATAGACCTGGTGTTGTGTGACTTTTAACTTGTGTGCAAATATTCAGCTTTCCCACCTGCCACTAATACTTTTCGGGGAATGAGTAGTTCACAGTATGCAGGTAAAGGCATAATCCAAAAGGAATCCCTCTTAACTTTCCTTTGACATTTTGGAACTGCTTTGATTTCAGTTGCTCTAATCCCATATTGGACCTGGGTGAATATAACTAACATGCTACTTAATTCATCTGACACATAAAGCAAGTGCCCAAGTGCACTTAAGGGCCCTGCTCCTCATGATGACATCAAGTTAACAGTCTTCTAGGCTTTCTCAAAATCTTTTAAGAAAAGATTTTCTAAATATAGTTTTTAGATTTGGGGAACCTGCTTTATTTTGCCTTTATTTGCTTGATACCTTTATTGGCCAGTGTCTTTACACTGACCAAACATAATTGCTAGTTCTCTGCTTTTGGAGGCACCTTCTCGTGATATGTGGTTGGCCTCTTGTGCATATTTGTGCAAAACCGGCTTCCTGGGAATGCCATAAATTTGACTCATGATTCTGCAAGTCCTCACTCAGGACTCCAGACTTTATATTTAGGCACAGCTTGTGATTCCACTTCCCTCTCTCGTGCGCTTAGAAGTTGTCTTCTCTCCTCTTTTGCAGCATTAGATTAAATTTCTATCCTACTGCATTACTCAAAGCCCCTCTAATCTTTTTTTCAAATATTTCTAGCAGCTCCGTCATTGAAATTTCATGTAGGAATTGGGCAACACAATCCTTTTTTCTAAAAACAGGTATTTTGGTTGGGGGTGTGTGAAGGGAAGCTAAATTATTTGGGTGTCTTGAAGCATGGACTTGGATGAAGGACGTCATTTGTGTCTGTGGTACAGTTAATGTTTTTCAGTTCAGGTTTTTTGATTATGTTTAACCTTTTCCAAAACATTTTTCTTTAACGAATTTTCTTCAGATATGCTTCTCCAAATAGTGTAGCAAGGTATGTTTTCCAGCTGTTTTCTTTTGGGATCAAACCTGTACTAATCAGTTGATCATCAATCGTGAAACTTTTATTTATGTGCTAGATGTTTTGCAAACTTTATTTTTATAGAAGGTTTTTTTTTAAGACAAAAGAACTTTAAAACTAGTAATGTCGAGCTTAATTTGTAAAAATTCACTTTTTACAAAAATGACTTGTATCTGTTGAAAGGAAAATGTTTTATTGGGTAAATGTATTCTTCAAGGAGAAAGTGAGGTCTGCAGATGCTGGAGATCAAAGTTGAAACTTTATTGCTGGAACAGCACAGCAGGTCAGGCAGCATCCAGGGAACAGGAGATTCGACGTTTCGGGCACAGGCCCTTCTCCATTCCTGAAGAAGGGCCTGTGCCCGAAACATCGAATCTCCTGTTCCCTGGATGCTGCCTGACCTGCTGTGCTGTTCCAGCAATAAAGTTTCAACTTTGATCTCCAGCATCAGCAGACCTCACTTTCTCCTAGCTTTTCACCTCTGCCACATGTTTACATCTACGTAGTTAAAAATCACACTATACCAAGTTATTGTCCAACATGTTTATTTGGAATTACAAGCTTTCGGAACGATGCTTCTTTGGTGCTCCAAAAGCTTATGCTTCCACATAAACCTGTTGGACTATAATCTGGTGTTGTGTGATTTTTAACTTTGTCCACTCCAGTCCAGCACCAGCACCTCAACATCATTGCCACATCTATGTAGGCCTTGGCATTTGCTCCTTTAGCCACAGCAATTGGTATGATCAGATATTACCCCTGTACTTCAGTAACCTTAAATTTAACAGCACGTCCATTGACATAAAGAGTTTCAACAAGTGCCAGAACATTGAGATCACAAATTTTCCATCTGAATATATCATGCATCATTTTCTAAAGAGATTGTTTGGCCATACTGAGGTGTGTGTGTGTGACCTCTCTCCATTTGCAGCTTTGTAGCTGTGCCAAATGACTGCTGGATTTTGAGACTGTTGGATTTTGAGACAATGCTATATGTTCCATCTCTGACCTTGAATTTTTGAAGAGGTATTATATTTCCTTTCATTTCTTATCACTGTTTGCCTTCATTCTTATTACTATTGTGATGACACTTTATAATATATATTTATTTGGGAGCTTGGATTGTAGTAGAAAGTTAATTGGATTTTTGGTAATCAGTTCTGTGAATGTGACTGCTTATTTGAGGGTCAGGAAATCAATTTCTAAAGTAGTGAGTCAAAACAGCATTTCCAAGAAACCATGTGACTCAAGATAAATGATTGGAGAAGATATTTGTTGAGAAAAGTGCTGAAATATTTTCTGAGTTCAGTTTTTAAGAAACAAGAAAGAGGTTCCAAACACCAGAAATTCAGATGAAAAGATCCATTCTGGTAGATGTACTTCTTAGCAGCCTTAAAGTACTCAAAGTCAGAGAAAAGACAATGAGTTAGCCTGTTTGTGTGTCACTAGGAGAGACAGAGAAAATCACATCTGGTGAATGTACACAAAGTCACTGTAAGGAAATGTTTGCAATCTTGTCAGTAAGCTTCACAGTTGGGAGGAGAGATCACATCTGGAGTGAGACAGTCAAAGTGAGTATATAGTTCAGGGACTTTGGAGGCAATTTGTGTGGGAATTTGGTGGAGGGGGAAGAGGTGATTTTTGTTTGTTTTTGTTTGGCTTTTTTTTTGCTCATTGTTTATCAGGTCTTTTTAAACAGGATAAAATAGAGCACAGGATCAGGAACCCAGCATCAAAGAAAGAGCGGCAGCATAGAAAAACTGTAAGTTCATTCATTGGTAATGGCAACTGATGTTATATGGTGGCTCACCGACCTATCACCCTCACCTTGACCTCTTTCCACCTATCACATTTCCAACGCCCCTCCTCCAAGTCCCTCCTCCCTACCTTTTATCTTCTCCTGCTGAACACTCTCTGCTCATTCCTGAATAAGGGCCTGTGCCCGAAACGTCGAATCTCCTGTTCCCTGGATGCTGCCTGACCTGCTGTGCTGTTCCAGCAATAAAGTTTCAACCTAAATGTATTCTTCACAAAGTCGTGAAACTGCAAATGATTTCCTTCTGATTATTAATCTTATTTGACATTGTAAAGACTGAACATGATTTGTAATTATATCAATAAGTAGGATGCCCTATAGATTTCACCATGGCATTTTGATGATAGTTAGCATTGTTTTATAGGTTAGTCCAATGAGTTTGACATAAACTTGACAAGTTAACTACTGCTATGGTGGATTGGTCAGGCTCAACAAATAGATCCTAAATCTAAAGAATTTGAAAATCTTGCCATCAGTTTCACTATGTATATTACCCGTCCATTTACATGCACTCCACAGGCTGTAGAGTAGAAATAGACCATTTGGTCAATTAAGGTCTCTCCACCATTCAATGAGATCGCAGCTGATCTGATAATCCTCAACTTCACTTTCTAGCCTTTTCCCTAAAACTCTTGCATTATTTAACTTTAGCAATCTGTCAATCTCAGCCTTGAATATACTTAAAACCTGGCCTCAATAACCTTCTGTGGCAAAGAATTCCAGAGATTCACCACCCTTCAGAAACGTTTCCTTTTGTGACTCCTTCTTCTGAGATTATACCTTCTGGTCCTAGATTCTCCCACAAGGAGAAGCAGCCACCACCCAACTACCTTGTCAAGTCCTTAAGGACCTTGAATGTTTCAATAAAGTGTACTCTAAACTTCAAATGAGTATAAACCCAACCTACTCAACCTCTCCTCATAAGTAAATCCCTCCGTAGCTGGAGTAAACCTAGTAAGCTGCCTTCAATGTCAACATGCTTTTCCTTAGATAACGGGGTCAAAATTATTCACAGTATTCCAGCCATGATCCAAATAGTGCCATTTATAGTTTTAGCAAAATCTGTCAATTTTTATACTTTATCCCCTTTTGAAATAAAAGCCAACATTTCATTTGCATTCCCAATCACTTGTTGCACTTGGGTGCTAGCTGTTTGTGATTCATGCTCAACAACACCCAAATCTCTGTGCTACAGAATCCTACAATTATCCCTCATTTAAATAATATTCAAGGCTTCTATTATTGCTGTTTATGACCTCATATTTTCCCACATTATATTGCACATGCGAATTTATTTCTCAATTAATTTAAACTGTCTAATTCCTTGTGTTTACTTGACTTCTCATGTGTTATCCACACAAGTGACTATAGTATGTACACTTTCATTATCCAAGCCATTAAAATAAAATGTAAATAACTGTGGCCCCTACACTGCCTGTGGTGCTCCACTAGTTCCAGGTTGCCATCCTGAAAACATTCTCTTTTTGATTCTAACTTTCTGTATTCTATTATTCGCCAATACAGTATCCATGCTAAATTATCAACCCAACATTATTGGCTGTTATCAAGTAGCCCCATGTGCAGTATTTTATTGAATTCCTTTTTGTAAATCTATTACATCTACCAGTTCCCCTTTTATCTGCTCTACTTGTTAGAATTCTTTAGAATTAGAATTAGGTTTGTTGTCATATGTACTCTCATGAGTACAACGAAAAGTTCACAAGTCACCACTTATGGTGCCATCAAAGTACAGATTCTTAAATACAAATTCTGAGAATAAAATTAGAAAAATAAAGAAATAAGAAGTCCAGCATACAGATCTTCATGTCATCTTAGGTACAAAAGTATAAAATCATATGAATAAATCAGAAGAATAAAAAATAAGAAGTGCAGAATAGCAGTCCTTCCAACCCAGTCCAAGCCAGCACCTGGCCTCTCCAGGTTTTGCATGGGTCCAGCATCACAGAGGTAACATTCTAAAATTGGAACATCCTGATGTTCTGTCCAAGGTCTTTTGGACTCCTGTTTTCTAAAAATTGAGATTTCCAACTTACTCCACTGGATCTATTTCAGAATAGGAAAGGTTAGTTCGGTTAAAGGAGGAGACAATGCTGGGTTGACTATGGAAAGGGAAAAGAAGGGACGTCTGAGATATTAGAGCTGGGATTTAATTCTTTTTGTACTGAAAGTGGGGATGGGCATTTTTAATTGCAATTAAACCCAGCTTCTTCATCAAGAAGGCCATCAGATCACATGACAATCGTGCCCTAAGTGCTGACTACTGGACCTCTCATTCTGTCAGGGCATGCTAGAAAAGGACTAATCTGCTGAAGTTGCTGGTCACTCAATGAAGGGGTGGGGTCATGAGCAGAGGGGTCAGAGGCAAGGGTGGGGGTGGCTTTCGGCAGCCACACAATAATAAATTGATCAAGCATGATTTCTCCTACATGCTTATATTGTGTTTCTAAAGCTCTGTTACTACGTCATTTGTAATAGACTCTAACATTTTCCCAATAACAGATGTTAACCGAATTTGCTAATTATTGTCTCCCTCTCTTCTTGAATAAGGGTGTTACATCAGCAGTTAATCAATCTTCTGAGACTTCTCCCACAATTTAACAATTATTTGAAGATTGCTATGAGTCCATCCGCTATCTCTGTAGCTACTGTCATTACAATTCTAGGGTGCAACCTCTCAGATTCAGAGAATGTATCAGTCTTTCACCCTATTTGTTTCCCTCGTACTTAGTAATATTTATTTTGTTTATTTCCTCCCCCTTTTGGGTCCTTGATTATTTAGTATTTTTGAAATGCTATTAGTGTCCTTTACCATGAAGTATTTGTTCAACTTTTCTTTTGTTTTCTGGTTCCCCAAAATTATTTGCTGAACCTCATTCTCTAAGGGGGCTACATTTCTGTTGCCTCTTTTGTCCTTTTTATATTTAAAGAAATTCTTACTGTGTTTTTATTTGCTAGATTGCCCTCATTTATTTGCTTATTATGGACGATTGTGATTGCTAATATAACTCGAAACACAATAATCAGTTTTGTCAGAGTACTGGACATCATCTATATGAACTTCAGTAAGGCGTTCAACAAGGTTCCCCATGGGAGACTGGTTAGCAAGGTTAGATCTCACGGAATATAAGGAGAACTAGCCATTTGGTATAGAACTGGCTCAAAGGTAGAGAACAGAAGGTGATGGTGGAGGGTTGTTTTTTAGACTGGAGGCCTGTGACCAGTAGGGTGCCACAAGGATCAGTGCTGGGTCCACTACTGTTCGTCATTTACATAAATGATTTGGATGTGAGCACAGGAAGTATAGTTAGTAAGTTTGCAGATGACACCAAAATTGGAGGTGTAGTGGATAGTGAAGAAGGTTACCTCAGACTACAATGGTATCTTGATCAGATGGGCCAATAGGCTGAGAAGTGGCAGATGGAGTTTAATTTAGATACATGCGAGGTGTTGCATTTTGGGAAAGCAAATCTTAACAGGACTTATACACTTAATGGTAAGGTCTTAGGGAGTGTTGCTGAACAGAGAGACCTTGGA
This sequence comes from Chiloscyllium plagiosum, assembly GCF_004010195.1. Classification (NCBI taxonomy): domain Eukaryota; kingdom Metazoa; phylum Chordata; class Chondrichthyes; order Orectolobiformes; family Hemiscylliidae; genus Chiloscyllium; species Chiloscyllium plagiosum. Next base: position 43,150,383 of record NC_057725.1, read on the forward strand.
GTGCAGGTTCATAGTTCCTTGAAAGTGGAGTCGCAAGTTGATAGAATAGTGAAGAAGGCATTTGGTATGCTATCTATTATTGGTCAGAGTATTTAGTATAGGAGTTGGGAGGTCATGTTGCGGCTGTACAGGACATTGGTTAGGCCACTTTTGGAATATTGCAAGCAACTCTGGTCTCCTTCCTATCGGAAAGATGTTGTGAAACTTGAAAGGGTTCAGAAAAGATTTACAAGGATGTTGCCAGGGTTGTAGGATTTGAGCTATAGGGAGAGTTTGAATAGGCTGGGGCTGATGGGTGACCTTATAGAGGTTTATAAAATCATGAAATATAAAATATACAAGCTTCTTTTTTCTCCTGGACTATGGTGAGTCCAGAACTAGAGGGCATAGGTTTAGGGTGAGAGGGGAAAGATATAAAAGACCCCTAAGAAGTAACTTTTTCATGCAGAAGGTGGTGCATGTATGGAATGAGCTGCCGGAGGAAGTAGTGGAGGCTGATACAATTGCAACATTTAAAAGGCATCTCGATGGGTTTATGAATAGAAAGGGTTTGGAGGGATATGGCTGGGTGCTGGTCAAGTGGTACTGGATTGTGTTGGGGTACCTAGTTGGCATGGATGCTTTAGACCAAAGGGTCTGTTTCCGTGCTGTACATCTCTATGACTCTAAATATAAATTATGTAATGAGAATTGAAAATTCTGAAAATACTATATCTAGCAGGACCTGGCAAGAGTTTACTGGCACCTGGTAGGTGGCAGATACCCTGTAAAATGCCAGGGACCCAGGGAAGTTTCTCTCAGTGGGAACAGCAATAGCTCAGCTTCTTGCTGACCAGAAAAGTGTGGACACTTTCACCAAGTGAAGGCCACCTTCTTATTTGCAGAACCCTTGAGGCCCTTAATGATTGGAAGTGTCTTTTGCAGCACTGAATATCGTGAGCAGCAGCCACTTTTGATTTTTAGGTGGTACTGCTGAGAGCCTGTAGCTGCCAGCCCTATGTTGAGGCTGACATTGTGGCCTGTTGTTCCTCATTGGCTGCTGCTGGGCCCATTGAATATATACAAGGCTCCCTCCAAGAAAATTCTGCAGTACCATTGTCTGCCTATGTGAGCTTAGACCAGCTTCTGGACCCAACATCAGGATTTATCCCTTCTGCAAGAATCCCTACAGTTGACATTTCTCATTAATGATCCTTTGCCAGAAGCGCCTCCAATTGAAGCATTAACTCTGTTTCTATCTCCACAGATACCACTGGGCCTGCTGAGTGTGTCTAGCATTGTGCGATTTTTTTTGAGATTTCTAAAAGCTACAGTGCATTCTTTTGTATTTAGAGTAAGTTATGCAAAACTGTTCAATTCTTTTGTAAATAGAATCTCTTTAAGCACGTTATACATGATGCTGTAACAAAAAATACTTGAGTTAGATTGTAATACATTGGGAGAAATTATTTAGTCTTCTGACAAATTCAAACTGTGTAATTTTTAATAGTATTTGTTGAATTGGAATGTATTAAATAAGTATTGTTGTACAATGAGGTACAAATAGTATCAGTTTTAGTAGAATAGTGTTGTAGTTTATGGTATAGAATTGGCCATGCAAGGCATCATGAGTCCAAATTCCGTTATTGTAGTCATGGTTTAATTTAGAAATTATCCAGAAAAAAGAATCATGAACCTGCTAAATTAGGTGATTTGCCAATGTCTTTCAGAGACTGGAATATTGAAGCATGTATGAACTGGCTGTCTCACAACTGTAGTCTATATTATCTGCTGGACTCCCTGATGTTACTTATGTTCTGGTGTGACTATCTGTCACCTATCACCAAAGATTTGTGCATTCTGGAGAAGGCAGGTTATTACTATTTTCTCCAGGCAATTGGTAATAGTTTTCTGTCTCGACAATGGTTTATACCACAGTGATGAAGCATCATCTAGCATGACTGAGAAACTGTTTGTTGAAAGGCATCTGGATGTTCTGGTAAAGATTTAACCAGTGGTCATTGGCCCGTTCCCATGTTGTAATTTCTGTTTAATTCTATATAACATGACATGGGCATATGTCAGCAGCACAGCTCAATAAGAATTTCTCAACTTCTACTAAGTTGAAGAAAAAGGGAAATGTAATGAGCTTGGAACATGTGATAAAAGGACGGAAAGATCATTGCCCTCAGACACTAATATGAGAGAGCGGTCAGTATAATTTCAGAGACCATCAAAGAAAGCAAAGGCAATCGATGGAACATTTTACATGTCTGGCAGAGACTCTGCTTGATGCTGTGAAAGTCAATGATGAGCCTATACAAACCACTGAGATTTGTATTGAAACTATCAGCCTCTGTGGACTGCCCCTCCAGGCAAATGGCTGAACTGAGCTCACTTTTCTGATATGCTGCTTGTAAAGAGAGCCAGCCAAATGAGTTATGTTCCAAGTGGCATGCACAAGAGAAGCAAAGACTTTGGAGAGTTGAAGTAAGATGTTCATAGTTAAATTTAGATGAATTGTGTAGTTCACTGCCTGTGGCAACCACAATTTGCATAGTGTGAAGTTCATTATCTTTAAATTACTTGGCTGGAATTTTCCATTCATTCATCATTGGCAGGAAACAATAATAAGCACACTGTTACCTTTTCCATTCATCTCCTAAACATACTTTTTAAAAATAACATACCCTTGTAATTAATTTTCATTTTATCCATGTTCATTCACTGCTTGACAAAAGGTATCTTGAGGACATCTCTGTCTATAAGGTCCTTTCCTGGCATGTGTTTTTGAGGTTTTTGGTGGAGTGATGAAGGTTGTTCTACATGTAAATGTTAATTGGATAGCAAATGTCATCAGCACCTTGGGAACATGCATTCTTTTAATATGTTAGTTGCCAGTAGCCTGACTTCGTGTTCAATCTGTATAGATAATGACACTCTTTTCATTGTCTTTGATCGGGAGACATACTGCTGTGTTACACCATACATTGATGGTGTAGTTCACTCCTGCACATCTGTGAGAGGGCAGAGCTTTTGAATGTCTAACTTTGGTACAAAGAAACTGGTAGATGAATCCACTAATGTAATGGCCAGCAGCTGCCACCTAGTAATGCAAGTTTATGTAGAACCCCTGCTGGGACTCCAGCATACAGCGTGAAGAGTTTAGTCTGTCCCCCGTGAATTGCATTACAGCTAAAAAGAAAATGAACAAAAAGCAGTGAAGGAGAAAGTCATAAACTGCTCTCATTTCTTCCAGGCGATGATGAATTTGTGCCCAGCAGGGTTGGAGTTTTTATGTGTAGTTCCAGAATAGCTGGGCATATAAGGCAATTTAAATATAGAAAGCAACATTGCTACGAAATACTTTGTGTGTCCATGCATTTGGAATTAGTGTGTGGATTTGAAGTAGCTGGTAATGAGGATTGATTTTATACAGAACTGTCAATTGAATCGGCTGAATACATGCTTGTATAAAGAGAGAGTAGTGTGGTGATAGGATGTAAAGGTTTTGTGGTATTTTGATTGAACAAAATCTCATAGGCTAATTGACACCACCTCTGTACAAACACTGTAGAAGATCCAGTTCTTCAACACATTGTTCATGCTGCAAATTAACAATTCATATTAAACAATTCGGGCTTTCATACTGCAATGAATAGTGTCTTTGAATAATGCCAGCCTATGTTGTCCATGTGAATACTTTAGTAATTTAATCCAGAAAATGGTTTATGCTTTCAAAGGAATGCAACCAATTGTTACAGTTTACTTGCATTACTTTAGAGACAGTGATTACCTCCCACACTTAATGGATAATGTGGTCCCTTTGCTTCAGAACTTGTACACAACAGTGTACAAATTCAGTAAAAGACGTATGTGCTTATAAAGCAAAGGGTTAACACCTGAGCAGGTACACAGGAAGCTCTGCCTTTGATGATGTCATGATCACATGAATAAGAGGAAACTTGAAGAAGTTGACAGGGTGGAACACGCATATTCACTTGGCACTTTCCCAGCCTTTGGTTATGGGCACATTTTATCAGCTGGGTCTGATTTCTCTTTATTGCCTTCTAGTGTCTATTGGAAGATAACAGGTCTCAGTGGGTGGCACGTTGGCACAGTGGTTAGCACTGCTGCCTCACAGCACCAGAGACCTGGGTTCAATTCCCACCTCAGGTGACTGTGCAAACTTCACACAGACATTCTTCCCGTGTCTGCGTGGGTTTCCTCCGGGTGCTCCGGTTTTCTCCCACAATCCAAAAATGTGCACGTCAGGTGAATTGGCCATGCTAAGTTGCCCGTAGTGTTAGGTGAAGGGGTAAATGTAAGGGATTGGGTCTGGGTGGGTTGTGCTTCGGCGGGTCGGTGTGGACTTGTTGGGCCGAAGGGCCTATTTCCACACTCTAAGTAATCTTAAAAAAAAACCCAGCAGTTTAAACCTCTTGTAGAGTGTAATGTATGTATTTAACACAATGTGAATAGTTGTTTAAAAAAATCCAAGAATCTAGCTATGTATCTTCAACTAGAACACTTCAAACGTCATCTAGAGTTCACCTAATAATAGAATGCTTTGAAGCAGTCATTTAATGGGGCAAGTTGCAGGCCAATAATGAGGCAGCAATGCTGCAAGCTATGAAGATTCTTACAACCTGCACAATTCAACCTGATGCAAAAAAAACTGCATGGAAAATGCTAAGCTTAGACCAAAATTCGGGACGCAAAAAAAACACAATTCTAAAGTATGGGCATGCAACAATTTTGTGACAAGTTCAGCAAGACATAAGTGACTGAAGAGATCACTAGACAGTTAATTCCCCTACCCCCACCCTGCTGAGCATACAAATGCCTTGTTAATAACATTGACAGGGTGGAACACGCATATTCACTTGGCACTTTGCCAGCCTTTGGTTATGGGCACATTTTATCAGCTGAGTCTGACTTCTCTATATTGCCTTCTAGTGTCTATTGAAAGATAACAGGTCTCAGGTGACCTTTGCACGCGGACAGGAGTGTGTCAGGGCCATCCCATGTCTGGCTAATTATATTCAGGTTGCAGTGGAATCATTCCTGTGCCTTTTATGCAAGAGATGCAAAGATGTTTACAGCAGAGAAGGAATCTATTCAGCCTATCGCGTCCAAAAACAGAAGGGAAAATCTGGAAAAACTCAGCAGGTCTGGCAGCACCTGTGAAGAGAAATCAAAGTTAACTCTGAGGAAGCGTCACTGCACCTGAAAAGTTAACTTTGATTTCTCTTCACAGATACTGCCAGACTTGCTGTGCTTTTCCAGCAACTTCTGCTTTTGTTTCTGATTTACAGCATCCTCAGTTCTTTCGGTTTTTATTTTGTGTCTGACTACATAATCCCATTTTCACGTTTCTGATCCGAGCTCTGGAGGCTATGGCTACGCAAGCGCGTGTTGAAATATTGCTCAAATATTTCTGACTCAACCACCCTTTCTGCCAGTGAGTTCCAGAATCCCATCACCCTCTGAGTGAAAAATAATTCTCAACTCTCATCTGAGTCTTCTACTTCTTACTTTAAATCTATGCCCCTTTGGTTATTCACCCTCTGCTAATGGAAAAAAATGCCTTCCTTTCTATCTTGGCTATCATTTCTTAACCTTCTTAACTTTGGCTGCTCCAACCTTTTCCTATAGCTCAGGTCTTCCAGATCAGTCAGCATCCTGGTAAGCCTGCTCTGCATCCTCTCAAGTGCAATCACATCCTTCCTATGATATGGTATCCAGAACCTCACACCAGTTATAGCCTGCGATAATTTCCATAATGATACTATTGTGAAATTTATCATCCGTGAGTTTACACTATTCCACTGTGCACTCCTAAAGTGAGAATTTTCTTTACTGTTGCATTTTCTAAGACACTTCAGTGAAGAGCTACTTCTGTCTCTTGAGCAATTGAGGAAGCATACATCAGAGTCCACACAGCAGGTCTGTTGTTGGCCTGAGCAGCTCTGAGAGATTGCCACAGATAAATAGTTCCCTGATCCCCATTCACACTGGGAGCTTACTTCAGAACATTGATGCAGCTGTACAAAGCAACAGACACACGACCTTGATTTACTGCCAAATATTTATGTCACAGTGGGAATGCAGCAGATTTTCTCATTATTTTTAGTTGGTAGTACTGCCAATGTCCAAGAATGAAATCTATTAAGTGGTAGATTATTCTGGGCTAGTCTCCCTCTCTTCTCTCTTAACCCATAGCAAAGGGTAAAATGTCAGAATTAAGTGATAATTTCGATGGGTGCAAGTTTTATTGAGAAAATAATTAGTGAAATTATGGAATTATGCTGAAACTATTGATACTAAATTTGCTTTTGTAAAAGAAGATGACATTTTAATGCATGATGCTACATTATGGGGCAAATATACTGCATAAAGTAGGACATTAAGGATTTGAGATGAGGATATTGTGTTGGAACAGAGAATGGACCAGAGTAGTAGTTGGTGAATTAAAGAAGATTGGGGGTTAATCTTCAACACTGCTAGGTTGTCAGTCTCAGCAGTATGCCTTTTGAGAAGCAATGTTCCTGCATAGAAGACCAGAAAAATTAAAGACAGCGCAGGCTGTAGCCAGAGTAGAATTAACAGGGGCTTGGGATTAGGTCCTTTTAACCTCATCTGATGTGTGTGACTGGAGGACAAAGAGGGACTTGTATCCTGCTCTACAAAAATACATATATTTTCTGTAATTGTTAGAACAGGAAGAATTGTGGATCAGTCAAACACCTAAAAATAGAGCCATTTCAATGTCAAATATAGCACACAGAGGCCATCAGCTGACATGTAGTAATGGACTTTATTGTAGAACCCCTAAATTGATGATGAATAAGGGTAGATAAAAAGAGGGTGAATCGATATTAAAGATCACCCCTGATCTAAGGAAACAATGAGTCTTTAATGATTACAGATCAACAGTGCTCAATATCACTGGCTAGCTGTTGGACAATAGAATGAAAAATGAAGGAGATGTTAAAGCATTAAATCCGGTGCCTGGAATATTCATTTACTAACTGTGTGAGTAGCTGTTGTGATCACTGGCTGCACCCTAGTGTAATAAGATGTAGTGTAGGTCATGTGATCCTTTACAGTTAAAGAATAGAAGTGTTCTTGTACATGGTTCATTAATTCTTCCTTTCTTCCATTAATCTTGTGCCAAAATGAATTGATTTTATGGAGTTCATCTCGTGATGAGTGTGCAAATATTTCTGCAAATCCTCCTGCTGTGTCCTCCAGTCTTATAGAGGGAGTCACTGGGAGATAAGAAATTGACCTTTTCCTACTAAGCAAAAACATGCTGTCGTTTTTTTCTCCTCACCCCATTTTCTTTCTTTTATCTTTTGTTCTAAATGTTTGATGCATGCTGTGATATGGTTGCACAGAAATATAAAAGACTTATGGCACAGTGGGAGACCATTTGGCCCATTGTATCTCTGGCAGTTGAAAAAGAGCTATCCAGCATAATCCAACATTCCTGATCTTGCTTTGTGGATTACTGCATTCCAAATATATATCTAAAGATCATAGTTATTGCAGTTAGTAAGTTGTTACCTCAGGCACTGGATTGATATTTCACAAACAGTGGTGACCTTCCATTATTTCATCTAATCAACAATTATTTACAATTGCTTTTATTAACATAGAACTTTTAATGCAGTGAAATATCCCATGGTCCTTGAAAGCAGCATGTGTTTCATAAGGAGCTTTTAAGACACACGACTAAAATCTTGGCCTGAGAGAGCTATTAAGAAGCCTTTTAAAAGAGGACAGAGCTTTGTAGCGAGAATTCCAGAGTTTAGGATCCAGACACTTGAGCTATGAATCTCACCTGTACTTGTCTGTTAAGATATCTGTTAACTGTGGAGAGTATTGCAGTTGAGTATTGCCTGATGTCCACATCCATCAATTTCACTGCAGGATCCCTAAGTAGCTATAGACAGCAGGATCCCTGGATTATTTGATTACTGTTACTCCTGCCGAGGGACATTACGATCAATCGTCATGTGGCAATAGTATTTTTGATCAAAGGTGCTATTGCAATATATATTAATCTTTTAATTGCGGTAAAAACAATTGCAAACGTTTCTATGGCTGATGGTGCAAAGAGAAATTCGAAAGACATTTGCAATGTTTGGAAGAGAAAAATTAGTGGATGCAGAGTGGAGAAGAGAAGAAGCCAAAAGTGATTACTGGTGAGGCATGGGAATTGTGTAACAGAATAACAATGCGTACGATTTGTAGGAAAGGATTGGTAGCTGTTTATGCAAAAGGGAAGGAAAAACAAGTGGTAGTAATATAACAGGAGCAGGAAAGAAGTTTAACTCAGCCGTCTTGTGGTGCAGTGGTAGTGTCCCTACCCAAGGATGGAGTTCAAATCTCACCTGCTCCAGAGGTGTGTAATAACATCTCTGAACAGGTTGATTAGAGGAATAGATGAAATAATTTTTTAAACTAACCATGTTCAAGAATGGTTGCAGGAACATACAGCTAAAGGAAACTATACCATAAGGATTAGGCAAGGTCATGGAGGGATTTGAAAATGACACTGGATTTTGGCCAGTATTCTGTCTTATGACATTTGGATGGGTGGGAGATGGAGCTGTATGAAAGGCTGTAATGTTTTGAATATGAATAAATATTGGAAAGTGAAAATAAGGGAGTAGGCTGAAATAATGTGGGAATAATAGCACTAATGCTGGAAAAAGGAATGCAATTGGCAGGTGTACTTCACCTTAAGATTAGGCAGCATATTAAGGACCCTGACAACCCTGATATTGTCATTAGGAAAATGCATAGCGTTGAAGCTACATATAATTTAGATATTAATGCCCAAAGAAGGGGATAGTTTCTATATTTTGTAGGTTTGTTTTATTCATTCAGTTCAGTTCCCTTCCAAGTCACTCACTACTACTATCCTGACTTTGAGTGATATTGCCATTCCTTCATTGTTACTCGGTCAAAATTTTGGAACTCTCTATCTATGTTCCGATGTCTGTGGCAGTTCGAGAGCAATTCATCATCACCTTCTCAACAGCAATTAGGGATGGCAGTATGTGCCGGCCCAGCTAGCAATGTCTATATCATTGAATGAATAATAAAAACAGTACAATTCTGAAGAAGAGTCTTGTTGGACTTGAAATATTAACTTTGTTTCTCAGTCCAGTGATGCTGCCAGACCTACTGTGTTCCTGCAGCATGTTCTGTTTTAATTTTACAATTTATAGGTGTCTACGTAAAAGAATTCTGAGTGACATGTTGGTTCAATATGTCGGTGCACTAACTTAGGTTAGGTCAGAGCTTCTGCCAATAAATTGCCCACATGAATTTAATGTAGGATCGCAATGATTTTATGTCCCTACTGAAAAATGTCCTCTATTTTATAATTTTGGAAATATTGTTGGTCAAAGTTCCAATGAGACCTTTTGGATTGAAAAAGATTATCTAAATCCAAATTAAGTCTCACCATTCCTTTAATGTATTTTATCCTAAGAGATTTCCTTGTTGTTATTTTTAATTCATAAATATTTTAAGCAAAAATAAATGTACCTTGTGTTTTGTCTGTCTGCAGTTGTGGGTGAGGAATGTGATTGAGGTAGCAGCCAGCTGTTTTCTAGTTTATTATTCAGATAAAGGAATATGTGCAGTTTGTATGATTTATAATATAATATAACTATTGGGTTGTGTGGTTATGCATAGGGGTCGATAAATGTGTATTAATATTCAAGGCCTTTGTTTATGAGTTTAGGTATTACCCAAAGAAAAGTGCCTTTGTAATCTTTACCTAAGGGACTCCTGCTGCACAGAGTATGTTATTTGTTCTGTTCTTCATTTTGTAAATTATTTTCTTTCATGGCTTATGTTGGTTAACAAGCTCAAAGAAAGGGCAAGTTAATGCTCAATTTCAAGTGTTTGGTCCTTTATTGCCTTGTCTCACGGTCCTGCTGAGGCTATCATCTCAAAGGAAAACAAATATAGGACAGAATTCAATTGTTCTCAGGATTGTTACACTATTCAGTGCCTTCACCGAGAAGTGTGCTATTGATTGTCAAATTAACTATGGTTATTCCTCAGGTTGTTTAGCGTAAGTGTAATTTTGGTTCCATCTACATCAAAGTTCAGTGAAAAATGTTGAATAGTCATCAGTGTGGTTGTGGCAATATGCTTTATCCATGTGAATTAATTTTAGTGGAAAACATCTTACTGTCTTTCAGTATGAGAAAATGTGTTAAGAGTACTTGAATAACATGAGATACCCCACTCAGTAACTGACAATAATCAGACAAAAGTGGCACACTCTGCTTTTCTACTGTTCTTAATATTTTACAAACTAACCCACGAAAGCTTAAAATTCACCCACATTCTTCATACGAACATGATGACTGAGATCATGTGTCCAATGGTCGTATCTACTTTTCACTCTTCATTGACTAACCAGAAATTAAACGATCCGCATCAGGATTTTCAGTTATCCTCCTGCAGCTAGTGGCTAGCAGTTGGACACCAATGATCTACAGGATGGTTGTGGAGGATCGGGTGAAGAATCAACATCATTTTACAAGTCTGCTGCAATTTTAAGATTGAGTTACATTTGGTTTCAAAAGAGCTGCAAAGCTTTGAGTTAAACTAGAAAACTAGCAAAAGCTGACCAACACTCAAAAGGCTGACAACACACAACTGCTTTATCTGTGAAAACAATTACATCAACTTTGAAACTTAAGCAGTTCCTTCATTTATGTGAGACTGTTTGACACTTTCCTCTCCTTTTCACTGCTATCTGTTTCTGTGCCATTTATTAGATTAGATTACTTACAATGTGGAAACAGGCCCTTCAGCCCAACAAGTCCACACCGACCCGCCGAAGCATAACCCACCCACACCCATTCTCCTACATTTACCCCTTCACCTAACACTACGGGCAATTTAGCATGGCCAGTTCGCCTAACCTGCACATTTTTGGATTGTGGGAGGAAACCGGAGCACCCGGAGGAAACCCACGGGGAGAATGTGCAAACTCCACACAGACCGTTGCCTGAGGCGGGAATTGAACCCAGGTGTCTGGCTCTGTGAGGCAACAGTGCTAACCACTGTGCCACCGTGCCACCCATCTCATGCACATCTACCTCATGTACAAAAGCATCAGTCCTCCCCATCTTATTCCTGCATACGTCCTCATCTTGCTGCAACAAGCCTTCTAACTGCCTTCTTTGCTTCTGAGACAAATAGTTTACTAACCTATCCCACTCCTCAAGGACTTCCTCATTGTTTAACGTATTTTGAGGCACATCAAACTCCACGACATCAGGATTTGATTCCTCACTCTGCGGGGCAGTAACTAACATCTGTTTCTCCAGTTCCTTTTCTCTATTATAATAAAGTTTCAACATATTCACATGACATACATGATACAGTTATTTCCTATCTGACATCTTTTTCTTAATTTGATTAGGACCACTAAACTCGGCTTTGAAGGGACCTCCTATCACTAGTAACAATACCAATGCATCATCCCCGCCGGAAAAATTCTGGATTTCAGAGTTTTTATCTGCCACCAGCTTCATTCTATGCCGTGCCCTTTTCAAGTGCTTTTTAGCCAACTCACCTGCTGGATTTAATCTCTCTCTCACCTTCGATAAATAATCCAAGTGTGAGATCTCTGACTATGGTCCTGTCAGTTTCTCTTTAATTAATATTAAAGAGCCTCTCACTTTATGATCGAACATTAACTCAAAGGGAGTGAACTGAGTAGATTCATTTGGGCATCTCTAATGGCAAACAACACAAATGGGATACCTTTATTCCAATCATTCAGGTAATCCTGACAGTACGTTCTTAACGTGGTCTTCAGGGTCTGATGCTACCTTTCTAAAGCTCCCTGGCATTCCGGATGATACAAACTTGATTTAAAGTACTGTACGTCTAAGCTATCCATAACTTCCTTAAACAGCCTATCAGTAAAATTAGACCCTTCGTCTGACTAAATCTCTGTGGATAGCTCATACTGCGTGAAGAAAGCTACTAACTCCTCTACCACCCTTTTTGCCTTAATACTCCGTAATGGAATTGCCTCTGGAAATCTGGTAGACACATCTACTATGGTTAGCAAGTATTGGTTCCCACTTTTAGTTCTCAGGAGCAGACCTATACAATCCATCATAACCCAAGTTTCTTTGAATGTGGGAAATTGGCAATAAAGATGCTAGTTTTATTATTGCCTATGGCTGACTTACCATTTGGCATTTGATATGTACGGCAAAAGTTAACCACGTCTTTGTGCATTCCAGACCAATAGAAATGCTCTTGTACCTTAGCCTGAGTCTTCCATACAAGTTATGAGAAGATTTGTAGCTCAGGTTGAGGTTCTGGATGTAGGTTTGCTCGTTGAGCTGGAAGGTTCATTTCCAGACATTTCGTCACCCTACTAGGTAACATCTTCAGTGGGCCTCCGGGCAAGCACTGCTGATAATTCCTGCTTTCTATTTATATGTTTGGGTTTCTTTGGGTTGGTGATGTCATTCCATGTGGTGATATCATTTCCTGTTCTTTGTCTCAGGGGGTGGTAGACAGGGTCTAACTCGATGTGTTTGTTGATAGAGTTCCAGTTGGAAAACCATGCTTCTAGGAATTATCGTGTGTGTCTCTGTTTGGCTTGTCCCAGGATGGATGTGTTGTCCCAATTGAAGTGGTGTCCTTCCTTATCTGTATGTAAGGATACTAGTGAGAGAGGGTCACGTAGTTCCTCTGTGCTGCAGTGTGTGCAGTCCTGCGCAGAGCAGAGGAAAATCACCTATACCGTGTATTCAAAAAGTACAGTCCGCAGATTTCTCCGCAACAAACCCAAACAAGCAGACAAAACACGTCCAGAAACCCTAGCCACTATCCCCTACATCAAAGACATCTCGGAAATGACTGCCAGACTACACAGACCCCTTGGCATCATGGTAGCCCACAAACCCGCTAACACACTAAAACAACAGTTAATGAACTTGAAAGACCCTATACAGACAACAATCAAAACTAATGTCATTTACAAAATACATTGCAAGAACTGTCACAAATACTACATTGGACAAACAGGCAGAAAACTAGCCACCAGGATACATGAACATCAAGTAGCCACAAAACGACATGACCCTCTCTCATTAGTATCCTTACATACAGATAAGCAAGGACACCATTTTGACTGGGATAACACATCCATCCTAGGACAAGCCAAACAGAGACACGCACGAGAATTCTTAGAAGCACGGTATTCCAACTGGAACTCTATCAACAAACACATTGAGTTAGACCCTGTCTACCACCCCCTGAGAAAAAGAACAGGACATGACATCACCATAGGAAATGACATTACCACCCCAAAGAAACCCAAACATATAAATAGAAAGCAGGAATTATCAGCAGTGCTTTGCCCGGAGGCGCACTGAAGATATTATCTAGTAGGGTGATGAAACGTCTGGAAATGAATCTTCCATACACCTAGGTGACTGCCTACTGGTAGTTCATGTGCTAACCCTTAACACTTCCTGTCTGTATGCTACTGGCAACACAATCTAGTGCACTTTGGCCATTTCTCCTCTGCACTAACCTTCTGTGGTCTCCATTTTCGCCTTAGGATTCTATCTTTAAGACAATAACCTTCCAGAATATTCTCTACCTCCTATCAAAGTACACATCCATATACATATGTTTTATTATCTCATGTTTCTGTTGTAAGTCCATTAGCTTTTCAGAATGAAACACTTCTGCCTGATCACCTGCATGTTCAGGTTTTTCCTGCACCATTACATTAAATAGGGTGTCTGTTAACTGAACCTCAACTCCCTTGTCTTTCATGATATTATTGCTTCATGCTGTGACTTATGACAGTGGGATCTTGTTACTACACAGTCAGGAAACCTCCAGGGTATTTTTCTTTTAACTCGTCAGTTCCCTGGTCTTCTTTGGGTTTCTCCACAACAACAGGTGTCACTCCCACCTTGAATCCTGCTAAATCATTCCCAAGAGCAAACTGTATTCCTGGAACTGACGCTCTGTCAATCACTCCCACTGTTAATTCCCCAGTCTTGAGTTGGCACTCCAACCTGTTCTTACATTGGGGAATGCTAAATTTCTGACCATCCATCCCACAAATTAGCACTCTCTCTGGTAACAGGTCGGAAAGAGTGCAAATATGTTCATCTCTTACTATTAAAGAGTAGTTAGATCCTTTATCTTTCAAAATTTTGACCTTTTTCCCTTCACCCCCTGTTCTTTCTGAGTAAACTTTACCCACAGAGGTGAATTCTTTGCAGAGATCAGGCACTATTTCCTTATCCAGCCCCTGCCTAGGCTGTGCACCCTCCTGCAATGCCTCAACTTTTCTTGGGGTTTCCTTTCCTACTTTCACTAATGCTACTGGTTTAGCTTCTTGTACTGCCCTTTTTTAATGACCAGCACTGTGACTTTGTGTCCCACTTTACCACATTGGAAACACCTGAGGCCTTTCACCTCCTTTCCACCCTCGTGGGCTTCTTTTTTAACCTGTGGTAAACAACTACCAATGCTCTCTACTCTTTGTTTCATCGTGTAGGATTTTCCGTTCTCCCAATTTCGATCCCTCACAGAATGTAATTCTTGCCGGAAACTAATCTTTGCCTTCTGCACCAATATATATTCATCTGCCAACTCTGCTGCTTTTCACACTTCTTGAATTTTCTGTTCATCCACATGAATTTTTATCATCTCTGGAAGTGAGTTTTTAAACTCCGCCAGCAGAATAATCTCTCTTAGAGCCTCATAGGTCTTACTTATTTTTAAGGCCCACACCCATCTATCAAATTAGTACGTTTAATTCTTTCGAACTCAACATAAATCTGACCCGGTTCCTTCTTTATGTTTCTGGACTGCTGTCAATCAGCTTCTGGTACCAATTCACAAGCACTCAAAATAGCTTGTTTGACCTCTTCATAATCTCATGACCCCTCATCTGACAGTGCTGCAAATACCCCACTAGCTCTGCCTACCAGTCTAGCCTGAACCAGCATTACCTACAAATTCTCTGAGCACTCCATCTGCTTAACCAATTTTTCAAATGAAATGAAGAAGGCTTTGACATTTTCCTCATCAAAATGTGGCAATGTTTTAACATATTTGTGTATGGCACTACCTTCTCTTTTTACCTCCACCCTGTTGACTTGACTTTCCTGACTAAGGCACAACTTCTGAAGTTCAAAATCTCTCTCCTTTTCTCTCCTTCCCTCTCCCTTTCTCCCCTCTCCCTTTGCTCAGCTCAGAACCTTCTCTCTCCCTTTCTCCTCTCTCTCTTTGCTCAGCTAAGAACGTTGTCAGTCCCTTTCTTTTTCCCCTCTCTCTCTCTCTGTTTATCTTCCCATTTTCCTCAATTATAATTTGAGTTTTTCTAACTCTACTGCACTTGTCTGTTTCTCTGACACACCTACATGCGTGACTAACTCCCATACAATTTCAGCTTTACTTTTGTCCTTTGTTAAACCCAAATCTTACCTCTTTGCTAATTCCAAACACATGGTCTTCTTCTGTCCTTCTAAACTTTCTTGACAAATGTGGGGATCATCTTCCAACCGCAGAACCTCTTTAGCAATTTTAAGAGCCATTTCTCTCACTTTTAATTTAACCAACCACAATAACCAATATTAAACAAATTGTCTCACCTTTTTTTGAAGGTCTAGGGCACTAATCAGCAAGTGTTTAAATCTGCTATGATCTTTTGTACCCCGAATCTATTCAAATCTATCCAAATCTCAGACTGGATCAGTTTGTGGGCGGCACGGTGGCCCAGTGGTTAGCACTGCTGCCTCACAGCGCCTGTAGACCCGGGTTCAATTCCCGACTCAGGCGACTGACTGTGTGGAGTTTGCATATTCTCCCCGTGTCTGCGTGGGTTTCCTCCGGGTGCTCCGGTTTCCTCCCTCAGTCCAAAGATGTGCGGATCTAATCTAATCTAATCTAATCTAAATCTGTCCAAATTATGGACCCGAGCCCCCAAACTGTTATGACACGGTAGGGAAACCTTCTGCTAATTAAACCAAACATCCAGAAAAGCTCACCTCATCCCGTAATCTGTTAGAAGTAGAAGTGACAGAGAACTCCCAAATTCCACTATTTAACAAAAAATATCAATTTTATTATTTAACACTAAAAGTGAACATTAAACAACAGCTATTTACAATGCTAAGCCTCTTTTCTCTTAAAGATTTGTTATCTACCCTCTACTCTATGACAATGTACTGATCCAATAAAGCCTCTATTAAATTTGCAGCATCTTAATTTTCAAAACCAGACAGCAGCTGTCGTCTCTGGTATCGATCTTCCTCTGTTTGTAGATCACTCCTGGGTTGCATTTGCTGCAAAGATGTTTCATATGGATAAGGTACTATTGACAAAGAGTATAGCAAATAGCAGCCTTTTGATGGCAGTTGTTGCTCATTCTCGCCAACTGTCCAAAATGCCTGTTTTTTAATACCCCATGGGCGGCACGGTGGCACAGTGGTTAGCACTGTTGCCTCACAGCGCTAGAGACCCGGGTTCAATTCCCGCCTCAGGCGACTGACTGTGTGGAGTTTGCACGTTCTCCCCGTGTCTGCATGGGTTTCCTCCAGGTGCTCCGGTTTCCTCCCACAGTCCAAAGATGTGCAGGGTCAGGTGAATTGGCCATACTAAATTGCCCTTAGTGTTAGGTAAGGGGTAAATGTAGGGGTATGGGTGGGTTTCGCTTCGGCAGGTCGGTGTGGACTTGTTGGGCTGAAGGGTCTGTTTCCACACTAATCTAATCTAATCTAATCTAATCTAATCAAACATCAGATCGTCTCATTGGTTCGATGTTGTCAAAACAGCAAAATTCAATTTTGATTGGGTTTTAGTATCTTGGGGCATAATTTAAACTGGTTAAATTCAAACTGCTGTGAAAACAACTGAAATGTCTAGGTTACATTCAAATGTTACATCTGTCAATTTTCTAACACACTCCTTGACGTGACAGGTGCTTGCCAGCTTTCAGCTTTTACTCTCTCTTCTCGGTACAATATTCGCCTTCAACTTCAACTTCATAACACTAAGGTAAACATTTGTTCTTTACAGGTGGGCGACACGGTGGCACAGTGGTTAGCACTGCTGCCTCACAGCGCCTGAGACCCGGGTTCAATTCCCGCCTCAGGCGACTGACTGTGTGGAGTTTGCACGTTCTCCCCGTGTCTGCGTGGGTTTCCTCCGGGTGCTCCGGTTTCCTCCCACATTCCAAAGATGTGCAGGTCAGGTGAATTGGCTATGCTAAATTGCCCGTAGCGTTAGGTAAGGGGTAAATGTAGGGGTATGGGTGGGTTGCGCTTCGGCGGGTCGGTGTGGACTTGTTGGGCCGAAGGGCCTGTTTCCACACTGTAATATAATCTAATCTAATCTAATCTAAAAAGGATAAGAAGGGAGATTTATAATGGGCTATGAAGAAATGGCCGAGGTATGGAACAGGTATTTTGTGTCGGTCTTTACAGTGGAGGACACGAATAACATGCCAGTAATTTACAAGGAGACAAAGGTCGGTGAGGACCTGGAAACAATCATTATCATGAAAGAGGTAGTGTTGGCCAAGCTAATAGAGCTAAAGGTAGTCAAGTCTCCTGGCTTTGATGGAATACATCCCAGAGTAGTACAAGAGATGGCGGGAGAAATAGTTAATGCACTTATGGTAATCTTCCAAAATTCGCTGAACTCTGGCGCAGTTCCAGTAGATTAGAAAACAGCAGTTGTGACATTACTGTTTGAAAAAGGTAGGAGACAAAAGATGGGAATCATAGACCAGTTAACTTAACTTCTGTAGTGGGGAAAATACTTGAATCTATTATCAATGAAGAAATAGCAAGACATCTGGATAGAAATTATCCTGTTCGGCGGACGCAGCATGGGTTCATGAAAGACAGGTCATGCTTAACTAATCTACCAAAATTCTTTGAAGACATTATGAGCACGGTGGACAACAGGGACCCAGTAGATGTGGTGCATCTAGATTTCCAAAAGGCTTTCAACAAGGTGCTGCACAAAAGACAGCTGCGTAAGATAAAGATGCATGGCTTTATGGGTAGCATATTAGCATGGATAGAGGTTTGGTTAACTAACAGGAAGCAAAGAGTGGGGATAAATGAGTGTTTTTCTGGTTGGAGATCAGTGACTAGTGGTGTGCCTCAGGGATCAGTAATGGGACTTCAATTATTCGCAATTTACATAGATGATACGGAGTTGGGGACCACGTGCACTGTGTCAAAGTTTGCAGATGACACTAAGATGAGTGGCAGTGCAAAATGTACAGAGGACTGTGAAACTTTGCAGAGGGACATAGTTTATGTGAATGGGCAAAGGTCTGGCAGATGGAATACAATGTTAATAAATGTGAAGTCATCCATTTTAGTAGGAATAACAATAAAAAGGACTGATACTTGAATGGTAAAAAAATTGCAGCATGCTGCTGTGCAATGGGACCTGGGTGTCCTTGTGCATGAATCACAAAGGGTTGGTCTGCAGGTACAACAGGTAATTAAGAAGGCAAATGGAAATTTGTCCTTCTTTGCGAAAGGGATTGAGTTTAAAAGCGAGGAGGTTGTGTGGCAGCTGTATAGGGTGCTGGTATACCTGGAATACTGTGGGCAGTTTTGGTCTCCTTACTTGAGAAATGATGTACTGGCACTAGACGGGGGTGGAGAGAAGGTTCACTAGGTTTTAATCCGGAGTTGAGGGAGTTGGCTTATGAGGAGAGACTGAGTAAACTTGGATAATAGTAATTGGAATTTAGAAGAATGAGAGGGGCGTCTTATAGCAACATATAAAATTATGAAAGGAATAGATTTGGTAGAAGTAGGGAGAATATTTCCACAAACAGGTGAAACTTGGTCAAGAGGGCATAGCCTCAAGATTAGGGGGAGGCGATTTAGGCTGCATTGAGAAGGAACTTCTTCACCCAGACGATTGTTAATCTGTGGAATTCCCTGCCCAGTGAAGTACTTGAAGCTTCCTCATTGAATGTTTTTAAAGCTAAGATAGATAATTTCTAACAGTAAAGGAATTAAGGGTTATAGTGAGAGGGCGGTTAAGTGGAGCTGAGGCCATGAAAAGATCAGCCATGATTTTATTGAATCGCAGAGCGGACTCAAAAGACCAGATGGCCTACTCCTGCTCCTAGTTCTTGGATTCTAAAGATTGCAATTGTCGGGCCATAATCAATTTTAACTGTGATTTCATTTCATCTTGCTGTTGTACGGATCCCTTATAATTTGCTTCAAAATTTTAAATAAAACCTTTTTTCATAAGACTAAACCATTTTAGATGAAAGTGAGGACTGCAGATATTAGAGATTAGAATCGAGAGTGTGGTGCTGGAAAAGCACAGCAGGTCAGGCACTATCCAAGGAGCAGGAGAGTCAACATTTCGGGCATAAGCCCTTCATCAGGGCTTTTGCCCAAAACATCGACTCTCCTGCTCCTCAGATGCTGCCTGACCTGCTGTGCTTTAAAAAATTCTCAAGGTCAGGTTCGTAGGAGAGTAGTCTGACACAGAACAAACGACCAAGAGGCGAGTCTGCTAGAATAAGAGCATTTTATTCCCCGCAGCGTCGCCACAACCAGGTCTCATACTTACAACGGGTCTGGCTTATACTCACTCTACATGTTACCGGAACTGGGAGCCGTCAGTTCTCGTAGAGCGGTTGCCAACAACCCACGCTCGGCGGTTAAACGTAACCCCGGAGCAGACTCACCGAACTAGACACTTTTCCAGCTGATATACTCTTTTCCAGATATAAACATTCATGTGAACAGCAGAGCAAGGCTAAAAAACACATTCCATTCTGGTTACATACAGATAAGAAGATTCACACGGGGAGGTGTGTAACAAGATTCACACGGGACTAAGCGACACCTTCCATTTTCGGTTAGAGCAGAGCAAGGCTAAAAAACACATTCCATTCTGGTTACATACAGATAAGAAGATTCACACGGGGAGGTGTGTAACAAGATTCACACGGGACTAAGCGACACCTTCCATTTTCGGTTAGAGCAGAGCAAGGCTAAAAAACACATTCCATTCTAGTTACATACAGATAAGAAGATTCACACGGGGAGGTGTGTAATAAGATTCACACGGGACTAAGCAACACCTCCATTCCGGTTAGATTCACACATGTATTGGGACATAATTTTAACCCTTTCACCACATTCCACTGCTTGGCCCAATACATGTGTTACATTATGAGCACACATGTATTGGGACACACCACA
>NC_057725.1:43171065-43238146 GCF_004010195.1 Chiloscyllium plagiosum
GCTCGGCGGTTAACCGTAACCCCGGAGCAGACTCCCGGGTCTGGCTTATACTCACTCTACATGTTACCGGAACTGGGAGCCGTCAGTTCTCGTAGAGCGGTTGCCAACAACCCACGCTCGGCGGTTAAACGTAACCCCGGAGCAGACTCACCGAACTGGAGACTTTTCCAGCTGATATACTCTTTTCCAGATATAAACATTCATGTGAACAGCAGAGCAAGGCTAAAAAACACATTCCATTCTGGTTACATACAGATAAGAAGATTCACACGGGGAGGTGTGTAATAAGATTCACACGGGACTAAGCAACACCTCCATTCCGGTTAGATTCACACATGTATTGGGACATAATTTTAACCCTTTCACCACAAGCACCACGCTCTAAACCCATTTTAGTTCTAAATTAATGTGCTACTCTACAATCTTTTAGCTAACTTTCAATTACAGCAGTTTGCTTAAATTGGCATAACCTGCAGAAATGAAGATGTGAATTGTTAGGTGCATAAAAGAAACCTTTTATGAAGAGAGAGGTATTAACTGTTGCATGTTTGTTAGTTTCTTTATTTTTGGACCTTCATGATGGAGAGACATCTTCAAATGATCCTGTTTAACTTTTGGCTGAAGGCACGGGCAAGTTTTCCTAATGAACTGAAAGTTTGCAGTTACTCCCATCCGGAAAACAAAAGAAACAATTGAATCCACTGCTGTCAAAATACCAATAAGTAAATTACCACCTTCAGGCTTATGCAAACAGGAATCCTAATGCACTCTGTCAGTTTTCCTTTGTGGTGAGGGCCTTTTTTCTATTTCAACCATCCAAACCTTTCTTGTCATTTCATCCTGCTCACACTTGCATCTGCAAGGCTGTTGAGATAGGGGAAGTTTATTATTAGTTAGTGTGCCTCAATCATTGAGCTAATGACCAGAGCAATCTGAAATAATATTGTTTCCAATCCACCACCTGCCAGAGCTAAAGTTCCCATGGGACCAAAATTGTACAGGCCATTGCATGAACCAATGTCGTCAATACTGGATACCTTAATTGTATTCAAATGCTGGATATCTTTTCTAGCCATTGTATCTTGCTGTGCCCCATCTCTTCCATGCTTGTTTGTGATTTTGCTTTGAAAGCCAAATTTTAATAATGCCATATCCATATAAAAATGTAAGGTAGTTCTGTAGAATTCTGTAAACTTCATTTAATAGTACAAACTTGACTTTGCACAGCTTAACTGGAGAAAATGAAATGGTAGGGAAAGCATCTGACACTTTATTTGCTTTTCCAAGTAGGTGTTAAAGTTTTCGAAGAAGAAAATTCTTTGGTCGTTTGAACAATTTATTCCACTTCAACTTATTCCACTGCAAACAAATCAAGTGTTGATACATTTTCTGTTTCTGCCATTTGTGTCCAAAGTTGGATGCTACATTCTCATTGTTGTAGCAAGGGTTGTATAATTGAATGTTAAGTGCTAGGGATTTCTAGACATTGTGTAACTCAAGTTTGTTCTTCTTTTGCTGTTTTTCTCCCATTTTACTACTCATTAGTTTTACTGTTATCTCCTGTCTTTTGTCATTGTTTCCTTGACTAACTAGTTGAAGTGTGAGCTCCTGCAGCGTTATTGTCAAGCAGCTGGATTTTGTGCATATCGTTGTTGCTGTTATATGTGGATGAAATCTTTAATAGCTTCTTGTTCTATAGTCATAAACCAATGACCCTTCTGGGTCTAAAGGATATTGAATGCTTTTGATGGCTGATGTGTGTAATACCTACATTGTTGATGACACTTTTTAAAGTAATGAAGATGACTGCTGAAATCTCAAGGCATTGGTCCCAGTTTGAATGTTGCTCCCATGAGGCCTCTTTATAGAATATACAATGTGCAATGAAATGTCCTTTGCTGAAGTACAATGTATATTTTCTCCTTGAATTTGACCTTTTAAAGAGTCATTGAGTCCAAGTTTTGAATATGATATCCAATTCATTTACTTACACACAGCACATTAATTCTGTTTAATTACATTTTCTGTGCATCACTTCAGCATTCAAAGACTTAAAATTACTCATGTGGTAAATTTAGATCTATTGCTGCTGTCAAGGAAACCCCTTCTTTTCAGCAATCTCAGCAGCTGTGTCAGTAATTCCGAGTGTTACACAAGGTTAGCCTGTGTATTTTGATGATAATCCTGAACAGCTCTGATATCAATGTTAGTTGCAAACACTTTGCACAAAATACTGCTTTCTTTTGTGATTTGTACTCCGGGGGAGGCAGATGTTAAATTGAGATCCCATCAGCCATCTCAACTGATGTTAAACTATCCCCATACCACTATTTCAAAGAGCACAGGAGAATTCTTCCCTATATTCTGGATTAGTGGTGCTGGAAGAGCACAGCAGTTCAGGCAGCATCCAAGGAGCTTTGAAATCGACGTTTCGGGCAAAAGCCCTTCATCATTGTTTTTACCTAATTCTTCCCTATAGCCTGGCTGATATCTGTCCCTTCACCAATGCCACTGAAAGAAAGATTACCTGGTCATTATCACAATGCTGTTAGTGGGATCTTGTAGTGCATAAATTGAGCAGTGTGTTTCCTCCATTGCTGCACGTCACTCTGTATGCAGTACCTTTGAATATCATGAAGGTTCTGAAAGGCACTATGTCAATACAAATCTTTTTTATAATTGAACTGCAGTACGAGGTCTGCCCATTCAGATTGTGCAGTGTTTATGAAAGAAACTGACTCATCTGGAAAGCTGCCTAATAATTATTATAAGGGTAGATACTTCTTTGACTCAGCAGATAAACAGATGCTTTGCTGGTACAAATTTTTACACGTTACAAACAAAGGCTGAATTGCCCTGAATCTGTAAAGACTAGAGTATGAAATTAGGGTGAGGCCATAATTGCTCATTGTACAACTATTTGATTTGATGTAATCCTTTTATTGTATAAAGAATTCTAAGGAATTTGTGTTTTTTTTATAAGAGACAAAGTCATGGTAATTCACACGTCAACATACACCACAGCAGAGAAATAGACAGCGATGAACAGTTGGAGGTGAAAGTCAGATACTGAGAGTTAGTGGGGACATCTGAATTCCTCCGGCATTCTAAACAATTGCGCGCTCATCAGTAAATGGCACTGGAGTGAAAGTACTTTTACAAAAAGATGTTCAAAGAATCAGATTTTCATGAATGTTTTAAAAAAGTTAAGGAAGGCGAAAATCAGTGAATCTTACTCATGCAGTTCTAAAACTTTGGAGTTTAGGTGATTGAAAGCATGGCCATAAATGGTGGAACAAAAAGAGGAGGCATGTATTATCAGGGCAACGTGGAGAACTGGAGAGTTTAGTGGAAGATTGTACAGCTGGATGGGGTTGTAGTGAGAGGGAGAGGAAGATCTCTGCTGCTGATGGAGTTGCAGCATTTAAATGGTCACCCTCAGTTCTATTAAGGAGAGAAAATTAAGAGAATGTGGGAAAGATAATTGCAGGGTTTAAGTCACATCGCAAAGTATGCGTATGGATTGGACATTATGCAGCTTTCTGAATTTGATTTCACTGCTTCTTTTAAATACATTCCTGGGAGTTCTATTATTAGGTAGTGTACTAATGAAAGATGAGTGGTG
This sequence comes from Chiloscyllium plagiosum, assembly GCF_004010195.1. Classification (NCBI taxonomy): domain Eukaryota; kingdom Metazoa; phylum Chordata; class Chondrichthyes; order Orectolobiformes; family Hemiscylliidae; genus Chiloscyllium; species Chiloscyllium plagiosum. The sequence goes on from NC_057725.1 coordinate 43,174,691, forward strand.
ATCTAGTTCGATTTATGGAGGAAGCAAGAGACAATAATATTCTAAATATCTTATGGTACTTCTTAATAATTTTATCGGAATTATTTCATATAGTCTTCATGCAATTAAGGGTACCATATTTTTAGACTGAGATACAAAGAAGTTTAGTATCACAGTTTTTATTTGTATTTTTCATCTCTGCTGACTGCTGTTGCTTTTCATTATGGCTTCATCTATGTGACAGAAAGAGAAAGCATCCTGCAGTGCTTTGATGACCACTTAAAGGTCAGTGACTATACACAAGGAGGGGTCTCTCTCAGAAAATCCCTGTGTCTAGTTTTGGAGGTTAACAACAGTATAGGTACTTTCTTTCAGGCTTATGTTATGAGTGCCTATGGTAGAAGAGCTGATGTACTTTTACAAATCAGGGTTCTCAATATCTTTTAGAAAGTTTCAAGGCAATAACCGCTAATACTTTCTATGAAATATGGAAAAAAAATCATAGTTTTAAGCATAGAACACACCATTGCATTTGGATGGGAAGGAGCTGAGCGGTGACTGGCCCTGACCACAGATGACCAGCTTAAGGTCTTGGTCTTCTGCTCTCTTCTTGCCATGTCACCATTCTATATGTAACACAGCTGTCTGTGGGGTGTTGTTTACCCCCTTGGCTGAATGTTATGTTCCTTTTCTGCTTTTACTGCTTGCTCCCTGACTATTCTTGCTGGGATATCTCACCAGCGACAACTGTAACAGTTCAAGCATTCCACATCTTGAAATCAGCTACTATCAACTCCAAACCCACAGGTTCAACACTGTTGGTTCCTTTTCTAATGTGACTTTTTTGATTTAATGCTGTTTGTGAGATTGTGGTTGTCAGTCAAATGATGCATTGACAACAATATAGGCAACTGCACTGCGGAAGGTCACTTTGTTGAGACGTAGAGTACAATATTGTCAACATTAGAAACTTAAGTTTGGTAATTACTGCAAGAAGAACTGAAACAGTTTTCAAACTGATTTAAACATTATGTGCTGTCAAGTCCAGTGCCTTGCCCTTTCCATCCCTTTCCTGCTGTCTTCAAACATTTGGGTCAGACTGTGGTTGAGTTACAAACACATTGATTGTATATTGGTGCCTAATCTCATTCATTCTTCACCAGTGAGTCTGTAGTCAAGTTTCTCACCTTGATTGCTTGCAGTTTTGTTCACAAGGAGGTATCTCAGGCAGACCTGTATGTTCATATTTAATATTAACCTGCAATCAAGATTCTACCTTCCAAGACTCTCCTAGAGTCATCAATAATAAAATGTCATTCAGGACACTGTTGTGTGCCTTATGTGGGGAATGAAATCATCCAGATTTTAAACAGATACGGTTCTTGTTCACTATCATTGTATATTTTTGTTTTATATTATAAATATATTAGAGATAGGAAAAGTGTCTGTTTATTGAGCAAAGAATTCGGATTAATTGATTCTGCTGTAGATAGACAGACTGTGAGGAAGTTGGGTTAAGTAGGAAAGAGAGTCTGGCAGTACTGTGGAATAAACCCCGCCTCTGTCTATTTGTTTAACCTTTTCTTTGCACCTCTTCACTGTTAATTACTTATTTCAAAATCACATACTTGGCTGCTTTTTTGTCTTAATCCCAGATCATGTTGAACTTCTTCATTTTGTGGTCGTCAGGATAAGATTTCCCCTCATGTTATCTGGGCTACTTATACACATGGGTCAAAAGTAATCATGCATTACATTTACCAATCTCTTTGAAAACCCCTTATGCTTGCATGATTCCCCCCCCCCCCCCCCCCCCCCCCCCAAATAAGCTAAGTTCCTTCTTATTGTGACCCCAGTGTTCAGTAGGTCAGGTGAATTGGCCATGCTAAATTGCCCACAGTGTTAGGTGTATTAGTCAGGGGTAAATATAGGGGAGGGGAATGGGTTTGGGTGGGTTTCTCTTCGGAGGGGCGGTGTGGACTTGTTGGGCCGTAGGGCCTGTTTCCACACTGTAGAAAATCTAACCTAATCTAATATAGTCCTGGAGTGAACCTGCACAAAAACATTGGACCAGAGCAAGTCATTGTGTAACTTTATTTTTTCCTTTCTTTAACTGCCAGTTGTTGTTAGAATGGAAGTGCTCCCTATCCTATCCTGTCACTGTGAATAACTCTTGTGTGCTGATTAACTTTTATTTTCTCATTAGCCTAATCTGAGATGCATTTTCCAGCTTGCAGTCTCCACAGCTCCATCTCCTCTTTAACTGATTCTCAATAAATCTCCTAACATTCTTTGCAGGTTCCACCTTCATTCTGTTTATTCCCAATCATTTATAGGTTAATTACTTTATTAATGGCAACACCATCCTCAGTTTTCTTGGTGAGCTTCCTTTTAGTAAATACCAGAGAAGCCTATTTTTTGAGATGATCCCTCATATGGAATAATGATTAGGTCCTTTATTTGTGATGTTAGTTGATGGGTAAATAGTGGAAGTGTTCTCCAGGTTCTCATCAAATACTAAGATGGACCACAGCCAACACTGTAATGTCCCTCAGTACTATGCAAATGTATAGGCCTTATGAAATTCTAGAGTCTGAACTCAACACCTAATTCAAATATGAGTCTTAGTTGACTTGAGTTCAAAGTTGACTGTGTCTCTTTCAGGATGAAGTGCTGCACCAAATTTAATTGGTTTAAAGGGAGTCCAGAGTTTCTTTTTGATTAATTACTGATTTATTGTTCCTAAGATCTAACCTCAGTGTGTACCTTTATGTGCTGCTGAATGTTTTTGCAATTGAATGATACGTGCAAATGCCAGTTATTCTTCCTTGTATTGCAATTTATTAAGGTTCAGATTCAGATGGTTGTGGGGGGGTCACAAAGGCCCATTGAAACTCGAATTTACAAACCTCCTTGTGAATATTCTGCAAAAAAAAAGCACCAGCTATACGCAGCTACATTTCCATAACAGCTAAGCAAAAAACAAATTACAGTGGATGGTGGAAATCTGAAACAAAACAGAAATTGCTGGCGAAACTCTGGAATGCATCAGTGGAGAGAAAACAGAGTTAATGTTTTGGATCCAGTCATCCTTTTGTCAGAACTGAAATCCAGCTGGGGAGTGGTGGTCTTTCTGTTGATGACATTTTGGGGGGGAGCAGAAGGGAATGAATGAGATGAATAGATGGAAACAGCACCTAGGAAGGAGGAGGTGGGTGTTGGGGTGGGGGTTGCCGGTGGGGGGAGATGGGAGACAGACAAACGGATAGTAAGTCGGAAAAGATGAGGAGAGTGCTGAATAGGTGATAACGGGAACTATGATTAGTTGTAATTGAGTTAGCTGTACTGGGATCAATATGTACTGAACAGGACCTGGGGTATGGGGATGGGTACTGAACATAGAGGGAAGTGCTCATGCTCTAAAATTGTTAAACTCTTATGTTTATTTAGCACTTTGTGTCTTCAGAATATCCCAAAGCACTTTGCTGTAAATAAATTATTACTGTAATGTAAACACACGATGCAACCAATTTGTTCACAAAGATGTCCCTTAAATGGCAATGAAGGGATAAAGAAATTAAAATAGAAATTGCTGGAAAACCTCCGCACATCTACCAGCATCTGTGGAGAGAAAGCAGAGTTAACTGTCTCGAGTCCAGTGACCCTTCTTCAGAAAGGATAAATATTTGTTTAATCTATTTGTGGTGGTGTTTGTCACAAAGGAATGTTAGGAAAATTCATTGCCCTTCTTCAGTACCACAAGAGCCACAAATGTTTCTGTAAGTCATCTGAAAGTACTGGAAATGTAACATCCTTTCAGTATCACACGGAAATGATAACCCACATGATGTACTCATGTAATGGAATGGAGCTTTAACCACAATTTTTTGTTTCTCTGAGGCGCGCTCAAATAATGACACAAGCTGTTGCTGTCAGTGGTGAATAATGTGTTCTTGAGTAAGCTGCTTCCAGTTATCAAGAATTCATGGTATATGATTTTTTTAATTATTATCCTCCATGTTCATTAGAATATATGCCAAGCTATCAACTCAACAGAAGGGCCAAATAAATTATTGTGTCCAAGACATTTCTATTATTTTTTCCTTCCCTTTATAAGTAATGACAAATTGCAGATAACATTATGGATAGGATTATTTAACAGAAGAAAGTGCTGCAATTATATTAATACTTTTGTTATGGACAAGGATGAAGCCAAATCAAATGTCACAATCTGCAATTTGTGGAAAGTTAATTTCAGTCAATTAAAGAGCTATGTGGTCTAGGTAGATTAAATTTGAAGCTTAACAGATAAACAGTGGGAGGCTTTCAAAGAGGAGCTAGTCCAGGTAAAGGTGAGACATCCTTTCATGGGGAAAGGGAGGTCATCTAAATCTGGCTTAGCCAATGATGGCCACACCTCATGATAAATATAATTTTAAGAAGTTATAAACTTGGCAACAAAATTGAAGCTGCTGGAATTGATGGTACAGTAGCAGCATGGGTATGTAAAATAGTGAAAGAACAGAAAATTGGGATGAGTAGCAGTCAGTTATTTTAGAGAAAGGAAGGACGAAATGATGAACCCCATGGGCTGCTATTAGGACATGTGGAATACATGCAATTATTTTATGGGCCAATTAAACTTCAATGTTCTTAAAGCTACAGTTTAACCTCTTTAAAAATTTGTATGGTTGGTTTAGTGGAGTCAGGTCAGTTGGCTCAGATGGTTAACAGTATATGCTACTTAACAGAAGCAACAACTCTGGTTTAATCCCAATATCATTAAGATAGTTCTTGGAGCCTACCTCTTCTATTTGCCTCATTGTGATATTATGGCATCATAAGCCTTGATTAACGGCTCTCAATCACCAAATGATATGAAAAGGGAGATGGTCAGGCTCTGAAGGTGTATACCTTGATTTTAAAAGAAGGCGTTTGGTATACTTTCCTTTATTGGTCAGAGTATTGAGTACAGGAGTTGGGAGGTCATGTTGCGGCTGTACAGGGCATTGGTTAGGCTACTGTTGGAATATTGTGTGCAATTCTGGTCTACTTCGGAAAGATGTTGTGAAACTTGAAAGGGTTCAGAAAAGATTTACAAGGATGTTGCCAGGGTTGGAGGATTTGAGCTATAGGGAGAGGCTGAACAGGCTGGGGTGATTTCCCTGGAGCGTCTGAGTGCGAGGGGTGACCTTATAGAGGTTTACAAAATTATGAGGATAAATAGACAAAGTCTTTTCCCTGGGGTCAGGGAGTCCAGACTAGAGAGCATAGGTTTAGGGTGAGAGGGGAAAGATATAAAAGAGACCTAAGGGGCAACTTTTTCATGCAGAGGGTGGTACGTGTATGGAATGAGCTGCCAGAGGATGTGGTGGAGGCTGGGACAATTTCAACATTTAAGAGGCAGTTGGATGGATATATGAATAGGAAGAGTTTGGAGGGATACGGGCCGGATGCTGGCAGGTGGGACTAGATTGGGTTGGGGTATCTGGTCGGTATGGACAAGTTGGACTGAAGGGTCTGTTTCCATGCTGTACATCTCTATGACTCTAAAAGAAAACCTCAACTTGACAGGATTAACCGTGATGTGGTGATGGCGTGGGGGAGGAAAGAGGGAAGAATCAGGCATATTTATCATGCATATTTGCAGTAATCACTTTGTAGAGAAATCCTGCTCCAGTCATACAACAATCATAACAGGATTTGCGGTAACTCAATTAAAATACACATTTCCCTTGCACGTCACAATTGCTGTGAAGGAGGAGGATGATAGAAATTAACCATCCTAGGAATTTCTTCCAATGACTAACCTATTACTATTGTGAAATATTTTAATTCACTTGTTATAGAAGTATGAAAGACGTTAATGTTCTGAATCAAATGCATCGTAATATTGATTGTTTGTGTTTATAAAACACAAATTACAATGTGAACATGATCAAATACTTTCAAAGGTAACGTGGCAATAATTTACAAATAAGTGTTAATATTTAAACTATTTAAGAACTATTTAAAAAATTAAATTATTTAACATAGAATTGTATACTGATGTAAGATTTAACACAAATTATATAGATATTTGGTATAACCCATGATGAAGAATATAATTTTAAAGGCACAGATTTTAATTCTTAAGAGATGTAATATCCTCTGTTTGTTATCGGAGATGCCTTGGGCTGTTTGACCTAGAAAAATGGACTGGCATATGTGAAGATTCGTTTGTCTCTGTTCTATTTCCTTTCACCTCTCTTCCCTATCTTATCCGTGAAACAAAACATTGAAAAAAAATTGTTTGCAAAGAATAATTCATAAGACTTATTTTACACATGACCACAACCTTATGGATGGAGCCTTCAGTCATAGCACCTTACTTCTGCAGAGAGCTCTTGATTACGCTTCTAAATGGAAGAGAGGCATCAGTGAAATGACATAATTGATAATAGATGTCTGCTTGTGCAGTACTAGGGAACTGAAAGATAGACAGATGGATAAAAGATCTTGAAGAATAAGATTGCCATTTGAATTCTTCTGTCAGCCTATTATTATAATCTTCCTAGTCCACCCAGGTGGCTTTTGCTATTCAGACTTTCAACTATTGAATCAGAGATTTGCTCTTCTGAACCTTTTGCAAAGTTGCTTCCCAGAGAATGATGTCATTCTCTAAAAGACATCAAAATCTTGAAAGGAATATTACATTGGTATTCTTCTGGTCCTAGACAAGATACTTTCCTAATGTTTGAACCATTAGTCAAAATTTTATTTTCTAATACTGTACTAATTAGTAATATACAGACTAGCATTGAAGACTGTCCTTTATTGTTGTTTCACTATATAAATTTTAATTTTCAGATTTCTGGCTTCGTTATCTTACACCCTTCTAGTCAATAAACATGTAAATTCTGAGTTGAATGTTCCTTTGAATTAAGTAGTCCTATTTTAAATAACTGGCATTTAAACAGTGCAGTAACAGAGTAAGGTTTAATTGACAGAATCTTTTTTCAGAATTTACTGTAGATGGTCACTCTCTGTGCATAAAGTCTATCAACAAGGTTGGAACAATTTTTTTTTAGCCATCAATCCCAATGCCTCCTTATATGGTTAAGGATCAAACTTTGTCCAGTTACACTGCTGTGAAGTGTCTTGCATTGAAGCCCTTTTTTATTTTGGCTTTCAAAACTCTCCATACTCCTGACAATGTCCTCTATGCCCTCCGTACTTAGATGTCCTTTGTCCAGATGCAGCAGCACAAAGATGCTAATGTGGTAATTTAAAATCAGAACTGTGCTATAATTGTTGCCATTGCGCTATGAGGGTCTCTAGTTATGGTTTAAATCTACATGAATTGCCAAAGTTGGCATTTGGTGGGTATAGTCACGAGTCTGTTTGACAATAAAAGTTCTTTTCATCACCTTTTGTAGTTAGTTAACTTTTTAATGTATAGTTGATAAATAATGATAGGAATGTCATTTAAGACTGCATGGTGGCACCTTTTGTTAGACTTGGCTTTAGAGTTAATGACTTCTGTGCACAACTGATGGACTTGTTTATTTAAGTTGTCTTAAAACTCAGCAACTAAATAATGGGGACCCAACATTTGTTAGACTTCTGGAATTTAATTTTTTAATGAGCATAAGGGAAATGCTCCCATAACAAAGGATGGGGGAAGAAGGGGGAGGAGACTTTTGATGTTAAGTGGGACATGGTCCAGTGAGGACTTGTAATAAGATAGCAGTGTAGAAAAATGCTCCTGATTAGGGAAAATATGCAATGTACTATGGCGACCTTAAAGTGAAGAGTTAGTATTACTCCCAGCCTAGAAGGGTTGAGATTAAGCATTGATGAGACCGCTTAACTCTGAGCACATTTAAATAGGTGTATGTTAGCTCCAGCAAGAAATTCCAGGCTAACTTTTAGGTTACTTAAACTCATCAAGGTGTTAGATATAGGGATGCTGGTGAAAGTGTTGTACAAGTGGTGTTTTGGGTACTATACTAATGCTGGTTTGTTCCTTTTCAATTTATAAAGGAGTTTTGGGATTAATGAAGTTATATTTCATATGTTCAGAATCCTTGAATTTGCATTATAAATAGATAAAATAGAATAATCCAAACTATCTTCATTTCTTTTGTGATAAACTTCCATTTTATTAAAGCCAAATCTATGCGATTTCATGCGTATATTTCATCAAGAGACTATTTTGCTAAAACCAGAAGAAATAAAAATGATCCATCAAGCCAAGTTACTATCTGGGAGCTGGCTTGCTGGGAATAACATCAGCTGAGATCATACGTGTGTATATTTGTCCTTGAAGGAAAAGCTGCTTGTTTCCAGAGAGCTTTATCAATGAAGCAGCATATTTTTGGAACTGTACTTGCCTAGAAAGTACTTAATTGTTTCCTTGGTATAATAATTGTAAAGTTCCAAGATTGTCTGTAACCTTCCTGAGCAAATGTCTCTGTTTGACAGAAACATGTGCTTTAATGACTCAGCTACTTGTTATATTTCTGTGATGACTTAGTCGCACACTTAGAATCATCTTTAATGCATTAGTGAGGCTTGACATTGACCCCAAACTTATGTCATCTTCTCTTGGATCCTCCGTCTTGACATCTGATATCTTCCGTGGTAAAATTAACAGGAAAACCATTAACTGGGCAAGATACAAAAATGTTATCCACACACTTAATATAGCCTGCTGCTTCAAGTATTCCACAACATACTGTTTATTAATGTAAGGTGTTGTCTTTACTTGTTCTTAATTTGTGAAATCAGGTCATTTGTAACCAGTCCATCACAATCTTCCCCTGGATTGCTGCCAGAATTGTGAAAAATATATGAATGCAGTGAACTACTTGGTGTATTAAAGTGCTATGAAAAATACCAATATAATTGCAAGTACCTGGGTACCAAATTCAGATCACAAAGGCATATCGAGCCCAGTCAACCCTGCAAGGTTCCTCTTCAATAACAACTGAGGCTTTGTGTCCTGTAGACAGCATCCTGACACAGAGTTTGTGAACCACACTGCTCACAACTCCTCTATGACCATCTCTGTGTATATCCTGACCAACTGGCAAGGTAGTAAAATAAAGAACAGTTAGACATCTGAAATAAAAACTAAAATAGGGTGGTGAAACTCAGCAGGTCTGATAACATCACTGGGAAGAAAGTTAACAAAGTTTTCAGCATAAGTGCCACTTTTTCCTAGCTGCTAACACTTCTGATGGCACGGCACTTGAAACATTAACTCCGTTTTCTTCCCACAGAGGCTGCCAGACCTGCTGAACTTAGGCAGCAATTTGTTTGTGAACTGGCAGAACAGACCTGCCAGAACTTTCGGTACTATGTACAGTTTTGGGAGAAGTGACCTTAGCATTGCACATCATTGATTCTGGATCCCAAGATGTCTCATGGTATTGAGCCAAACCTGGGTAAAGAAACAAGCTGCTGATTACCCCGCATAGTGCACTGTCAGTAAATTGGTAAAGTTTCTTATTCAACATCTTCCAAAACGCGTGACCTTTACCAAGGGCAAGCAGAAGGGAAGTAGATACATCGGAACAGAGTGGCCTGCAAGTTCCCCTCTGCACCATTCACTATACAGATGCAAATATTTCTTCATTGCTGTTGGGTTAAAATCGTGGAATTCTGTACATCACAGCGCTGTTTCTTCACCACAACTACTGCAACAGTTCAAGAATCATGACTCTCCACCACATTCTTGAGGGGTGGCTAATAAATACTGCCTTTGTTCATGGTACCCATTTCTCATGAATGATTCTTTTGTCTAGAAATTCACTGTGCAACAGGAACAATTTGCATTTGCAAAATTATTCTGCATGAGGGATCCATTGTTTTTCACAATTTTACTTCTAACCACAAATTTTAAGACTTGCTTTTTACTTAATGTTAATGAGGGCTATTATATACATGAAGGGACCTTAATAATCCACAGAGGCACAATCTGTTAAATTGAAAGTCCCCAAAGCAGGAATTTCCATAAAATCTGTCTGGATTATTAATTGACTTTGCAGTAATTCTCTAGAGGAAGTCACAATACACAGGTATGGAAAGTAGATGAAAATGGTCAATAAAATTCAGTTGTACGGTTTTTCTTAGGAGATAATTAGTATAATAAATACCAGAACCATCAAGTTTAACTCTGTAGTGCCCAAGTAGTTTGGTGCCTGAAGTGCCAGTTTTTATCAAAGAGCATCTGTCACGTGACCACTTCTAGTGTGATACAAATTGTCCACCATTTTGGATGTTGGCACAATTATTGGTAGTAAGCAGATCATTACATCAGTTAATATAAAATGCTGAATTGATGACAGTTCTGCTGTTTCAACTTCACTGACCCTGTAGGTGCTTTCAGTAAAACACCACCCCACACACCACTCTTAAACAGTATTTTTTTTAAAACCTCCAACTACTTTTCAGGTGAATTGCTGGGTATTTTCTACTACCTGTGATGAGTTTATTAAAGTGCTGTGTGGTGTGCAGAATTATTTGCAGTTCATGAAATCAACAATGTCAAAGTCAACAGTCTAGTTCAACCAGACAAGGATGGTGGTGTAGCTACCATTGGCCACAGGATTAGAGCCAAGAAAGCATTGAAAAGGCCAAGTTGCTCCCAGAGCAAAAAATGGGAAGTGGTCTTGGCAGAAGGTCTTCTCGATCTTGGGTTTTATGGAAGCATTTTTCTTATCAAAATAAGTCAGTAGTGTGTGTATCAGCTCACTTCTCTGGAATGAGTTGTCCTTTGAAATCTGTTTTGTGGACTGACTGCAACTTCCAAGCAGGGCAAGACTGGTGTTCCTGTCATTGTGAAGATAACTATGGCCCTTAATTTATTTGCTTTGGAATACTTGAGCAGGCAACATCTGTAAGGTCCTCCAGTTTACCATCCACTGCTTTAAAACAGAGGTTACTGATGCTCTTTATGTCAGGAGAAGGGTGGTCCTGTCCAAAGAGAAGTATGCGGAAAATGCAAATGGCCTTGTTAGGATAGTGGACATCTATGATGGAGATTGTAATGAACTAGAAGAAAGTGAGAACTGCAGATGCTGGAGAGCCAGAGTCAAAAGGTGTGGTGCTGGAAAAGTACATCAGGTCAGGCAGCATCTGAGGAGCAGGACAATGGACAATAGACAATAGGTGCAGGAGTAGGCCATTCTGCCTTTCAAGCCTGCACCACCATTCAATATGATCATGGCTGATCATCTTTAATCAGTATCCTGCCTTATCTCCATAACCCTTGATTCCACTATCCTTGAGAGCTCTATCCAACTCTTTCTTAAATGAATCCAGAGACTGGACCTCCACTGGGGCAGAGCATTCCATACAGCCACCACTCTCTGGGTGAAGAAGTTTCTCCTCATCTCTGTCCTAAATGATCTACCCCGTATTTTTAAGCTGTGTCCTCTGGTTCGGCACTCACCCATCAGCGGAAACATGTTTCCTGCCTCCAGAGTGTCCAATCCTTTAATAATCTTATATGTCTCAATCAGATTCCCTCTCAGTCTTCTAAACTCAATGGTAAACAAGCCCAGTCGCTCCAGTCTTTCAGCATAAGGTAGTCCCGCTATTCAAGGAATTGACCTCGTGAACCTACGCTGCACTCCCTCAATAGCCAGAATGTCTTTCCTCAAATTTGGAGACCAGAACTGCACACAGTACTCCAGGTGTGGTCTCACCAGGTTTAAAAATGTGTTGCTGGAAAAGCGCAGCCGGTCAGGCAGCATTCCTGAAGAAGGGCTTCTGCCCGAAACGTCGATTCTCCTTCTCCTTGGATGCTGCCTGACCTGCTGCGCTTTTCCAGCAACACATTTTTAAGCTCTGATCTCCAGCATCTGCAGTCCTCACTTTCTCCTAGTGGTCTCACCAGGGCCCTGTACAGCTGCAGAAGAATCTCTTTGCTTCTAAATCTAAGGAGAATTGACATTTCAGGCATAAATCCTTGATCAGAATTGTGGAAGTGGAAGGGGGCTGAGAGATAAATAGCGGGGTGGGGGTGGGGCTGGAGCTGGGGAGAAAATAGATGAATGATAGGTGGATGTAAATGGGAGGTAATTGTGATAGATCAGTGGAAAGGGTGGAGCAGATAGGTGGGAAGGAAGATGGACAGGTCAAGAGTGTATGCCAAGTTGGAGGGTTGGATCTGGGATGAGGGTTGGATCTGGCATGAGGTTTAGCGAGGGGAGATTTGGAAACTGGTGAAGTCAATGTTAAGGCCTGTGGTGTAGGGTCCCGAGGCAAAGATGAGGCATTCTTCCTCCAGTTGGCAGATGGTTTTGATTTGCCAGTGGAAGAGGCCCAGGATTTGCATGTCCTTGGGGGAGTGTGAGGAGTAGTTGAAATGGTTGGCCACAGGGCAGTAGGATTGTTTGGTGCATGTGTCCCAGAGATGTTCTCTGAACCACTCCGGGAGTTGGCGTCCTGTCTCCCTGACACGGAGGCGATCACATTGAGAGCAACGGAGGCAGTAGATAACATGAGTAGTTGTGCAGGAAAACCTCCACTGGATTTGAACTGATCCTTTAGGGCATTGGACAGAGGTGTGGGTGCAGGTTTTGCACCTCATGTGGCAGCAGGGGCAAGTGCCAGGTGTAGAGGATGGGTTTGTGGGGGGCGTGAACCTAATGAGGGAGTCATGGAGGGAATGGTCTCTGCAGATAAGGATGGGGAAGGAAATATATTTTTTGGTGGATTGGTCTGACTGTAGGTGGCGAAAATGGTAGAGGATAATGGCTGCAACTTCCCTTCCCAAATGGCATGCCAGATGTCCTCCTATTTCAAAGACTGCAATTTCTCCACCCATGTGATCAACAATGCCCTCTTTTGCATCTCCTCTACTTCCTGCATCCCCACTCCGGAACTGCACATCTCCACCTGGAACCCCACTCCTCTATCTGCAACAAAGGTAGACCCCCCCCCCCCTCCCCCAGTCTTCAACTTACACCCAAGAATCTCCAGATACAACGCATTATCCTCTGCCATTTTTGCAACCAATGTTTTCAACCCCACTGCTGACCACCATATGGTTTTAACAGTATTGGGGTTGGTCACGCAATCAACTCCATGGGGTTTGAGGTCTACCGTCAGTATCTGTGACCTCCGGGATAGATGGGCTGTTAACAGTAATGCACAACCTTTGTCCCAGAGGAAAGAAAACCATTAGTTAAAGTGTTAGGGCGACGTGACTGCCATGGTTGATGTGTATGACCTGAGAGACACAAGGGTGAGGTGAGCATTAACTTAATGTATGAGTTGTGTTTGTTGAGGATATTTGGGAGGTGTGGTGAATGGAGCAGTTTATGAGGCTAATGATTTAATTTGAATGGATACGGGATTTGATGATGTATTCATTGAACTTGATCACTTGTGTGATGACTGAAATTTCCACTTGAGTGTCTTGACTACTTGCATTGTAAGCAATGTCTATCTGCTGCTGCTCTGTAGGTATCTCTGGGCCCCTATGGGAAAAGGACATCTCTCGTCAAGTCACCACCTTCTAAAACAGGCCCCTGCTGTGCCAGAGTATCTTGAACCAGTCCTGCAGTCCTATTGTGCAGCTGTCAATTTCATTCTTCCTGAGGGAGTCTTCCACAAACCTGTTGCAGCTCGTGTGCACCTCCCTTTCCTTCTGCAACAGTGTGCAAGCACTTGTCCATACTTTTGGCATTGCATTGTATGCTGCCTTCATTTAAAGTAGTCAATAGCATGAAGTCTGTATGTTCCCTGCATCACTACAAAGAGTTCTGGGATAATTGGACATTAAGATAGCTGTGTCAGATGTTATCCAACTGGGCTATTGAGAAATTATGGTGAGCAAAGGTGAATATTATTTCTTACAGTAATTTTAATTTCAGGGTAATATTTAATAAAAATGTATATATTTCAATTACCTGATAGAATGTGTAGAACATGCACTACAATGTATGTACTGGAATAAATTGTTACTGGAAATGGCACATGATAACTTTGTCCTAATGTTTATTCTTTGTTGAATATTCTATTGTAGATCTTAATAAATCCCAGATATTAAACAGTTGTGTATTTGATTTTGTTATAACTCTCTGGGTCATAATGTCAATTATTCCTTTTAATTCATTCAGAATTCCAAATAACAGCTAATTAAGCTACTTTTGACAATGTGATGTTTCAGTTGTACACAATTTCCATGGTGTAGTCAGTGGAATGAAATAATTACACTTGTTTCCCCTAATAAATACAGAAATTTATGCTGTAAAATCATAATTTAGCATCAATTTACAGCACTAACTTTATTTCTTTGTTGTTAGAGTATTTCTCTCTACAGTGTGCAAGCACTTGTCCATGCTTTTGGCATTGCATTGTATGCTGTCTTCATTTAAAGTAGTTAATAGCATGAAGTCTGTTAGAGTATACACTGTTAGAGTATAATATTTCTCTCTTTTTGTCTTTTAGGTAGAACGGGAGATAGCTATCCTGAAGTTAATAGAACATCCACATGTTTTAAAGCTACATGACGTCTATGAGAATAAAAAATATTTGTAGGTATATGTTTGATTTTAACTGAAAATATGTTGTTTTGTTTCTGTTGATGTATAATGCATTGCTTTATAATGAACATTCTTCTGTTCACGTCATCTAAACTTATCTTTAATATATAAATTGCATTTTAAAATGTACTTTAAAGTGAGAGGTGAGTTATTTCACATTTGAACTTGTTTACCTGAAAGACTTGCAGTCAATGTGATGTGTTGTATTCATATAACTGAAGTATGTTCTTTAAAAAATGAAAACTGATATTTCATAAACCAAAGACTTCAAAGCCCATGTTACATTGCATTTGCGCATATAATATTCTTAAAATAATAAAATTGGTGCTATCCACTTAGGTAAGGCCTTAATTTTTCACCAGAATTATCTTTTGGCTTCTAATATCAAATGTAATGTAATTGTAATGATACACTCATTTCTGTTGGTGATTCTGAGAGCTGAATATTAAAATAATCTTCAGAATGTTCAAATGTTACCAGGAGGTGAGAACTGAATAATATAATCAGTTGTCTTGCCACAAAGAGTCCCACTTAAAATTTATGTCCAGAAAATATTCAAGGGAAGTGAGTTTAGATGGCTGCCTTTGGTTTTCAAGCATAGGTCTACAGAAGAGAAATGCATTTAATTTGCCACTAAACTACCTGTTCCACTTGGAGAGATCATAAGGATGGCTAGTTTACAAAATGGAAAGTAATGGTGTCATAGAAATACTTTTGTGAAATTCACTGAGAGCATTAAAGCACATCTAATCCAGAAGTTGAACTGTCCACTGGGTGTCAAGGTTATAGATGGTTCCCTGACTGAGGAATCAAAGGTCAGAATTTAAAATAAAAATCTTGATAATTGTATGTCCTTACAACATATTATATTGTTTTAATTTAGATGCAAGTATAAATTGGCTTTTTAGTAGACTTCTTTGGGCAGCCACTTCATGTGAAGATTTCCCTTGCTGATGTCAAGCCAAGTGAATTCTTCCACAGAGGATTCTCTCCATGGTATTGACTCTGAGCCTATATTCATGATAGAACATAGAACATTACAGTATAGTACAGGCCCTTTGGCCCTCGATGATGCGCCGACCTGTGAAACCAATCTGAAGCCCATCTAACCTACACTATTCCATTATCATTCATATGTCCATCAAATGACCATATAAATGCCCTTAAAGTTGGCAGGTCTACGACTGTTGCAGGGAGGGTGTTCCACACCCCTACTAATCCGAGTAAAGAACCTACCTCTGACACCTGTCCTACACCTAAAACCCCTCAATTTAAAGCTATTTCCCCTTATGCTAGCCATCACCAACTGAGGAAAAAGGCTCTTTCTGTCCACTCTATTTAATCCTCTGATCATCTTGTATGTCTCTATTAAGTTACCTCTCAATCTTCTTCTCTCTAACAATAACAGCTTCAAGTCCCTCAGCCTTTCCTCATAATACCTTCCCTCCATACCAGGCAACATCCTGGTAAATCCCCTCTGCATCCTTTCCAATGCTTCCTCAGCCTTCTGGTAATGCAGTGACCAGAACTATATGCAATACTCCAAGTGCTGCCGCACCAGAGTTTTGTACAGCTGCAACATGGCTCCAAAACTCAAGCCCTCTACCAATGACCATATAAAGCCCGAACACACTGTATGCCTTCTTAACAACCGTATCAACCTGAGTGGCAACCTTCAGGCATCTATGCACATGGACACTGAGAGATCTCTGCTCATTCACACCACCAAGAATCTTACCATTAGCCCAGTACTCTGTATTCCTGTTACTCCTTCCAAAGTGAATCACCTCATACTTTACCATGTTAAACTCCACTTGCCACCTCTCAGCCTAGCTCTGCAGCTTATCTACGTCCCTCTGTAACCTGCAACATCCTTCTGCACTATACACAACTCCACCGACCTTGGTATCATCCGCAAATTTACTAACCCATCCTTCTACACCCTCATCTAGGTCATTTCTAAAAATGACAAACAGCAGTGGCCCCAAAACAGATCCTTGTGGCATACCATTAATAACTGAACTCCAGAATAAACATTTCCTATCAACCACCACCCTCTCTTCTTGTAACTAGCCAATTTCTGATCCAAACAGCTAAATCACCCTTAAACCCATTCCTCCGTATTTTCTGCAATAGCCTACCATGGGGGACCTTATCAAACACCTTACTGAAATTCATGTACACCACATCACCTGCTTTACCCTCATCCACCTGTTTGGTCACTTTCTCAAAGAACTCAATAAGGTTTGTGAGGCATGGCCTACTATCCACAAAACCATGTTGACTATCCCTAATCAAAATTTTCCTTTCTAGATGATTATAAATCCTATGTCTTATAATCCTTTCCAACACTTTACCCACAACCGAAGTAAGGCTCACTGATACCTTGGGGAGCTCTGTTTATTTTTTCAAAGTTCCCACACCACAGTTGTGAAATACATTTTAAAATGTGAACTTTTCACATCTGAGAGATGAGGAGATTTAAAGATCGCATGAGCCGTTGCCATCCACATTCCAAATGGAATTTTTTAACTCTCCTACAATAGATGATGTTTTACAGCCCATTGCTTTATCAAAGCAGCCATCAGTTTATGCTAGCAAATACTAAAGCATTTTTATTTTCTTCCTCTTAGGTTGAGAGTTGATAAATTTAATAAGGAGTGTTTCTTTTTTCCCAAAGGTATAATTCTGATATGTCACAGGAACACTACTTAAGGTTATGGCATGTTTGTCAAAGGAATCCAATGTTGGTTTGAGACATTGATCCATAACACACAGAGCTCCAGATGTCACAGACGCTTTGAGGAATTGCCAAAGAAAAAATGGTCACCCTAGCCTACCACTGCATACATCAGCTTGGCTGCAACCCAAGTACCTTTGGCAGTAGTCTATAGATCATACAGCTTCTGCCTAGGCTGAATTTTAAGCTTGTTCCCAGATCTGAGAGAATCCTGACAATTAATTGAACATCAGTTCTCACATCCGCATTATGTTAAAATATCATGACGATTCCCATTTTCTTTCAGCTCTTATATTTATCCAAGAGTGTTGATTAGAAAACAAGAAGAATTAATACCAGCTATTATTGTCAGTATTATATTTGATATTGGAAGACAAAAGTTAAATGCAGATGAAAGGTGGAGGGGCAACCTAAATTAGGATCAGTTTGATTTCTGTCAGGATGTATGTCTTGCGACCACATGCATGAATTCTGTTTATAAATGTCAGCTGTAATGTGTTACTGGCATAAAAAGTATCACATGGAGAAGAAAGAAGCATCTGTCAAAAGGAAGAATGCCTGTTATTGTAAAAAAAACATTTGTTTTTGCAATCAGATGGCAGACTGGATTAGTGTGCTTTCTATTCAAATTCAACAGGTGATCAAATCCACCAAAGATTGATGGAAAAGGTGCTTTCAGTTGTTTCAAAGAGCTGTATTTCAAGTGAATGTGGGTGACATCAGCCCAGTTTGTAATAAATCTGTGGCCCCAGTTTGACGTTATACTGGAATTGTCACTTGGAAAGGCCAGAGAGTTAGCTGCTACAGAAAATAGAAATACCACTTAACAATGAGGTTGGTTTGCTGAAGTTGAATTTAAGATGCTTTAGGATGAAATTATTCGTGATTGGTGACATCAGATTGGATATTTTATCCCTTCCATGATCTCTTTTTAATTGACTTCAATGAAAAATTTGAGTTGTGTAGAGTACACTGCCAATTCATGAAGGCGTTTCACATCACAGACTGAATCAAATTTCACCTGACCTTTACATTGAATTAACCTTTCTGGATGAATTTTGCTTACCTATTTTGAAACATAATGGAACACCCTCCAGTTTTCCAGCACTCTTCTGCACTGGTTAGAGCTCTGAACTATAGTCTTAGACTCTGTGATTTCCTTCCTCCAGTCGAGTAATGCACGCTGGCTTATAGACTGCCCGCAAATGTTGCTTTCCTTGGATGCTCAACATTCAGTGTTTCAGTTCCAAGGTGAACGTCACTTGTCTCAATGAACCTAAGAAATATAAAGGAGAGGGTGATGCTGGTCATAGAAATTGATCTAATCTCTATGCAGTGCGTTAATTAAATGTTATAATAGAAATAATCGCAGAAATTCATATCTTAAAATCTCTAAGATTATGTCATAAATCTAAATATTTTGGTTTGGTTTCAACACTCTTTTTGCTTCATTCATGATATAAACCTCAATATTTATTTGGCAAATAATTGCGGGAGAATTTAGTAAATATAGACTGTATTTGTTTGCTCCTTTTTTTGTGATATCGTATTTAGTTCTACTTCACTGTTTCACTTCCTTCATAATTGCATAAACATTCTTATCCTGGCCTCTTATTAAATATTAAGTTTCTCAAGCCCACACAATCCGCATGTCGTATTAGATGATGGATGACATTCCTCTTCAAATGAGTTGATAGTTTACTTTCTCTACTACAGCTACGTGATAGGAAATTTTAATGACTTGCTATGTCTCTCTCATGTGCATATCTAATGATATTGGACTATCTGTGTGATTTGTATCTCAGCTAATCTTCACTGAATACCTAACTGAAAATGTTGTCAATACATTGACTGATTGCTGCCCAAAGTACATGGAGCTGATTATTGAGCATCATGAGATGATATATTGAAATTTTATTCAGTGAGTGACTGATGAGACAGCAGAGGGTGATATTTAGATCAGGTGCAATTGTTGTACCTGAATTCATGTAAGCTCCTTTGTAAACTGAAACTAAGAGTTTACGTGGCGATGCAAAAAAATTAGAACTTGTGTTTTTATTATATCTGAAATTTTCAGCAACAAAATGAGTTAACAAAGTTATGTGAACTTTGAAATGAGAATTGAGCAATCATAAGCGTTAATGAGAATTCCTTTGAAAATGCAGGTTAGATGAGTGTGTTCGTTGAAGACAACCAATTAGACTTACAAATATAGTGCAGAATCTCTCTATAATTTCATTTTTCTCTATAGGTGTCATTTTTTCATGGAAGTTTCATGGCAGATTTTCCCCTGTAAGCCACCGTGACTTTTCTCATTAAACCTGCCATTCACTACTTTAATTCTGCATGCTAGTGACAATAGTGACCTAGTAAGCACAAAGTGAATGAGTGCTAAAAAAGCAAGCTAAGAGCCCTAGAGTGTGTCATCTGCAGGTGCATGTGAATGGGTATGTCCTTGTGCCCAGAATGACCTGATAGGAGCATTGCTCTGTAAGGTGTCAGTGAGCTCCAAAGTATTGTGGTGAAGACCTGAAGAGTCGTCCTGAGTGAGTCCAAGATCAACCATGTTGATGTGGAGAAACTGGCGTTTTGCCAATGTAACTTATATCGACAATGGGTGAATGGGATTGCTACTCGCGAGTTGGCATTATCTTGTTTTCTCAATCTCAAGCTGCATATATGAGAAGCAAATGCATGGGAATCAGGTCATTGCGTCTTCATTGTAAGCTTCTCATTGATCTGTTGAAGTCATAAGAAAATCAACCTTTTTTCTTGACATTGAGAATCTTACTGGGCATTCTCAGTCTATTCTGCCAAATTACTCACTGCTGACGAGTTGGGGAAATTTTACATATGCAGTTATTTCTGTCGACTTCAATAAACTTTCTTTCACATTCAAAAAGACTTTACTCCAAGAACAGGTAAATTTAAAGGGTTGAATTTAACCAAAAATTGGCTAAGTTTCAATTTTGGGGAATTTCATGGAGGGTTTTTATTTCTGGGCATTAGTAAGTTTTGCAATGCAGTTTTACCCTGCTACAGCTGATACCTTGAGATTTGCATCACCAGAGCCGTAACACGTTGTAAACCAAATCAAACACTACCAACCAGAAATAGCCCTTCATAGTGTACATAGTTTGATTGTTGAGGAGAAAGTGAGGACTGCAGATGCTAGAGACCAAAGTCAAAAAGTATGGAAAAGCACAGCAGGTCAGGCAGCATCTGAGGAGCTGGAGAATTGACAATTTGGGTGTAAGCCCTTCATCAGGAATATGTCACATATATCAAGATACAGTGAAAAGTGTTGTTTTGCGTACTACAGAGACAGATTGCACCACAGAAAGTGCATCAGGGTAGCAGAACAGAGTACAAAATACAGTGTTACAGCTGCAGAGAAAGCGATCAGAATTAAATTTGAGAGGCCCATTCAAAGGTCTGATAGCAGTGGAAGTAGCTGTTCTTGAATCTCAAACTTTATATCTTCTGCCTGATGGAAGAGAGTATAACCAGGATGGGAGGGGTCTTTGGTGTTGGTTGCTTTCCTGGAAGGATAGTTTGTATGATGGGCTGAGCTGTGTTCACAACTCTCCATAGTTTCTTGCGGTCTTGGGAAGAGCAGCTACCATATCACGCTGTGATGCCTTCACATAGAATGCTTTCTATGGTACATCTTTAAGAATTGGTAAGAGTCATTGTGGACATGCTGAATTTCTTTAGCCTTTTGAGGAAGTAGAGATTGTTGTGCTTTCTTAACTGCAATGTCAACATGGGTGGACCAGAACAGATTGTTAGTGATCATCACTCCCAGGAGCTTGATACTCTTGACCCATCACCACCTCTGTACCATTGAAGTAGACAGGGGCTTGCCCTCCACTCCTTTTCCTGAAATCAGTGACTAGTTCTTTCACTTTGTTAACGTTGATGGAGAGATTGTTTTAGGGAAACAAAAATGTACACCGTATCGGGGCATTATAGATGATAGAGATGATACTTCATTGCAAACAGGACCTTGTATTTATAAATTGATCAGTGCTTGTTTGATCAACTGACATTGCAACTGCAATTACAGGAGTCAAGCTACACAGGCTATCTAGTCTTACCACCATTCCATGTTAGTGCCTTGTTTAAGGAAGAGTTACTATTTCCCCAGTGCCCAGCATTGCATAACATCTCATTAATATTCAATGTGAAGCATCATATGTTGGAAAGCCTTCAAACATTTAACTTTTATTCAACAGCATTAAAAAAATGCAAAAGGAGCTTCATTAGCTTCTATGCATAAACAGGACCTACTTGTATTTTGGGCAACAAGTTTGTTGTAACCTGGTGTTAATCAAGTTCCTTCTGGTTTGTTGAGTCCAGTGCTCAAGGTGACATTCCTTCTCTGGAATGTTCATATCAACCTCCATGGAAGACTGCTTCGGAGTCCATCGCATCCCTTCTTTGCCTGCTTCAGTTATGCAGGGCAGAGCATACTAGGATAATGTGGCTCAATCTGTTGGGCTGTATTGCAAGGCAGCTCAAGACTGATTGAAGTATCAAAATCTCATCTACAGGATCCTGCAAGCCTGCTTCACCATGGCCCTGATGCAACAATGGGCTGCATTGTATGTATTCATTCAGGAGATTGTGTAACAGATTATCAGCCATGGTTGTAGAGGATAGCCTTTGTCTTGGAGCAGCCATCCTTGAAGAGATCTGGCCCTTGAAATGAAGCAGGAACCTGAGAAATCTCAAGAACATTGGTATCATGGTAGCTTTGAGGCACAGAGCTCAAAGAAGCATTGCGAATGACCACACATGAATCAAAACCTTTCTATTGATAAAGGCAGCCATGTCATGATATGGTGCTAATGAGATGACGTGTATTGTCTACAGCACTGTGCATTGAGGTGAAGCAGCTATGTAGGCAAGGCATAGTGCCTGAGCCGCAGCACTAATAGCAGCACGGGAAACAAGGTGACATAGGGTGTAATCTGACATAAGTTCTGTTGGTAGCAACTTGGATACATTTGTTACTTGAGGATTGAGAGATCCCACACAGATCCTGAGAGGCTCCTTGGAGGAAGCCATTTGCATAAAAAATTTAGCCATGATGTGAAGTAACTGGTGTTGGACTGGAGTGGTCAAAGTTAAAAAAATCACACAACACCAGGTTATAGTCCAACAGTTTTATTTGGAAACACTAGCTTTCAGAGTGCTGCTCCTTCATCAGGTAGCTGTGGAATGGGATTTATAGCACAGAATTTATAGCAAAAGATTAGTGTCATGCAACTGAGAGACAATATATTGAACAAACCTAGATTGGTGCTAAGTCTTTCATCTTTTCGAATGGGTTCCATGTTTTGGGTCATTAATATGTAAATCCCAGAACTTCTTTTATGTCGCATTCTCAAGATAACAAGTTGTTATAAAGAAAAGGTGACATCTCAGCTCAGACAATGCATTAAAGTTGTTAAAAATGTGATATCTCAGTTCAGACAATGCATTTAGTGCATTGTCTGAGCTGAGATGTCACTTTTTAAAATAAGATTTTAAGTTATTAGATTCCCTACAGTGTGGAATCAGGCCCTCCGGCCCAACCAGTCCACACCGACCCTCCGAAGACCCAATTCCCTCTGACTAATGCACCTAACACTATGAGCAATTTGCCATGGCCATTCACCTAACCTGCGCATCTTTGGAATGTGGGAGAAAACCGGAACACTCGGAGGAAACCCACGCAGACACAGGGAGAATGTGCAAACTCCACACAGACAGTCGTCCGTGGCTGGAATCGAACCTGGGACCCTGGTGCTGTGAGGCAGCAGTGTTAACCACTGAGCCACCGTGCCACCCATGAGAATGTGACTTAAAAGAGATTAATGACCCAAAACATGGAACCCATGCTAAAAGATGAAAGACTTAGCACCAATCTAGGTTTGTTCAATATTTTGTTTCAGTTGCATGACACTGTAATCTTTTACTATAAATTCTGTGTCTTATGGTCCCATTCCACAGCTACCTGATAAAGGAGCAGCGCTCCAAAGGTTAGCGCTTCCAAATAAACCTGTTGGTCGATAACCTGGTATTGTGTGATTTTTAACTATAAACATTTAGCACAGTTGTCATCTTGTTGCCCACTGGGATAGGATGGCCATGCAGTGCTTCAGATCACCGGTCCTGTTCTAACACGTGGTGAAGGTCTGTGGTGGTGTCCTGGGACATCCTCTGTCTCTTGTGGCAATGCACCTCACTCGTTTCAAGGAAATAACATTAAGCACAATGCATTCTGGGCCTTTTTCATCTCCACTTCGTCCTGTGGAGAGCTTCAGCTGCGACCTCTTCATGTGGAAACTGTTTAGGAGCCACTGGAAGTTGATGCTGCTTCTTGGCATTTGTTCTTCCTCAACTTCTCTGTGCCTTTGTTAAAACTCCTTTAATGTGGCTGGATCCATTGATCACGGTTCCAACTAAATGGAATATCATGACCAGAACAGGTTATTAGTAATAAGTCTGACCAAAGGTGTATGATTTATGTATGTATAATCAATTTCGTTTTAGAAGAGTTTGGATTATAAGTTGGTGGCATATAAGTTGGTGACATTTTTATGAAATGTCAAAAAATTAATTAGACCAATTTTTCTTGAGCCATGCAAGGGCCCCAGTGCTGTTACTGGAGTTTGTTTTCATTATGGAGATTTGACAACAGGAGAAAAAAATATAAAGCCATTAGCTTTAGCAGAATCCAGGAGGATAAAATTTAAAAATTTTGTTCAAATGTTTTTTGGTTCAGTCGAAGGAGACCTGACCAGGGTCAGATAAAAGTGTGGCCCCTCCTAGAAAGGAATTTTTTTCAAAGCTATGAAGGGAATAAGTTAACTTAGTATAGGAGTTTCAGTTTGTGAAAACTTACAGACGAGCAATTAGAAACCTGCATTGCTAATTCAAAGCTGAGAAAATCTAAGATCTGTCATGTGAGTATTCAAGGCAATGCGTCACATCCCACAAGATAGGAAATGAGAAGAAGTTATGTCAAACTTGCATATTGGATAGGGAAGAAACTGTACCCTGAATTTTGATCAATGATGAAGTCTTGGGTCACACATAAAAGACAGCTTAGCAGAGACATGGAGGAGACTGACAAGGTGGGCCAGAGAGTGCCTACACATGAATATTTGACACTATGGACTACAATCTCATATATGTGGCACAAATGCAATAAAAGTTTGCAAACCTGATCGGTCTCCTGAGACGTTGCCCCATACCACACATCACCCAAGAAAGGCAGCATTGCATATAAGGTCATGTAGGCAAAAGCTTGCATTTTAAAATGAGAGGAGATCAGCTCCACGCACTTGTGCAGCCTATGAGACCTTGGGTTATCTTTGAACTGTGGCCTAAACAGATGACTCTTTAAAGGTCTCCTCTATCATAAAGATGACTGATCATTTTCTAATTTCAGTGATATGGTTAAGATGCTGTGGCCAGTATTAGTTGGACACTTGATGTATTTGGGTAAAAACAATGACTGCATATGCTGGAAACCAGATTCTGGATTAGAGTGGTGCTGGAAAAGCACAGCAGTTCGGGCAGCATCCAAGGAGCAGGAAAATCGACGTTTCGGGCAAAAGCCCTTCATCAGGAATGATGCATTTGCCACTTGATGCATTTCACAAACAGGCATCTATAGTTTACAGATGTCTTCAACATATATTGTGTAAGTGCTCACAGTAGACCCTGCATGCTCAGAGAGAAAAAGTATTCTGTCCATTCCAGATATGGTTGCAGCCATTTTCCATCTTCATTGCACATTTGTAATTTAGGAGTAGGTAAAAAGCAATATACATTCACATTTCTCAATGAATCATAAGTTTTGTCTCGCAATCAAGGGCATTCTCATGCCTTCATGTTCCTTTCTTCCTTGAACTTATTGTCCACACCACCAATTCTGAACCTCCAGATGTTTCCATCCAACTCTTTAACTTATGTCTTAATTTCCTATCAGTAAGCTCAGATTCTCAGCTCCGTTATGCCAATTGTCAAGTTGCACTGTCTGCCCACCCCTCATATGCGGTGTTACCTTTCTTCACAATCACATTCTTTTCTGCATCCCATCATGTTGCCTCAAGTCCTCACAATTGTTTTCTGCAGCCTACCTACAACAGTGGCCCTTGACAATTGGTGAGCAGACCTGCAAGGCTGCTCATTATGGGCCACACACTGCCTGACTTCAAATGACAACCCTGTCAGAGAGTGACTGGATCTGTGACTGATATCTGAGTGGGGCTCTCTGACTTATCATTAATCCCTGGAATTGTTGTGCTGGACCTACAGGACTGATCTGTGGCCTGCTCTCTGAACTGTAGTGATATAGGCCTCCTGATCCTGACCATGCATGATTGGATGCTGCCTTTGATGACTGTGAGACACAATTTTTGACCACAGCTCCGCTCCCCTCCTCCAGCTTGGCTGAGGATTCTTAGACTTTCAGACAGCACCATTGGCTGAAGCAAATGCGGTGTGTTTGCCTCATAAGGCGCTGGTTGCATGGTACCGAGCACAAATACATTCACCTTTTTGACTGATCACTCTTGACAATCATGACAAGCTGCCTGGCTTTGTGTCTACTCTAAACTACAAGACAAGACAAGACAGTAGTACAGAGTCTTTCAGTTCTGAATGAGACCGTAAAGTGTAGAAAGGCAGAGATGCGATGAGCACCAGGAGGTGGGAAGTGAGTAAGCCCTAAAAAAAAACAAGCAAAGAGCCTTGAGCTTCATCTTGCTGCAGTGCCTGTCCCTGTGTGCAGTGTGGGCTGTCAGCAGCATTGCAACGAAAAGTGTTGGTCAGCTTCAAACTGTAGAATTGAAGTGGAAAACTGTGTTCTGCATGGGTTTGAGATGTGCCATATTGATGTGGTGAGGCCAATGCAAACCTCCATGGATGGAGGGTGGAAGTGGTCACTACACTTGGATCATGACCTGTGACGTTGGAAACTGTCATCTAGGATGGAGGTCTAGAAGAGCAAGCGGCAAGCCGTAGCTGCTAGGTACCCATTCGGACTTGCATGTTGAGAATTGTCACTGTCCTAGCTTTCCTATGCTGTCTGGGGAAATAGAAGTTGCTTATAAATGAGGTGAGATTAGTTAATAATGAGCTTTAAATACATGCAAATAGGTCTCTTGCTGCTCTCTAATGAGATTCTTATTCTTCACACCTTGGGTGGAAAATCAGATATTGATTTCTCAACATTGTGAGACTCATTTTTCAGACCCTGCCAATTTTCCCAACTGATTTACCATTGCCCATATTGTTAAGTGCCTGGGAATATGCAGTCCAAAGTGCAATATGTTATCATTGAAGATCTTACCTTGACATTTATCGTTCAAGATTGAGTATATAAAAGTAATTTGGATTCCATGGACAGTTTTGCTTCAAGGAACAGCTCCAAAATAGTTGGAGTTGTCACAGATCTGAAAGTAATTTCTGGTGTTGATGTCTGACCAGCCAAAACAGTGGATGTTGGTGCACACATTGCATGTTATTTTGCATTCAAATGGAAAATGTCATGTTCTATCACTCCACAGAACTATGATTCTACCAGTACCAATGAATGCTAAACAGAAATAAGCATGCACTATTTTGAAATATGTTGTATTTATAATAATTTTATTAAACACATTTTCCTCATAACCCAAAAAGAGTTACCAATAAATTGCGACTTTCTGTGGACAATGATGTCAAAGATCTTCCATCTACAGTCAAACTTTGTTTAAACTGTGCTGATTCTGATACACACAATTTTATATTGCTGAACAGAAAATTATATGCGCAGAAAATGTGTTTGCTTTATGACTTTAAATATTTATTGTAAATTTAATTTCTTTGTCCATTGCTAATATGACTTGAATATAGAGGTTTACTTACACCAAGCATGAATTTTTCAAATCCCTAGTAACAGCTTTGCTAAAATCTGAACAACATGATGCCATGTTACAATAAATACCCATCTGTTCATTCTCCTAAGTATTCACAGCGTTGAGGTGTTCTTTAAAAAAAGTCTAATAATTCCTATAACCACTCAATCTTGTGTGTGACCTGTAAATGACTAGGTAATATTCACACACATGAATAGACTTGCTTGATATGTTACCCTTAAATGAAAATGCAATTTTGAGAGAGCAATAAATTGGATTCCTAGCGCATATACACACTTCAGAGTCATTTATTTTATATTTAAAACTGCTCTGACTGCTAATGTAATTTGCTTTGTTGGGGAAAAAGAACTCACATCCCAAAGAGCTGGTGACATATGGATCGATCACACCATTTTAGTTGTAACAATTGTGGATCATGTGGTACAAATGCCTCTGTCTTTCAATATTGATATTCCAATGCTTCTTCCATTACGTTGTTCTTAAATAACTGTTCATGGTCAGTTACCAGGTTCATTTAGATTTTTAATTTTTAAAAAATTAAGCAGTAGCCTTCAAATAACCCATGTGTATTGAACAGATTATGTTGCTATTAACTTGCTATTTTGATGTACCTGGTTGACCTATAGTTAAATTTTAGCCCACTACTTTGTGTTAGAGAAATTGTGTAAAATATCTTCCATACGTCAGAATCCATGCTACTGTAGCCAAAAGGTGATGCCCTAAAGTTATATTATTTTTTTAAAATAAGCTCTGTAACCAAACCACTAGGTGATCACACAATGTCAGAATGATATACAAAATGATTTGATGCATAGTCGCACTAAGTTGATTACAGAACTTTCAAGTTATCCCATTAAACAATTGGATTTTTTTTCTCAAGGGATAATTCAATGTATAAATAATTCACCCAAATCCTTAGAAGCATATTAATAACAAATAGCACAGAGTAAAATGCAATAAGTGACAATTATGATAAAGAAACAATAAAATGACATCCAGTTCCTTCAATCTGATTAACTTGCAGAAACTGTTTTGCCAAGTACACTCTCTACATTTACATTTGTTTTCAAGCTGGAGATGGTTTTGCTCCTCTGAGTTTATCATTAATAAAAATAAGGACAGGCAGATGAATGTTCATTATCTCAACATGGAACTGTTTGCTACAGTTTCCATCCAGTAATTTAGTATAAGAGCTTCTAGCCTGAGCTCAGAGCAAAATTTGTACCAGACCATTTTCATTCCTTCACCAAACCAAGAAAATACCCAATTACCCTATGTTGCTGATTCTTATCTATCAACTAATATTCTGCCCATGCTGTTAAATTTCTTCTTTATAATCTGCAAGATTATTTTGTAACTAGCTTCATGTGCCACCTTATTGAATCTCTGCTGAAAATCTATATATTGTATACCTGCATTAGTTAGCAAATAAACAATCTTTTGAAAATATTCCTTAAATTTAATAAATGTAATTTGATCTTGTGTTGGAAAAAATATACATTTTGTTGAAGGTTTTCACCAGCCGTGAAGAATGCACCCATTAATGCTGATTGACAGTTAACAACCAGACTTTGTTGAAATCTCAAACCAGAGAATTTGGCTCTGGTCAGGACAACACCAATGAGAGTCCATTTGCCAATCAATTAGCACTCCTGTATTGCACTGTATAAATATTGGCTTTCCCCTTGAATTGTTCTGATAACCGCCAGCACTACAAAAAATTCCGTATGACCAACAGCTCTTGTTTATTCCAGACTGTTCTAAACACTCACCAATTTACTCTTGAAATATAGTTCCTAAGAATTTGGCCACATTTAGCATTAAGTAATTGATCTGGACTAATCTGATATATTCTTCCTTATTGTTGAACAAAACTGTTGCACTTCCAAGGAAGATTTTAAAAATTAAGTTAAGTCTGTCCTCTCTAACTTTTTTGGATATGCTGCCAAGCTCAAGTCATTTACCAGTCTTGAGTTCTGTTAAATTCTTTTAAACCAATTCATTTTCTGTAGTTACCTCTGATAATTAATATATACCCTCCACTAAATTAGCATTTCTAAACACTGTCGATATCAATTTGTTACTTCTTCCTTACTTCATCTTCCACAGCCTGGTTTGATTCCCTTCATTCCTGAATAGGTCTACAATTTCTTTAGATATTCTTTTAATTTTACTATGCTCTGAAGCTCCTGGTTGTATATATTATCTGCTAGCCATTCTCCTATTGTCATTCATTCAATTATTTTCTTTTTCTTCTCCCAACTATCTGTCAAGGAACACAGTGTAATTATTAAAAAAATCTCTCCAAACATGAACAACTTTATTCAGCCTTGGGTGGAATGGGGTTGGATGGAAATCTCAGTTACTGATGCACAAGGGAAACATAAAGTACAGCGTGGCTTCAGATATAGTCAGGCTACAATGGAATAAGGGGTGTTCCATTGTGCTTGCAATTAATAATTAATTTGAAGAGGAAATACATTTTTTTTCTGTTTCTTTTTTGTTTGATGTTTCCACAGGCATGGATGCATGGTTGTTAGAGCAAAATGGAGATATGTTCCCATGCATCTGCCACATTTCTTCTCTTTGTTTATCATATGTATGTACACATTATTGGCAAACTCAGCAATTATTGGCCCTCCCTAATTGTCCTTGAAAGTAGCAATGAGATACCTCCATGAACAACTGCAGCCAGCATGGTCAACGTAATCCAGTGCTGTCAAGTAGAAAATTCTGAGATTTTGATTCAGTGAGGATGCAGAAGTAGCAGGTTATTTCCAAATCAAAATGTATTTAACCTGGAGAGCTTGCAGGTAGTGTGTCCCCAGGAGCCTGGTACTCCTGTCCTAACAGGCAAAAGTTGTGGGCTTTGAAACATGCTGTCAAAGAAACCTTGATAAGTTGCTGCAGTATATCTTCAATACAGTACTCACTGCTGCCACTGTGGGCCAGTGGTGGAATAAGTGCCAATCAAGTGGGCTGCTTTGTCGTAGATGGTGTTGTGCTTCTTGAGTGTGGTTGGAGTTACACTCATCCAGACAAGTGAACAATACTCCATCACTCTTCCTGACATGCCTCTTGTAGAGGAAGGAGTAGTAAAAAAATCTCTAATTTCTGACCTCATGTAGTGACAGCATCTATATCATCAGCCTAGCCAAGTTTCCGGCCATGTAACCCCCCAGTATGTTGACAGCAGGAGAGTCAGTGATGGTGATGTCATTGACTGTCAATGGGCAATGGTAAGATTGTTTGTTTTGTCTTGTTAGTGATGGTGATTGCCTGGCACTTGGTAGCCCAAAATTGAGTATTAAGTAGATAGGCAGGAGACTGGAGGTACACAGCAAGCTCAGCAGCATCAGGAGGTAGAGAAGTCGATGTTTTGGGGGGAACCCTTCTTCAGGACTTGGTGGATTGGTGTAGGAGGAGCTGCAGTCAAAGTGGGTGGTGAAGTGGGGAAAGATGAAGACAGGTAAAGGATACGACCTGGTTGGTCAATGAGCGGAATGAATCCGGTTGGTGGCAGGGAGGAGTGAAAGGGAGGGGCTGGGAAGGGAGTTGGGGGGTGGGAAGGGAGGTTATTTGAAATTGGAGAACTTAGCATTGATTCCTCTGGACGGTTCACTGAACATCTCAGCTGGTCCCCCAGGGGCCGACCGGACCTCCTAGTCACCGCCCATTTTAATTCTCCTTCTCACTCCCTTTCTGACATGACCATCCTTGGCCTCCTTCATTGCCTCATTGAACCAAGCTGCAAATTGGAGGAACAACGATACGCCTTCTGCCTGGGCAGCCTACAGCTCGGAGGCTCAATGTTGAGTTCTCCAATTTCAAACAACCTCCCTTCCCAACCCTTCCCCCTCCCTCCACTCCTCCCTGCCACCAGCCGGATTCATTCCTCCCATTGACCAATCAGATCGTACCCTCTACCTGTTTTCACCTATCCCCATTTCACCACCCTGCCCCCACTCCTTTTACCCAAAACGTCAATCTCTCTACCTCCTGATGCTGCCTGGCTTGCTGTGTTCTTCCAGGGTCCTGTCTGTTTACTTTGGATTCCAGCATCTGTAGTTTTTTTTTGTTTCTAATCAAAATTTGATATTGTCCAGATGTTCATGTATGTATGCATGGACTGCTTCAGTATCTGAACAATGTAACTGAGTATTCCTATCATCAGCGAGCATCCTCACTTCCGACCTTCTGACGGAAGGCAAATCATTGAAGCAGCTGAAGATGATTGAGCTAAGGACCAACACCCTGAGGAACACCTACGGTGATGTACTGAGCCCAAGATGATTGGCCTTCTACAACCCGTCTTCCTTTGCACCAGGTATGACTCTACCTGTGCAGAGTTCACCTGTTCATTCCCATCGAAGCCACTTTTGTTAGGGCTCATCACTGCCACATTCGATCAAATGTGCCTATGTAGGCAAGGGCAGTTACTGTCATCTTGCACTTGAGTTCTGCTGGTTTGTCCATGTTTAAGTGAAGGCTGTTTTAATACCTGCATCAAACTCGTCCTGGCAGAACCCTAACTGAGCATTAGTAAGCAGATTATTGGTACCTAGTACTATTAACAACATCCTTCACACACTGATTCAATAAAGACTACTGGGACAGAAATTGATCAGATTGAATTTTTTGCTACTCTTTGTGAACAGGACATAACTTAGTATTTTTCCACTTTATTGCATAGTTCTGTATGACAAATCTTCAGCACTAAAGCTGTACCTTAACTGTTGATATCACTTGGAGTGAAACAAGTTGGCTAAAAACTAGCTTTTGTCATGGTGTGCCCCTCAGTAGGAGGCCAAAATAAATTGAGTGCCTGGCAGTTCTGGCTGAGGGTGTTTGTATACACTTCAGCATTGACTTTTGCACTGACAAGCTAGACTCCTCCATCATTTGTGTTACTTTCCAAGCAGGTGAATCGAAATGTTTCAAGGTGACTTGGCTGTCATTGGTGTCCTAGTCCCTATTATCCTCCTTGGAAAGTGCAAGGCCTCTTCTCAGACTAGCTTCCTCTCAGCTCAGCTAAAATTAGGGAACATATATTTACATCCCACGGGACAGTAGCATGATGTGGCATTTTAATAATATTCTATTGACGTGGATTTGTTTTGCACGTAGGAGTCATGGTTAAAAATAAAAATCATCAATAAATACGGAAATGCAACTCTCTAAAGGAAAAAACATGTATGACTGAAAATACTAAGTTTTTATTCCATTTTTGTAAACTTCTTGCATGGGAGTTTACGTTTTGTCACAGTTATAGTCTCTCAGAATTGAGTTATGTATACATTTTTCCAGCGGTGGCTATTTATATCTTCTATTGTAGACTAATAGCCACCGCATTAGACTAAATCAAATGAACTGAAATGTGCCAGACTTGACTGAACCTTTGTCTTCATTTTTAGCTGTGACTATATCTTTAAGTGGACCAATAAAGCAGCAAGGAAAAGTGAATGTAATAACGTGAATTCTCTGTGAAAAAGTACCATAGACAAATTAGATGGAAACTAATTTTTAAAAAACTAGTGCATTTGACATTGATGTGAATT
The DNA here is from genome assembly GCF_004010195.1 of Chiloscyllium plagiosum. Taxonomy (NCBI): domain Eukaryota; kingdom Metazoa; phylum Chordata; class Chondrichthyes; order Orectolobiformes; family Hemiscylliidae; genus Chiloscyllium; species Chiloscyllium plagiosum. The sequence goes on from NC_057725.1 coordinate 43,207,431, forward strand.
GGTTTTGTCAAATTAGTCAGTCAGTATCTATAAACAAGCATTACAATAGACACAGAGTAAAGGAACAAGAGAATGGGCAGGGAGAACACAGAATGGAAATATGGGTGAATTTTCTGCTTGAATAATAGCTGTGAGAGATTGTTCAATGGTATTACTAATATATACCAGTAATATATCCTCCTAGTTATTTCACAATCTGTTCTTATTTTAAGGAAGTTACAAATCAATCTACCAACAAATTGCTTTTCCATTCATTTTCCCTGACCATCTCACCCCCTCTAATTTGATCCGATTTTGTTAAAAATTGTTTTATCTTCCATTGGAGAAGGGTTGAGCCCACAGCTTGACCTGCTTTGTGTTAGCACTTTCATTTTTCTTTCAGATTTGAAGCAATTTTTTTTATGGTGTACTATCAGTCATGTCAAATATGTTTGCATGTCTCTACTAATGATGCTGTAACTGCTTTTGGCCAATCTCACAATATTGTCAAACAACCAATCATTATTTTTATAGTGCAAATGACTTTCACATTTGAATTTTCAATGACTATTCTACTCAAAATACTCTTGGGCAACAGCACAAGAAAGATCATTAAAAAGCTGAACAGACTTTGCAACTAAAATGAGTTTGTTGGGCCTTTGGAAATATTTGTTGGAACTAGAATCTGTGGATTTTTAAGGCAACGATTTTTGGCTCATTGCCCATTAAGGGTTTAAAAAATTCATGCATAACATCAGACTGGATATGACTCTTGCATAATTTATAAATTGCAGCAAATACAGCATTTTAATATCTTTTATAGATTGTTTAATCAATATGAAAGTATCTAACAAAACAGCCTTATGAGAATTTCAATTTTTGCCTGGTAATGTAATGTACCTTAATTAACCTTTCTGCAGATGTATGTAATTTACAGCTTGAAGCTCAGTTCAATGATAAGTTAGCATACAATGACGGAAGTAATACACAATTCACTGAGAAATTTCCATTGATCCCTGAAGTGTAAAACATTGGCTTTGTATTTAAATTCAGTTTCCTTGCATGCATCCAAGACACTGAAATAGACTGTAATTGGTTAATATGCTGATGTCATTAAGACCTCTGTGACCTCAACTTATTCACATAATTGTTAACTGCTTGAGCTAGTTAAATAATCTGATTAACATGAGAGTCTGTGGGTCAGTGCAAAGATAGGTTTCAACATTATAAACTATTCACGTCCATTCTAATTATTTTCATAGAACTGCTGTATTTTGTACAATTCTGTGGCAACCTACATGATTTTCCAAATTTTGTGCATGCATTGGACCTTTCTGATTCATTTTGTATGTGTCCACCCATGTGTCCAACTGGCAAGCTAATTTATTGGCAAACCGCCTTGAAGAGATCATCCAAAAAAAACTCCATAATTGGTCTTTCCCTCCTTGAAACCTTGACCATTCAATATATTAAATTGGTTTTGATTTAAAGAACTTTTATTTCAAGCTTGTTTTCTGTTGAAAACCTAACTATATTTCCAAAGAATGTCATAGGTTTTTGGATGGAAGAATATTATTCTGGACTGAATTTTAACATTCAAATCTGATTGCGGGGGGAGAGAGATTACTGTTTGAGCAGTGCATTTGTCTGATTATAAATTGGGCGAACCATGTTGGTCAAAAGGGGCCTGGAAATGAGTTCAGAATGTATTTGGGACAATTTCTTATCTCAATAAGTTCTAGACTTGGTGAAGTGTGATATGACAGAATTAATCAATAACCTCATTGTAAAAGAGCCTCAAGGCAACAGCACTCATAATATTGTTGAATGTCACATTCAGTTTGAAGGGAAGGAGTGTGGGTTGAAGACTAATATTTTAAACATTAATCAAGGTAACTATAATGGTATGAAAGCAGAGCTGGCCGTAGTGAACTTGGCTAAAAGTTCAGCCATTAGAGATGCAATGACAGACTTTTCAGGAGACATTTAATAACTTTCAGCAAAGATTTATTCCAGTGAAAGAGAGACAATTTGGGAAGGATGCATCAACTGCAGCTAAATAAAGAAATCACGAGAATAACAAATTGAGAGAAAGATGCAAAGCTACAAAGATTAGTGGTAGGTCAGAGGATAAGATGGATTTTGAGTGATTAAGAATGATTTGAAATGAGAAAATAGAGTATGGGAGGGACCTAGCTAGTAGCATAAAAATGGATAGTAACAGTTTAAGTATTGCTATAGGAATAGAGTGACTAAAGCTAATATTGACAATCTAGACAGAGAGTCAGTAATATTGATAATAGAAGTGAAGGAATGTCAGGAGGAATTGCAAATGTATCTATCAATACTGTAGGAGACTTTGAAATCTCCACATGATACTTGAAAATTGAGAGGTATATGGGAAAGAGGACACTAAGACAATTATCAGCACCAGGAATGCCGAATTCTCTTCCCAAGCTGTGAAAGAAGGTTCATTGAAATGATTCTAGTCTGAGTTAGATGTATTTTTGATAGGGGAATTGCATATTTTTTGGGGGAAGAAGGAAAGTGGTGTTATGGCCACTGCCCCATCTTTTTGAATGGCAACTTAGCTTTGAAGGGTTAAATGGCTTACTTCTGCTCCTAGATCCTATGGTCCTAGGACAATTCTGGCACGGCAGCAAAAAAAATGAATCTCCATTCACAATTAGAGATTTGGGAAGTTCTGTCTAGCTTGAATGCCATTGTGTCTCGGGCATTGGTAATGACGGTCTACATCCTTTGAAGAACACAGTGGTCTGCATTCGTGGTAAATGAATGTTTCAGTTAAGTGCATGCTCTTCATTTGTGGCTTATATACTTAAAATGTCACTTTGAACATAATGAAGTGACTAAAAGACAGGAAATTCTGAGTCTTGTGAGGTATTGATGCTGTGTCCTAACCAGTAGCTGTTAGTACACCTTGTGCAGAGGTAATGCCTTCTGTAAGTTGGACTTCTGTGCTCATCGTCGGTCTCCTGTGGAGTAGCAGGTAGTTTTAACAGGAGACTACTGCTCCTGCTGTTGCTCCTTTGATTCCTTACCCAGTATCCAATGTAGAGCTGCATAAGTGGGCACAATTGTTAATTCAAGGTTGATAACAGATCGAGCAGATCAGAAAAATATTCCAAAGTAATGGAAACATTCTCTAAATTATTGCAAATTCTTTATAGCATAGTGAAACCTTTTATCATAAAATAAAGAAATGAGGATGATGGAGATCTAAAGCAAAAACAGAAATTACTGGCAAAACTCAGCAGGTCTAACAGCATTTGTGGAGACGAAACAGAGTTAATGTTTTTGGTCAAGTGACTCTTTTTCAGAACTGGCCAGAAGTGATGAAGAGCCACTGGACTTGGAACATTAACTGTGTTTTCTTTCCACAGACACTGTCAGACCTACTGAGATTTTCCAACAATTTCTGCTTTCATTGTGAAAGCTTTTATGATCCCCACAGATGGTAATATTGGATAAATCTGATCTCAGAATAAACTCTGTCTTGGTAGATCATGAACAATTTTTGCAGCTGGTTACTGTGGTGGTTAGTCACTGAAACCTATTCACACGAGGCTGTTCTTTAACAATCAAACATGAGTTTATTGCACGAAGCGAAACAAGCTATATCTCTAATAAGACAGTTAGAAAGATCATAACACAGAAAAAAAACAAAGTGTCAACTTGTTTCCAACACTTTGCTTTTACAGATACTTAAATCCAGATAATTATCACTTCTATTTCAACTCTTCTTATTTTTTTTCCACTTACCTGGACTTAGGTGGCATGAACTATTCACAATTCTGATGACCTAAACTTGCTCATTTCTAATGACTTGAAGATGTCTGTAGAAACTCTCTGGGCTTAGAAAGACTAGACATTAAAAATACTTCAGCTAGGATGACTGGTTCCCTGAGACTAAAGACTTGATTCTCCAACTCTGAAAAACCATTCTCCCTTCTGAACTGCACTTCAAATTCTTCTGATTGGAACTGAAGTCAAAAACTAAACCGATGGCCTCTGGATTCTTTATAAAGACAGCAGTATAAATGTTCCGTCCATTTTCATCATTTAACTGAAGTCACATGCCTTCTTCAAAATTATGTATTTGAGTCGTTGTTCCAAATTGTTTTCTAACCTTTTCAAAAATAAACTTTCACAGAACTGGCCAAAGTCCATCTACTTCTATGTTAAACTCCAAAAACAGTTTCTTTACAACTTCTATCATAAAGCACATGTTTAGAACAACCCCCATGAGCAAAGTTCTTTCGCTTAGACAAAAAAGCAAGTGTCAGGTCTGTATGTGAAACATTGGTTTCGCCTGTCAATTTGCCTGGTCCAGTCCTACAGGTCTCTTGCCTTATTTTCCCCAGTAAGTTCAGGAAGCCTTGGAAACCCATGTCACAGTTAAATTAAAAATTAAAGTAAATGAACAATTTACATTTTCAGATAGCAGTCCAGCCTGTCCCACAGCAGATCACAGGCAGTTTGAGGTGGCTGTCAGGAAATTCTGGATCGAGAGTGTGGTACTGGAAAAGCACAGCAGGTCAGGCAGTATCTGAGGAGCAGGAGAATCGATGTTTCAGTCAACAGCCCCTCCTCAAAACATCGATTCTCCAATTCCTGATGAAGGGCTTTTGCCTGAAACGTTGATTCTCCTGCTACTCAGATGCTGCCTGATCTGCTGTACTTTATCAGCACCACACTCTTGACTATGAGCTCAAGCATCTGCAGTCATCACTTTCTCTCTGTCAGGAAATTCTGTCAACTTCTCAACAATTTCAGGTGATTCAGCCTACTGCTGTGGTCAGAAACCTACCCATCATTTCTGGGTAAAATTCCTACTAATACACTGTACCCTTTACTTTCACCATGCAAAAGAACTGGAATCTGACTGATTGAGGGTGACAGAGTATATCTTCACACTTCGCCTGAGGAACATGGTGAAGATGACCATTCTAATTGTCATGCTAGCTTCCTTTTCATAATCTTGTAAAATGTGTCTTTTGTTTATTTGGGACATATGCAAATGTGGGCTTTACTGGTAAGGCCAGCATTTATTGCCTATCAGTAATTGTTACTGATGTATTTATATCGAGGCAAATTTTAAGTACTTTAGGCAACATTTATTCAAGGATCATATCTTGAAATAATCATTAAACTTTGCAGTTGAATAATTTGTGTGATAATTTTCTTTGCTAAATGCTACTGATGATAACTTATTATTATTTATATATGAAAACAATTAGAGCAGAAGACTTGAAATTTATATTTGAACAGAAACAGAGTTTCAAATGTTTTCATACATCAGTGGATGATGCAATTATTAGGTAATGGCCAAGACTTGATAACTGCATTATTGGTTCAATTAAACAGCTAATGTTTGCATATTGTGTACCAGTTATTTATTTAATTGAGTGCTTCACTACATAGGATGAGATGAAAGACACCAGACTATATTTAAATTAACGCTTTTCAATCTGCTTTGACCATTTTCATTATACAAGTGAATGTCAATATAATGAATCTCACTGATTTCATTGAGTTCTTTGCTCAATAATTCCAAATGCCTCCAGTCATGTTAGAAGTTGTTCTGTCGTGGTTCACTATGGTATCTCTTATACAAGTGCGTTCATGAATGCTATAGGTTCTGCACCTCAATCATTTTTATTATAATGCTGTAAGCAAAAAAACTAAGTTGTTTTAATACGTGGTGATTGCCTAAATTTCGAAGGAAGTGTTTGCATTACGTTAATTGCTCAGTTATTGTAATGACTAGAGCTGCAGCAAACACTGCAGCCATCACCATTGTCTGTGTGTCTGCAACTGACTAGAATGGCAAGGAGCTTGATCTATAATAGGACACCCTCTTGCAGGTGATTAGTGATCAGAGCTGAAGAAACAAATGTGATTTTGTGTCTTGCTGTTTCAAGTCCCAACAGTAAAGTCCTTAGTGTAAGGGCAATTTCCTGGATTAAAGCTGATTTACATATTATTTAAAATGGAAAGAAATGGGAGTCATGAGATTTCTAGTGGGAGAATATGTTAATATCAAGCATTTGTGCCGCCAAATTATGGTATGACATTGATTTAAACAATTGCTTCTGCTGTTATAAAATTTAAGGTCCATAGTTTGCATAGTCCAAGTAAACAAATAACTTATTCAAATCATCAAATTATTTGCATAGAGAACTAGGCATACTTGCCTTTTCAAATTTCATTGAAATTATTGGAAGGGTTTTGTGAAACTTGAAAGGGTTCAGAAAGGATTTACAAGGATATTGCCAGGGTTGGAGGATTTGAGCTATAGGGAGAGACTGAGTAGGCTGGTGCTGTTTTCCATAGAGTGTCTAGAGACTGAGTGGTAACTTTATAGAGGTTTATAAAGTCATGAGGGGCATGGATAGGATACAAAGACGAGTCTTTTCCCTGGGATGGGGGAGTCCAGAACTAGAGGGCATAAGTTTAGGGTGAGGGAAAAATTTAAAAGGTATCTAAGGGACAACTTTTTCACGTAGTGGGTGGTATATGTATAGAATGTGCTGCCAGAGGAATTAGTGAAGACTGTTACAATTGCAACATTGTATATGAATAGGAAGGTTTTAGAGAGATATGGGCTAAGTGCTGGCAATGGGATGAGATTGGGTTGGCATATCTGGTCGGCATGGGCGAGTTGGGCCAAAGAGTCTGTTTCCATGCTGTATATCTCTATGACTCTATAACTCGAATGAAGGTTATTGCAAGGTAAGTGCATTTAGTTTAACAAAGAAATGTATAAGTTTGCCAAGATGACCATCCACTTTCTGTTCTTTATTTTCCAGTGTATGTGTCTCTGACCTTATGACTCTGGCTCTTGTCTCACTCTAATGCAGACACAAAAACACTTTTTCTCCTACGTTGTCTCTTTTTGTTTTTGTGCCTCTTGTGCGTTCCTTCAAACTTTGTCCCTACCGTGTATCAAGATTTATCATCATTATCTCTGTCATGCTCAAACATGCACCTCAGACGAGATGCCAAAGACTAGAAAGTTGCTAATATTGTACAGTTATTTAAGAATGGCTTTTCCTTGCAACCTGGGAACTGCAGACAGTGAGCCTAATGTCAGTGGTAGATAAGTTGGTGGAGGGGATTTTGAGAGACAGGATCTACAAGCATTTTGAAAGGCAAGACTGATTAGGGATAGTCAGTCTGGTTTTGTGTGTGGCATGTTCCCTATATAGTCTTTAACATGGCATTTGACAAGGAATCACATAATACATTGGTGAGTTAGCTAAGATCACTTGGGATGCAGGGAGAGTTAGCCGATTGGATACAAAATTGGCTTGATGGTATGAGACAGAGGGCGGTGGGAGATGGTTGTTGTTCAGATCGGACTGGAGGCCTGTGACCAGTGGTATGTAGCAAGGATTGGTAGTGGGTCCACTGTTGTTTGTCACGTATATCAACAATTTGAGAGAGAGTATAGAAAGCATATTTAGCAAGTATGTGAATGGCACTAAAATTGGTTGTATAGTGGAGAGTGAGGAAGCGCATCTAAGAATACAACAGCATCTTGATCAGTTGGGCCAGTGAACTGAGGAATGGCAGTTGGGGTTTAATTCAGGTAAATGCATTGTGATGCATTTTTGTAAGATAAACCAGGACAGGACATACACAATTTTAATGGTAGGGCCCTGTGGAGTATTGTCGAACAGAGAGACATAGGAGTGCAGGTACATAGTTCATTGAAAGTGGTGTCACAGGTAAACAGGGTGGTGAAGAAGGCATTTGGCAAGCATGCCCTCATCAGGAAGAGCACTGAGTACACGAGTTTGGATATCATATCACAGCAGCAAGAGATGTGCTATGGCCATATTTGGAGAAGTGTGTCCAATTCTGATCACCCTCTTATAGGAAGAATGTCATTAAACTGGAAAAGATGCAGAAAAGGTTTACAAGGAGTTGCCGAGATTGGAAGGTTTGAGTTTTAGGGAGAGGCTGGACGAGCTGGACTTTTTTCCCCTGGACTTGTGGGAGGTTGAGTGCTGACCTTATAGAGGTTTATAAAATTATGAGGCACATAGGTAAGGTCTTTCTCCTGGGGCATAGATTAAAGGTGAGAGAAGAAGGTTTTAAAAGTGACCTGAATAACTTTTTCACACACATTGTGGTGCATAAATGGAATAAGCTATCAGAGGAAGTGGTAGAGCTGGATACAATTACAACATTTTAATTAACAGGCATGTGCTTAGGAAAAGTTTAGAGGGATATGGACCAAATGCTGGCAAATGGGATTGATTCAGTTTAGGAAATCTGATTGGCATGAATGAGTTGGGCTAAAGGGCTTGTTTCTTTGCTGTATATCTCTATCACACCATGACTCTTTGTATTTTCATCTGTTGAACTGTATATCTCTCACTTCATTTCTTTCTCAACTTCTCTCTATGACAAGGGCTACAGATATAAATGAATACTTTTCATCTTTCATTACTAATTTGGTTGATGCTACTCAGGCAAGGTGTCAGAGGAAGACTTTCTGTCACTGTAGGATTTCAAAATTGATGAAGGAGAGAATTGTTGGATAGCTTGTTGGTATTTAAGATTGACAAGGCACAGGAGCTAGGTGAAATGCATCCACCAGAATTGGAGGAAGCGAGTGTAGAAATTTAAAAGGCATTGACTCTAATTTTTCAATTTTCCTTTGACTCAGTGAAGGGACAGTACTGCGAGAGTGGGGAAGTGTAAACATTGCACCCTCGTTCAAACGGTTTGTAGGAATCAGCCCAGGCAATTACAGACCAGTCTGTTCAACTCCAGTGAGGAGGGAAGATTTCAGAAACAGTTATTTAGAATAGAGTTGGGTAGTCAAATGGAAAAAGGTGGCTTCAATAGGAAGAACAATCGTGAGTTTCTAAAAGGAGTGAAAATAATGTTTAATTAACTTGCTGGAATTTTTCAAAAAGGTAAAACACAGTTTTGATGAGGGTACTGCTGAGGTAGTATGTATGGACTTTCAGAAGGCATTCACTACAGTCCCTCAAGGAGAAACAGAAACTATTATTGTAACACTGCAGCAGGGCACTGTGTGCTCAGGGGACCACTCCCAACTTGTGGACCAGACCAGGCTGCATCTCTAGGCTGTTCGCTTATTGTCATAGGCTGAGTGAGTGAGTACTGACTGGATATTCAGAGCATCCCTACCATAACTTGTTTAATTTTTTTGCACATTGTCCCCTCATCTAGCGATATCAGGCTCACATTGCTGTTGTCATTTAGTGCTGACATTGGCCAGAATGCTTGTTGTCATTGTCACTGGTCCTTAGGCGAGTCAAGGGAGAGAGCCTTTGGTCAGGGGATCCACCACAGAAAGTTAAGGGCAGCCTCTTATGACAGACCACAGTCAGTCAGCCATTTGGGGTGGTCAGAGTTAGGATCCTCTCCAACTGAAAGATAAGAAGCTGAATCTCAGGTAGCCCAACACCAATTTAACTCTTTCTGCAACATTATGGATTACTTCTCCTGGAATGAGAGAGAGAGAGAGATGAAGTGAGGGAAGTGAATGGCCGATTAAGGTATCCTGAGTGAGTATTCATGATTTGGAGATGCCGGTGTTGGACTGGGGTGTACAAAGTCACACAACACTAGGTTATAGTCCAACAGGTTTAATTGGAAGCACACTAGCTTTTGGAGCACGGCTTCTTCATCAGGTGATTGTGATGAAGGAGCGGCACTCCGAAAGCTAATGGGCTTCCAGTTAAACCTGTTGGACTATCACCTGGTGTTGTGTGATTTTTAACTGAGTGAATATGGAACACAGAAGCATGTAAGGTTAGGGTTGTCGGGTTGGGGTAAGTGACAGTGAGTGAGGGAAGATGTTATGGGTTATAGTGAGTATGGTAGAACATGACCCTTGGGAGGTAGGTACAGTAACAGAAGGAGTGAGTGTGAATTGTTGGAGAGAAGATGGAGACACGTTCAAAAGGCTTACTAACTTATAACTATATTGCCATTACTTCAGTGCCATTGAGTCAAAATCACCCTTCCTTACGTCACTTTACACATCCCAAAGGACTACAGTGGCTCAAGAAGGCAGTTCCCAATCACGTTCTCAAGGGGAATTGGTATTGGACAATAAATGCTGGCCTTGTCTAGAAGTGCCCACATCCTATGAATTAATAATTTTTAAAAAAGGCTCTTGCTTTGTTTCTTCAAATATATTTTAAAATTTTCACTTAGCTAATTTCTCATGTCATGTCTATCTATTTGCTGTTACATCTATCCATCTGCCTGCTAAATGTCAAAGTGAAATAATTATGAACATTTTTGTGATTTTGTTTTGTAACCTCTGCTAATCTCCTGACTATCTCTTAATGGCCTTATTCCTTTAAAAGCCTTCCTTTCTTATTGATGTGTCTGTTAGATATTTTATGTTTAGGATGTTAATGTAGCAGGCAAACAATGTATGAATTATTTCCCTGTACGTTATTGATAATCATGTCTAAACTGTTGTGACTGAAACTATAAGTTTGTGTATGATGCGAAGCCAGGTTGCATATTATTTTGCTTTCAAGAAGCAGTATTTACCTCAGAAGTAACAATTCTCTGTCGCATAACTTAGGAATATATTTTACTGACTATATCAGCCACTATAACCTGGCTGAAAAAGTGAGCTAACTCCAATTATCAGTTAGAAACAGAAAATACAAGACATATTCAGCGAATCTGACAGCTGTGCAAAGAGAAACTGTGAACACCGCAGGCAGATAACCTTCTGTTAGAAGTGGAAAGGTTGGGAGTGTTACAGGTTTTAAACCAGTGCAGAGTCAGGGAAAGGCAGGGTGGGAAAGAACAAATGGAATGCCTAGGATGGAGTGAAGGGCTGAAGTAATTAAATGCTCTTGCAAAGCTAAAGAAGATGGCAATGAAACAAGCAAGGAAATAAAAGATGGATCTACTGGAGATGTAAATGGAAGTAGCAGAACCTTCTCCTTTAACTGCTTCTTAAGCAATAAAGTCTATGAAGTATTAAAATAGCATGCCACTCTGCTGCCCCAACACAAGTAAAATACAGCAAATTTATTGAGAATGCAGTGAGTAAAGAAAATTGAAATTGATTTGGCAGTACGCTTCCCTAATGAGGTTATGTGCTGGCTAAAGTATTTGAGTGCTTGACTTCTGACTTGGCAGTTCGGAGTTAATTTTCCAAGAGTTCCTATTGCTCAAATTTACTTGCTGTAATTAGGTAACGTGTTCTTCAGTTGGATTGCTGGAAAGAGCAATATATGGAAATAGGACATTTCTGCAATGAAAAATAAATGAATGTTGTTCATCTTGTTCTACTTGTATTTTAATCCTCACCAGAAGAACATGGAACACTATTAGCTTTCACATTTTATGAAGAGGTCTGTGGCCCAGACCAACCAATTAGTTGGAATATCATATGTGGGGGGAGTAAAAGCAAGAGATGAGAAATGATAATCAAACCCATTAACACTCAAGAAATAGATCCATAGATAATAATGGTCAGAAGCAATACTGACATTCAGTAATGGGTTTGCAATAAATGCATTCCAAATAGCTTTGTAATTCAGCAGTGCAATATAAAAACTCCACTAGTCCTTCCTTTCACATGATGTTGTAACATTAATAATGGATGACTTCAGAATTTTTTTTTCTAGCTCTGTATGTTCAGCAGTGAAGCTACATAATTTAACATGTGTAGGACACTGGAGGTATTAATACTTCATACTGGATGGAAATGATGGTGTAAAATAATAGTATTGCATTATTTCTGAGGTTATTTTTTTCCATAAAGAATGGAAAAATGAGTTTGGCATTCTTTTATTATAGAGCTTAAATATACACTTCTAGTCCTCAAAGCATTCCTTAAATGCAGAATTAAACTTACAACACTCTCGTCAGTTTCAATCCATCTTGAGACATATAGTTGGTTCAAAATAACAAGAATAATTAATGGCATGAAAATTAGCACTTTAAACTTTTAATGAAATTGGAACATGTTAAGATGTCTTGCAGTTTTAAAAGTGAAACCTAGGTCTTAATTTTACTAATATAACTGGGATCGAACAGAAAATCAGCACTGCACAAGTAATATATATGTACAAGTTCAAAACACTCAAGTGATTTTAAAAAATGTGTGTTTAGTTTAGAATATGCATGCATAGAAGTGGAAATAATGCTGTTAAGAAAAAAATTAAGAGTTCAATAGGGTGAGCCTGAAGTGTTCACATATTTTGTATTTTGTGTCACATGTGCAGTGTTGTTCTGCTCACTTAAGTTGCGAAAGGTTTGTCTTCCAGAGGAAATGTACAGAGTCTAAACTTTAAATGCCTAAGAAAGGTATATACATAGGATCACATACACAAAGGATCACAAACACAATGAGTAAATAGAAGAGCGAACACTTTTTTGAAAGTCTGTTAGTAAGTATAACAACGGTACGATGTACTCAAGGCGTTTCACTCGATTCCTGAGAGTTTTGGATGGAATTCAAATTTGATTCTAAATTTATTCGAGAAATCTCATGTTCCCCCATAACACACTTATGACAGTGAAAGTCTTTAAGCACACTAAAGTGTTTTGCTTCAACACAATTATTGAGGCATCCTAGAATTGAAAAACTTTGATTTAATGGAATAAGTTGCTTTCTTAAAATTTGAATACTGTCTGGAATGAAAAGTTTGACTTCTGTAGAGTATGGAGTAAAAGATGGTTGCAGATTTTTAGTATCTGTTTCATGCTATGCTTTTGTACAGTGCATTTGTACGAAGTTTATAGTGGCAAAACACTGTTTCCCTTTCAGGTTTGAAAGCTTTTTTTGTTTTAACCAAAGTTACCCAGTCTCAAACTAGCTGGAACAACACTTGTTATATATTTCTCAAGTAATTAGTCAACCATTTGATAAGTTGTGGTTGTTTGCAACAAATAAAGAAAACTACAATTTGCCTACAAGACAGAATCTTCACAAAAAACAATCTGAATATTAAAGGGTTTTGTAGTTCTTAAACATGGAGATCATGGACCAGCATGGTCTGGAATTAGATATTTGAATGATATAGAGCCTATAATATGCAGGAATTTCCTGAGAAATTGAATTTTTCAAGGCACATTCTGCGTCTGTAATCTTTTCATTGTCATAGAATTCAAAGAGGTTGTGACTCATTTAACCTTAATTGTTATCCAGAAAATGTTAGAGGATTGCAAACTTAATGTAACTCTTAGGTGTCTGTTAAACTGAACCCATAAGTCGCCACCAACCCCACACTCCCCACTACTCCCTAACTCTCCCAGCAAAACTACGATTGGAGTCAAGCACCACCCTCGTAACCCCATCCCCCAACGTGTAGGTCAGGACAGCCCTCACTCTCTGACCTGATGGCACCCCTATTGTCCAATGTTAGTCTGATGCTCCTACATACTGTAGATGAAAGTACTCATCACCACTAGAATCTCTTGGGATTCCAGACACCAGCATCGTGCTTGACACCCACATCGACACCCATCAACATAGTGACATAGCAGCTACAAACCAATGCCTCTCACTGCATGTAGGTAGTATCGCTGAAATTTTCTTGAACGTGCAACTGCACATTCCTATGACAATCACAGTTTAAGCAAAAGGTCACACAGCTTACCTGTCCATAGCCATATTCCCCCTTCCAACTCTGTGTGCCACTGCTACTCTTTCCTAAACCTCCACCAAATTCCAGCATCATATCATTCTTCACTGGGTCCAGCACTTAAAGGGGGGACTTTAACTGGTTCAAAACACTTGGTTTTACTCACCAACACCAAAGGGAATAGAGATCAAACAAACTGAAGCTGCATTTGTCTCTGAGTAGAACCAAACTACTTGCATGCCCCACTCCAACAATTTCACAGCCAATGAATGATTACTGCACCCAGCTCTCACCTACTGAAACAGGGGCTCAATTACATTCTGTCTTATAAAACCTAATGCTTGCTCTATCACACTTAATGTAACATTCCTCTTGCTCAATGTGCTTATTTTCCTCCTTAGAAAACTTCTCCAGTCATCCCAGCTCATCAAGCTCCATCATGTGCCCTCTTTGCCTGCTTACTTGAGCAGAACACAGCATTATGTGGTACACTCTATCCAGACTATACTGCAAGCAAACCTCTCTCCCCTCCCAAGACAAATGAAAGCATCAGAGCCACATTTTCAGGAGGCCTATCACCTGCTCCACCAAGGCCTTGGTCGAAGAACAGGCTACATTGTATCTATGCTTGCCCTCCTTCACGAGTTTGTGTTATGGAATTATCAGCTGTTGTTGTAGATTTTAATCTTTTTCTCACAGTAACCATCCTTGTAAAGCATCTGATTCCTCAAACACAAGAATGTAACAATATGGACGTCATGGTAGTTCCTAAGGTACAGGGCACAAGCCTCTAAGTGAAACTTTTTTTATTCTTGATGAGTTCCATAGTGTTGAGAGGGGCATATCACAATGTGACATGTACAATCCATGATTTCATCAAATGTTATTACTAAGCAAGTTTAGATCCCAGAAATCTGGCTTGATAAAACATTCTTTGTTTTAACAAGGCGATCTCTTACTGAAACATGAGCATGCAATATTGCAGATTTGATTTTAATCATAAAACAAGGTTTTATTTTACAAAAGAAATTAATATAAAGTAGAATAAGCTGAACTATTTACAATATGTATTTAAAATGTTGACATATACTCAAAAAATATAATCGCATTAATTGAAAAAGCATCCCTTAGTAATCCCAAAACATTCATTTACAGATTCCCTTTACAGTACTTACACCAGAGGAAATCTCTTTTCTATTACCTCTATAGGCTTAACATGGTTTCTGTCCCAGTTTGGAGAGTCTGGTATCCTGGAGTCTGTTTAAACTTTCTGAGCTTCAAGTAACCTCTTTAAGGTTTTACCCAATCGCTTCTTGTCTGGAACTATTACTAAACTCCTTATTCTGAAGTAATTTTTTTTAAGCAAATCTAAACTATCTTCTCATTTTCTCAGGAAGAATTGCATTACACTTTCATTTTCAGCTATGAAACTTGCAGAGACTGAAACTAAAACTGAAAATTTCTCTCCAATTTATGTTTCCTCCAAGCTTAAAAATAGACAAGGCCAAAATCTTGCATCACAAGTCCTAATGTGCTACACTATGTACTTTTCTCATATGTAAACTCTCACAATGTAAACAAAAAACAATCATTCTTGGAGGCTATTTCTCTCAAACTATCTTAGAAGAAATCTCCATGTCTACAGAACGACACACAAGTTGATCATTAAACCCTTCAGGTATACAGAAAACCCAATATGTCATGAGTTCACAATTCAAATTTCCAAACTTAAAATAGATGCTATTAAAATACATAAATCATCACTTTACACCAAAAGATCATGATGCCTTGCACTTGGGAAAGGCCAGCTATGTTGCTGGCTGCTACTTTTCAGGCCCATCATCATGGGGAAACAAGTTAAAGCATTGTAATCTGGCAAAAATTGCATCAGTAACAGCTTTAATACCTTTGTGGGTGGACAATTCAGAGATCACATATAGGTCCCCAGTGACTTTTTTGAAAAAAACACTTGCATAAATATTCAATGCAACTGTCACTGGAATAGAATGGTCACCATCCTTCAGGTTACAGGTCAGTTCCAGTGGTTGGTGTAGATCAGGAAAAATCCTCTGGCTGCATTGATGCTGCACCTTGCACATCTGGAGGAATTGGCATCCAGGACGATAGATTCTGGCCCTCCTGTAGTTTTTTTGTATTCAATCACATGAGGGTCTGATTGGCCAGGCCAACAATTATTGCACATCCCTAATTTTTCAGAGAGCAGTTAAGAGTCAACCACATTGATGTGCGTCAGGGGTCACATGTAAGCTAGACCAGGTAAGGATGACAGTTTCCTTCCCTAAAGAACATTACTGAATCAGATAGGTTTTTACTGACAATCCATAGTGGATTCATGGTCATCATTACATTCTTAACTCCAGCTTTTCTTTTATTGAATTCATATTCCACCATCTGCCAAGGTGTGATTCGAACCTGCGTCCCAGAACATTCCCTCTGTCTCTGGATTAATAGTCCAGTGATAACCCCACTAGGCCATTACCTCCTCTGTATCTCATGTGCAGACTGCTTAACATCTGCTGGAGCTTGGTGATGGTCCTGGGCTTGTAGGCCCACATCTGCATCTCTTTCTAACTCTCTGTGCCTTTGTTACATTGCTGCAACAGAGCTGACGGCTCATGTTGTGGTTGGATCCATCAGTCATGTTTGCAGAGAATCTGTGTGGGGAACATAAATAGAAACAAGTATTAAGTAATGTGAGTAGTTAACATTCATATCATGGTAGCTTTGCGTGCTCCTCCATACAGTGGGACACGGAATGACTCCACATGGAACTTTAATATTGGACCTTATTCTGATGCAAGTACCGTCATTCATGTCTCAAAGATACAGTAGAAGATTGCAAGTGCTGCATGAGTACAGAATCCTTCTCCTCCCAGCCCTACATATTTATGGATCAAATTTAAAAGGGAATTAACTCTATTCCCCAAGAGGACTACTTTAGCGTTCTGCTTTGTGGTCCACACATGTCCCTCAGAGAGGTGTTGACCTTAGATCTGCAGGGATCAATGATATGGTCAAGATTATTTGTGACCAGCCTTTGTATCCCTCTCAGTTCAGTGCTGCATACATTTCACATGTTGTGATTGTAAATTACTTCAATCTGTACTCTTCAAGTGTATGATGGATGTAATTACCTCTTGAAAGGCCTCCTATCATTCAGATGTTAAGCCAGCTTTTAAGACACAAAGAAAAAAACACTCAACACACAGCCATCTTCCATTCATAGTTCACATTTAGGAATTGAGTGATCATTGGAAAATTACACGGATGGTGATGAGCACTGTGTTCCAGGCTTACCCTGGCCATCAGCTTCCTGCTCAATTTCTGAAACTTTGAGTCCCTTTGTACCTGCAGTCCCTGTACAGTGAAGGACTTTGGAGAGAATTTGGAATTTTTGAATGGGATGGTGATTTGCGAAGACAGCGCAATCATGGTTTTTTTTTGATCGGGGTGGATGATGATGGCAGATTTTAAGGAGAGAGGGGCAAGCATTGAAGAGAGAATTGTTTGAAGTGTCAGCTACCCTGGTAGCCAGGAAGGGAAGTTAGGTGGAAGTAGAATCATGGGAACAGGAAATGGGTCTCAAGTTAAGCTGCAGGATGACATGAAGGAAGATTGGAGAGAAGCTAGAGAAAGATATGAGACTGACTGATAAAATTCACAAGTGACCATTACCCTATGCTTTATGGCAAGTAAATGGGGATTAAGGGTAGCCACTGTTAAAGTTCAGATCTGTTTCAAATATTGCTTCTTACCTAACTATGAAAGCAAGGATTTATATAATTGCCGGTCTGAGTAGTCCAGTGATAACTTATTTATTCTAAGGGATGTATATAGCACTGAGGAGGCCAGCATTCTGAAATTTCCCTGAGGAATTTCATCTCACTGTTTGTTGCTGTAAAATATCTTTGAAATCTTCTGCCATATTTAAGGTAATTTTCTTTTTAGAAAAAATGATCATATATAAAATAAGCTGGTATCTATGGTGTTACTTATGTAGATTAGAAAATGTCTTTGGACTCATCAATGGCATCAAAGATTCTGACTCTCATGACCATTGCCTGCTTGCTGTTGGCAAGTTGTCCAGAGTGTCGTTCGGGAAGTGCTATGGAAGACCCTGTCAGTGTCTGGCTTTCGAGAGAAATTCATTAACATCCTCAGTTTCCTCCATGACAAGATATCAGCAACAGTCCTCAGCAAAGATAATATGACAGAATCCATTGAGGTCAAGACAGGGTTCGAGCTGGGCTGTTTCATTGCTACCACTCTTTTCTCCATCTTTACCACCATTCTTTATCTAGTCAAGATCAAACGTCCCATTGGTGTGGAAACTGTCTCCAGGATGGACAGAAAACTGTTGAAATCCGAGAAGAAAATGACACTGACTCATCGAGTTTCATTGTGCAGATGTCAAATCATCTCTACTTTCTCAGAATAGAATCTTTAAGCCTTGCTTGAAACCTTCATGTAAGCATAATGAAGAATTGGTCTAGCCTCAACCTTAATAAGATTCAAATCTTTTACCAATCCATCCTCAGGCAAGTTCTGGTTTATCCCACCATTAATGTAGAAATCCTCTCAAACGTGGCATATTTCCCCTACATGGGGAATTACCTCTCATCTAAGACAGACATCAGTGCAGAAATCGTGCACCACGTTCAATTTGTGAGCGCAACCTTTAAACACCTAAGGATACTGTGACAACCATGCTAATACCAAGTTCTTGTGTACAAGGCAGTTGTCGTTTCAACTCTTATATATTTCCAAAGGTTGGACTCCATATAGACCTCACCTCAAGATCTTTGAAAATACCATCAATGCTGTTTGAGGGGGCTTCTCCACATCAACTGGGAGGACAGTTATATTAACATTAGTGTTCTTGAATAAGCCAATAGTAGCAACATCGAGGCCATGATCATTTGAAGCCAACTTCTCAGAGGCAGATATGTACATAGGATGCCTCAGTTCTGACTGCCAAGACAGCTCAGCTGAAGAAGGCACTCAAATGAGAGAAGGAACAAGGAAACACTTAAAACACTTGAATGCTTGCAAAATGGAATGCCACATAGATGTCAATGCATGGGAGAACCTCACTCACAAGAAACCAACTCTGAGGAAGCTCCTGTATGAAGGGACACAATTCTTCAAGCACATCTGTCAGCAGAGAAGGAACCTAAAGAAGCAATATCTGTGATCTCGAGGCCAAGGAATAACTCCACCTCCCAGAAACACCTGCCAAATGTATGGTCGAGGATGCAGCTGTAGGATTGGGTTCATCAGCCATGCAAGGGTCAACAGAACCCACATTAAGTGATGCAGCGTTTCAATTATCTCATTAGTGAGTGCAGATGATGACAAAGATTATTAAGATTCCACGCAAACTAATGGTTAACAAAAATGGTGTTGCACAGAATTGGAGGTAATTGTTTTGATTTGGATTAAATTTGATTTGAGGTAAGGAGCAGAAAGTAGAGATAAAGTTTTTAGGATATAGGTTTGCTCGCTGAGCTGTAGGTTTGATATCCAGATGTTTCATTACCTGGCTAGGTAACATCAGTGGTGACCTCCAAGTGAAGCAAAGCTGTTGTCTCCTGCTTTCTATTTATATGTTTGTCCTGGATGGGGTTCCTGGGGTTTGTGGTGATGTCATTTCCTGTTCGTTTTCTGAGGGGTTGATAGATGGTATCTGGAACTATGTGTTTGTTTATGGCGTTGTGGTTGGAGTGCCAGGCCTCTAGGAATTCTCTGGCATGTCTTTGCTTAGCCTGTCCCAGGATAGATGTGTTGTCCCAGTCGAATTGGTGGTTTCTTTCATCCGTATTAGAGATAAAGTGTTTATAATCAAATTGTGTCAAGACGTATTAGATTACTTTACTTTAGATTAGATTACTTTACAGTGTGGAAACAGGCCCTTCGGCCCAACAAGTCCACACCGACCCGCCGAAGCGTAACCCACCCAGTCGAATTGGTGGTTTCTTTCATCCGTATTAGAGATAAAGTGTTTATAATCAAATTGTGTCAAGTCGTATTCTGTAGGAACTTGTTCTGGGGCTTTAACTTTTCATCATATGTATGAATGGCTTGAGTCAAGGTATGCAGAGCTGAAAATTGCACTAATTAGTAGGGACAGTAAGCAATGCAGATGGGAACTGCAAGCTGCAAGGAAGACTAGGTCCAATTAACTTAGTGGAAATAAATACAGCAGATGGAGTTCAATGTAAGGTTATCCAGTTTAGACTCTCAGTTAATTCAGAGTGTTTTCTAAATTGTTAAAACTTGAAATATAGGGAAGCAAATTGATTGGATTGTTGAAGTACATAATTTAACTGGTAATAGATAAATTCAAATTTTGAATGAAATGTTGGCCATTATCATTGGAATGACAAGGGGAGGAGTCTTTTTTAATACTGCAGTTGTATAGAGCTCTGGTCAAAAAACTTATGGAGTATTGCACCAGTTTTGAATTCAAGAAGGCTAAATTGGTCTTGGAGGGCATTCGGAATAAAAGTGAATGAAAACAAAAATGAGGGAGAAGGTAAACTTGCAAGTAAGATCAAGACAAACAGCAAGAGCTTCTTTGAAATATAAAAAGGAAGAGAGAAGCCAGTATGAACATAGGTCCTTTAGAGAATGAGGTTCAGCAAAATAATGGGAAACCAGGAAACCGCAGAGGTGATGAATAAATACTTTGCATCTGTCTTGTGGGCGGCACAGTGGCACAGTGGTTAGCACTGCTGCCTCACAGCGCCAGAGACCCGGGTTCAATTCCCGCCTCAGGTGACTAACTGTGTGGAGTTTGCACGTTCTCCCCGTGTCTGCATGGGTTTCCTCCGGGTGCTCCGGTTTCCTCCCAAGATGTGCAGGGTCAGGTGAATTGGCCATACTAAATTGCCCGTAGTGTTAGGTAAGGGGTAAATGTAGGGGTATGGGTGGGTTTCGCTTCGGCGGGTAGGTGTGGACTTGTTGGGCCGAAGGGCCTGTTTCCACACTGTAATCTAATCTAATCTAATCTTCATAGTGGAAGACACTAACAACTTCAATATTGCTAAATATTCATTACTAAATACATTAACAATCATGAGAAGAAGGGCGAGAGAAGCTGATGGGGCTAACTACTGATAGGTGAGAAGAAGGACGAGAGAAGCTGATGGGGCTAACTACTAAAAGGTTCCCTGGCCCTGATAGGATGCATCCTAGGATATTATAGAGAAGGTAGCTACAGCATTAGTATGTGCACTGCACATAATCTTCCAAGAAAGCTTAGATTTTGCTAAAGTCCCAGAGGGTTTAGAAAAGTGCCAATGAAAAGGTGACAAAAAATAAGTAATTATAGGCCAGTTAGCTTAATGTATCTAATATGGAAAATGTTAGTCTTATATATAATATGTAATGGCAGAGTGTTTGGAAATACATAATATGATTTAAGCAGGGTCAGTATGGATTCATGAAGGAAAAATATTGCCTGTCAAATTTACTAGAAAGGGGAAGCAGTGGGTTAATATGTTTGGATTTTCAGAAGGTGTTTGATAAGTTACCACAAATTAGGCTACTTAATAAGGTAAGAGCCCATCGAGTTGAATACAAGATTGGCTAATGAATAAAGGATAGAATTGTGATAAAGTGGGGCAGTGGAAGGAGATTTTCAGGATGTCACAGTATAATTAGTGGTGTGTCAAGGAGATCAGTCCTGCAGCCACAATTGTTTACAATATATATTAATGACATAGATAAGGAAACAGTAAGTTAATAATCAAGTTTGCGATAATACAAATAGGTAGGAAGGCAAATGAGGATGACAAAAAAGGATGTAGACCGGTTGAGTGGACAAATAAACTTGGCAGGTGGAATCTAAGGTGGAAAAATGTCTCCTTAAGAAGAGTAGAGGAGCTTAACGTTATTTAAATGGAGGCAGACTCTAGAAGGCTCCAGACCAGAGAGATCTCAGAGCCCTCATCAATGAATCACAAAAAGCTGGCATCCATGTTCAGTGGCTAATAGAAAAGTAATATCAGTAACAGAATCAAGGCTTGTGGGGAAAAGTTAGGAAAGTGGAGCTGTAGATAACCAGATCAGACATGATCTCATTGAATGGTTAAGCAGCATTAATGGGCTGAAGGGCCTACTTTTGCTCTGATATTTTATAGTGGTTTGGTCTTGTACAAGTGGATAGAGGGTTAAATTATGAAGACAGGCTGCATAAACTCATCGTGTAATCCCTTGAGTACAGAAGATTGAGATGTTTAAAATGTTGAAAAAATTAAATAGCATAAATCCAGAGCAATTATTTCCTCTGACAGATGAATCAGGACCAAGCATATATAATAATAGATTTGGATACAAGCAATGAAGGAGAGAATTTGTGCAGCATATCTTCCCACAAAAGGTTGTGGAAATTTGGATTTTTCTACAACCAAGAGGCTGTGAATGCTGGGTTAGTCAGAGCTTTCATTAGATAAAGGGATATTGAACTAAGCTGGCTAAAGAGAGATAGTGACATTAAAGAGTTCCTAATTTTCCATTAAGTTAAAATCTGTGATAGATTAAAAGCTAAACAATGTTATAATTAGGCCATTTTAAATATTTTTATCTTAGCACAAGTGAAGAAGCTGATTGGTGAGTACTTATAAGTTTCTTTCACCTAATGGATAGCAATAAGTGTGGGAAATGCTGTCAGCTGATAGAGCCTGAGTTTTGGATTTTGGAGGATCAGCAGTAAGCAGAGTCACAGTGGTGTGTCATTGAGGCTGAGGTCCAGCTAACTAATGGATATATCAAAAGCAGGAGAGTTCCGAAGGGTTTGTGGCTGAAGATGTGGTGTCACAACGAAGGCTTTAGATTCCTGTGAAAATATAGCTGGTATTAGGAGTGGTGGGTTCCGTGCAGACCAGGAAATTTCCACCTCAACAGGGCTGGGACAAAATTAAAACAAAGCTGTAGATTCTGGAAAACTGAAACAAAAACCAGAATTGCTGGAGAAACTCAGCAACTCTGGCAGCACATGTGGAGTGAAAGCAGAGTTAACATTTTGAGTCCAGTGACCCTTCTTCATGGGTGGGACTGACGCCATCCTGGGCTGATTTGCTCGGTGTTGGAGGGTGATAAATTAATTTGAGGGATAAGAACCAGTATGCAGCATTCGAAGGGAGAAAACAAAATGTACAAACGATTTGGAAAGTCAGATAGCAGTAGAATAAAAAAGTAGGCTATTTCTCTATTTCTTCCTACTCTGACCTCATGCAACATATAATTCTGATTTACAGTACGTGTCTGAAATTGAACAAAACCCAACAAAATAATGTTGTAGAGATAACGAGAGGCTTGGCTCAAAAGAGGTCAGACCTGGTACTAAATATTCTTGAATTTGTCTTGTTCAAGAAAAAAATAGAGAAGGAAAGAAAGGAATAGGAGTTTCATTAATGATTAAGGATAAAATTATAGTGTTAGAGAAGAATGTCAGAGAGGGTTCAAAGGCAAAACCTATTGGTTAGAGGCAAGCAACGGAGCCATTAAGTGGTCAGAAAGATTTAGAGGAACAAATATGCAGGGAAATTACAGGAATATAATTGTAATGGGGCACTTTATTTATTCTACTGCAGACTCAGACAATATTATAAAGGGCAATGAGGAAGAAGAACTTCTGAAGACTGTACAGGAGAATTTCTTTTCTCCCGTCCATTTCCAGCCCAGCAAGGAAGGAGGCATTACTCAAGCTGCTTCTGGAGAGTGAGGGATTCAAGTGGCAATAAGGCATACTTTGCGAACAGTTTTGACACAGCTAGTCAAAATCTGTTGATACTGTGGAAAAAGGCAAGGAACACCCTTGAGAGTAAAACTGCTGAAGCAAAAAACTCCCAGTTTTGTTGTTTGATCATGCACGTGGCCCACTTCATGGGAACAAAAGGTTTGCAGTCAAACTGTGATGGAACTATGGACTATCTTTAAAATTATCATCATTGAAATACATTTGAAGTACATTTCCCAGAAAGGGGTAAAGATAACACAAACAACATCAGAGCTTTATGGTTCTTGGGACAGTTGGAGGGTAAGATGAATAAGAAAAATGGTGTCAAGTTGGCGTTAGAAATAAGAACTAAGATGAATATTTGAAGTTCAGAGCATTGTGAGAAAAGAAATAAGAGAAGCAAAGAGACAATATGAAAGAGAATACAGTAAATATAAAATGGAATTCAAGAGCCTTTGATCAGTGTATATTGTGTAAAAGAATAGTCTGAAGAGAAGTGGACTGATTCTAGACCATAAAGGGGATTGATGCAGAGAGATAGAGGTATGGCTGTGATACCTGATAAGCCTTGTCTTTCTTGATAAAGAGAGATACTGGTATCATTATAAATTTAAGACAGAGATAGATAGATAGATTCTTGATTGTCAAGGGGATCAAAGGTTACAGGAGAAAGCAGGAGAATGGTTTTGAGGCCATGATTGAATGGCAGAGCATACTTGATCAGCCGAATAGCCTAATTTCTGTTATTATATCTTATGGTCTAAATGAGAAATGAATGGGCTGAAAATTGATCAAGGGAGTTGTTACATAGGTCAGCTGCGAAGTTGCTATATCGCTCGCATACTGGAATGCATTCAAGAATGCAGAGGAGGGGAAAGATGAAAATTACAGTGGCACTGGCAACAGTCTTCCAATATCCCTTAGATATGTGTTTGGTATCAGGTGATTGTCGATATTCAAGTAAAACCCCAGCAAACACAGGCCAGTGATTTTATCCTTGGCAGTAAAGCTTTCAAAAAATAATTCAGGACAGCATTTAACAGTCATTTGGCTAATATGGATTAATTTTAAGGCAGGCCAGTATGGATTTATTAAGAGTAATGAACTGCCAGAGGATATGTTAGATGCAGGTAAGTTGCAACATTTAAAAGGCATTTGGATGGGTACATATTTAGAGGGATATGGGTCAAATGCAGGCAAATAGGACTACTTTAGTTTGGGAAACCTGGTCATCATGGGCGAGTTGGATTGAAGGTCTGTTTTCGTGCTGTATGACTCTATTTTAGAAGGGATATCCAAGAGGGTTATTGGAGCTAACGTTCCAGAGGAAAAACAAACCATACTGCTTGGAAATGACCATAGTGAAGCTACATTTTGAGGTATACAAGATGAGTTGGACCACAATGTGTCATCCGTAAGCTTTACTTGTTTTCTTCTTCTGGGATTAGTTGGTATAGGCTCTGAGGGCTTCCAAAAGATGTTTGATAAAGTGCCACAAATTTAAACCCACGGGATGAAAAGGACACAGTTTCCTGAATGACAAGAAATAGAGAGCATTGGTTAATGTTTCTTTGTATTTAGAAGAAGGCATGCACTGTTTGGCATTAGAACCATTATTCTCTCTAAGTTAGTGATTTAAGCTTAGCTGTACAGGGCACAATTATAAAATGTACAAATGACACAAAATTTGGAAGTTTTGTTGACTTGAAGGAGGATAGTGATCTACAAATAAACGGGTGGACATGTGGCAAATGAAATTTAGTGCAGAAAAGTGTGGAATTATGCAAGGAGAAGCAAGATAAACTAAAGAGGGTGCAGGACCAAAATGTGGGATATCTGTGAACAGTTGTTAAAGTGGTAACACAGGTTGAGAAAATGCTTAATAAAGCTTATGGAATCCTAGGATTGATTTTTAAAAAAAATATAGAATACAAAAGCAAAGAAATTATGATTAACCTTTTGCAAAATACTGTTTTGGTCACAATAGATATATTGTGTCTAATTCCGGGCACAGATTAATGTGAAGGATATAAAAGTATTTCACAGAATGGGTCCAGTGATTAGGGACTTCACTTACATTGGTGGGCTGGAGAAGCATGGGTTGAAGCCGAGAATGTTCATGATTTAATTAAATGATAGAGCCAACTTGAGGGGCTTTCTCATCTACATTTATTCCTACTTAAAGATAATTTTGGAAATGGATTTCCTAGTGAGAATTCCTGTTTTGTAAGGTGAAGGGAAGGAGGGTGAGGAATTTAGAGACTTGAGGGAACAACTTGGACGGAGGTACCCAGAAGCAGCATCTTTTCATCATGCCAGTATCCACTTAGCAGAATTGACAGACCTTGAAAAGTCTTCATTGGCATTTCCAATAATCTGTCACTGCCTCACAAAGTAGTGCTTCAGAGTTATCCTAGTCATTGCAGGAAGGTTTGCAACAAGGAACACAATATTATCTGTAGCAATGCAAGTGCTTGTTACCTTGAGGTTTTTGGCACACAATCTTTCTTATACAATAACCTTGTGTTACCTTTGTCACAGAGGCTGGGCAGCTGCTCAGCACTTTCTAAAGAATATCACTGATCCTCCATTCAGGTAAGCTTCACAATTCATAAATTTATCAATCCATCAACAAGGGGATGTGAGCAGTCCAGTCCTATAGAATTTTTACAGTTCAAGAAAGCAATTGACAGAAGGTATGTTCTTGAAAGCCCTGCAGCAACTCCTTTATTTCCAATAATTGGAAAGCGTTTCATTCTGCCATTGTACATAATGCCAATCACTTTGTCCTATATGTTGATAGTTATTGTCTTGGAAAATGACATGAACTTTTATCAGACAACAAAATGTCATGCCAGTCCTGATGATTTAGAACCATTTTTCAAAATATTTGTTTAAAGACTGGTGGTGATTAATGATTCTATGCAAGTATCCACAGATAGAAGAACTAAATATAGGTTTGATATTGCAGAGCATTACACTCTGAAATCTTATCTTGGTTGAGTTGCATGGACAAATCTAATGGAAAAATGCAATTTAACCTAGCAAGAGTCTGACACTAGTGCAACTTCTTGCATATTATGTAATAATGCAATACTGAAAGGATTGCTGAAGCTGCAAAGGGTACTAGGAAATAAGGAGAAAGTGATTGTTCTATATTCTTTATTCCAATCAAAACTGGCCATAGAGCGGAGAGACATAGTGGAATAAACATTCCATCACCATGGAGCTAAAGGAAGGCGGAACATTTTGTTGTTGATTACTTTCATTAAAAATACCAAGTGTGTAGGACTTAAAATTCTTCCCTCGTGGTAGGTTACTCTCCACTTCCTCAACTGTCCATTAAGATCTGGGACCTTGCCTCTGTAATAGAAACTTCACATTCTACCACTTCATCAACTCAGCCCAGAAAGTTGCAGATTTGCAGGAAAATGCATTTTGCAAGCATTATAGTCTCACTTTTCACTAAATAATTTCCAAATTTTAGCAATAATTTCAAAACTAACTCTTGTTATTTTGTCTGCCCTTTATGCCTAAATCTTTACTAACCTGTACTGCTAATCTCCTCCTCCTATCTGGTGGTCCTTTACTGTTACTCAGAGGTAATTGAGTAACTAAGGGTTTCAAAAGCTGTGAGAATTTTATGTCAGTTAAACTATTGCTTTGGAGGGTTGTATTTCAGTGAAACCTTGATTCACTGCGATAAGAGAAATGCACTCTCTCTCTCGCTCCCCCTGTCTTGCATAGGAGAAAGCCTTTTGTACAAGGTTCATTGTTACTCTTACGAGAGATTGAGAGGGAACAGTTAGCTCAGTTGCCTAAATGTTTAGCATGTGATTCAGAATAATACCAATAATACTAGAATAATTAGTTTGGTTCTCACTCCAACTGCGTTAGACTTGGATTCTGACTCTTTGTCCCGTGCCTATGCCTGACAATGGAAGGCAAAGGTAAACTATAGCTGTCACAAATCGTGAAGGAAACAGTTGGCAGAATGCCTCATCACCAGAACTTTCCAAAAGCACCAACACATCACAGGTCTTTCTGCCGAAGTTAAATAAAGGTCTGTTCATTTACCAGACCCTCCCAGTACTTCAAATGTATATAAGTGTAGTCTTGTACAAGTAACAAATGATTCTTTTTTGCTGCATACATCCAGCTCCAATGTTTGTTTGTTTCTTCATATGTTACTGTAGAGAGTCAAAATGCTTTAGAGACTATGCACATAAAGATTTTTATATTTTACTACTGAAATTTTTAAAAAATTGGCACAGTGGCAGCAGGTGCCAGCTACAAGATGCACTCTAAGACTTCTTCATGAGCACCTTCAGAATCTGAAGCCTCGACTACTTGGAAGGAATTGGACAGCACATGGGAACATCACCCCCTGCAAAATTCCCTCTAAGTCTCACACACTTTTGGCTTGAAAACATATCACTGTTCCTTTACTGTCACTGGGTCAAAACATTTGAATTCACATCCGAACAGCACTGGCTGTTCCTAAACCACATGGGCAGAGTGATTCAAGGGTGTATGCACCATTACTTTCTCAAGGGGATTTCGAGATGGACTTGCTTTGCCAGAGATCTTCAAATCCCAAATTTTTTTAAAAAATTATAAATCCCTAAAAAATAGCTTTGGCCTTTTTGCAGCCAGGTCTGAAAATTGTAAGGTGACCAACACCTCTGATCTATCCGGCCAGAAATGATTCATCCAAACATCAGACAGAAAAGCACAGAATACATATTTCCAGCAACAGAGAAACATGTACAAATAGCCAACTGGTTAGTTGCTAAAAGTTGGTAGACAATATTAAAGATATTGAATATTCTATGATAAAAGACAGATCACATAGAAATACTTCATATATTTGTAATCACTCTATTGTGGCACCATTGCTGTGACTATTTTACCAAGTCATTTTGTTAGAATATTTTCAATAATCTTCTACCAGAGCTTCCTAATTTGGACGCACCTAAAGATTCATTTTGCCGTGAAAAGTAGTAACATAATTAACCACACAGCCAACAGATTTCTGCATGTTCTTGTTTTTTGAGGATAGCTGCTTTAAATAGTGTTGCCACTCACTATATTTGTTGATACCACATTGTTGTTCCAGCTTTTTAATTTCCTATCACACCTATCAAAATTGCTCTCTTGGTGTCTGACTGGATTAGGCAGAAAAATATAATGCCTGAGTCCAGTGTTCACTTCTGTAACCAAGAGTTCAAGACCAGAATAATAAGGTGATTGCTGCATCTTTTATGATGGTTATACCACAAGTATTTGAAGACTTAACTTTGTTCTTATGGGCATAGCCACAGCGTAAAATTGTTTGAATCGCAATAATGGGTTTATAATAGGCTATCAGAAGGCATTACACAGATGTGGAAAATAGAAAATGCTATCCAGGTAAAGGCAGAAATGACCTATGTTTTGCATTTAGCCCGTGGAGTGCCTAAACTGGGAGTGTACAGTTTTGACTGTTGTGAAATGGAAAGGTGTTACAGGGCAAAGTGCTTACTTGTATTGTTGAGATTAGTAAAAGACCCCCAAAAAAGTGACAATTGTAATATTCTTCATCAAACACTTTGCTTCATATTCAGATGTATAGCCTGAATGTTTGTATTTAACTCTCCATTGAATAGCTACAAATATAAATGTTGTCTGTTTCATAAGTTACGAAGGACGACCTTGAGATTTTAATGGCTGGCTTAGGTGTAGACAAGAAGCATGAGACTTACAACTATATTGTTTTGATTTCAAAATGGAGATCGTTCTTCACAAGAGTCCAGAATTTACCATCAGTCTTGGATGTATCCAGATTTTATATAAATGCGCAATTTATCCAGGTTTTCCAAAGGGAATTAGTTGAAAGTGGAAAGTCTACTCTCTCTCCTTCAGATCAGAACCTTGACACTCCCTTCATGTAAAATGAACTGTGATTGTGAATATCTTTGTGAATAAATCTTGTATTTACCTACTGAGAAATCTTGTGCACTGTAAAGCAAGTTAATTCATTACTTCAGCTTTCCTGCTACAGAGTAAATTAATAGAGTGCGAAAAAATCGACATTTTATTGATGCACCTCTATATTTTACTGGAAATCATTTAATGATCTTCTAGTAAAAGGTTGTGCAAGTGGGGTGAAATCCCTTCCCCTGTGGCAGCTTGGACAGTTGTGGATGGAGACTCGACAGCCTCTCTGCCCCACCATAATTGAATCATGGTGGGAAGGCCCATGCTCAGCCACCTTGCCACACCAATGATTGATGCTCTTTAGTGGGCAATTTGTGCCAATTTAAGGACCTTATCCCCATATCACTGATAATAACACATCAGCAGTGGTGGATGGGGATCTTTCCTGTGCGCCCAGCATTTCAGGCAAACCATGTAGGATTGCAGCTAGTATGTGGCGAGTGTCCTTCAAAGGCATTTGGTGCTTGATCAAGAGATCCGGCATTGGAAAAGCTGACCTGTTGTCGGCACCCCGCCTGTCCTTACTCCAATGCACCTGGTCTCCTCTCCATCCTCCCTCTATGACTTCCACCCCACAAGCCTCCCACATCCATCACTGACCTTAGCCACAGGACCCTTGGGTTAATGTCACATGAGCAGCAGCCACTACCTCCTCAGGCACAATCATTTAATAGAGCTGCCAGCCAACAATTAGTCTGCAGCTCATTTCGACAGGATTTCTGCCCGGGCTTCTTGATTCCAGGGAAAACTTACCGCTTTCCAGTTAACTGCAAGCTTGCCTTAAAGTAGGTAATATGGAATTTTTGCTGACTCTCAAGCTGGACACAATACCTGTTGGGAATTAGGATCTCCTTTACCCTCCTTGTTCACATAGTATTCAGTATTCAGTAGTTCTTGTGTGGTGTGGGACCTCATTTAACCGTTACAGTAGTGGCTCATTTTCTAACAGTGTAAACAAATAATTGGTCATGTGGCACATAGAGTCATAGAGATATACAGCACGGAAACAGACCCTTCGGTCCAATCTGTCCACGCCGACCCAACCCAATCTAGTCCCATCTGCCACCACCCGGCCAATATCCCTCCAAACCTTTCCTATTCATATATCCATTCAAATGTCTTTTGAATGTTATAATTGTACCAGCCTCCACCACTTCCTCTGGCAGCTCATTCCATACACGCACCACCCTCTGCATGAAAAGGTTGCCCCGTAGGTCTCTTTTATAACTTTCCCCTCTCACCCTAAACCTATGCCCTCTAGTTCTGGACTCCCCGACCCCAGGAAAAGGACTTTGTCAATTTATCCTATACATGCCCCTCATAATTTTGTAAACCTCTATAAGGTCACCCCTCAGCCTCTGACT